>NC_091186.1:19157266-19197237 GCF_040958095.1 Procambarus clarkii
GTTATTATTATTATTATTAGTAGTAGTAGTAGTAGTATTACTTGCTGTGCCCGGCCACAGCAACCTTCCCCTGTCTCCCAATCCTCCCCCACCATTCCCCGCCTCACCTCCCTTCTCCCGTCCCCTTGTCCTCCCACCATTTCCTTCCTCCCTCGTCCTCCCCACCATTCCCTCCTCCCCCGCCCCTATGTCCTCCAAACCATTCCCCATTCCACCATCCCCCTCTTCCTCCCCTACCATAGCCCACTCCTCCATCATTCGTCCTCCCTACCGTTCATCCCCCCCCCCTTCTCCCTGTTCCCTCGTCCTTCCCACCATTCTCCATTCCCCTGTTCCCTCGTCCTCCCCACCATCTCTTAATCCCATCCCTTCATCCACCCCACCATTCCCCACTCCCTCGTTTGATGCATTCTCAAATGATCTGATGTTCCCATAAGGAAATTGGGAACATCAAATGACCTGATGTCCCCATCAGATTATTTGAAATATAAAAAAACAGTTAAAACACAAAATGAAAAAAAATATAAAAAATGATAAACTAAACACACAATATGAACGGTATGGTAAACAACACAGCTCAATTCCAATGCAATGTCACACAAAATATTTAAATCAAAATGAAAATAAATCAAAATCTATGAAAATTCAATTTGTCAATACAATCGGAAACATTGAAATGGAATCGTAATATATTTAGTATAGCATGTGTTGCTATTACCTGCAACAGATGGCGCTGTTTTTCCAAAAAAAGCATGTTTTTACCTGTCACTGGTGTGGAATCTTTATGGTAAGCATATAAAAACTCACGCGTATTTGATTGGAACATTGTGTCAAAATTTGAAAGCAATCGGTGAAGAATTTTCAGAAATTACAGTGTGTGTTGCTCTTTCGTCCAACAGATGGCACTGTTTTTAAAAAACATGTTTTTTCCTGTCATAGGTGAGTCAAGTATATAGTAGATAAACAAAAACGAAAAAGACGTGTTTTTCGAATGTAACATTGCGTCAAAATTTCAAAGCAACCGGTAAAGAGGTTTCGAAGATTTCCCTCAACTGAAAAACATGAGATGTCAGTTAAAAAAAAAAAAAAAAAGTTTTTTTCCTTCACAGATGTGTCATCTGTATGGTATGTATATAAAAACCCGCTTGGATGCGAATGGAATGTTGTATGAAAATTTCAAAGCAATCGGTGAATAGAACTTTCGGAGATTATCGATTTTGAACAAACGAACATTTACATTTTTATTTATAACTAGCCGTACCCGGCCACACGTTGCTGTGGCTCCGGAACGCATGTGAGTTACTGAGCCACAGCAACCTTCCCCGGTCTCCCAGTCCTCCCCACCATTCTCCCCTTCCCCGTCCCTTCGTCCTCGCCACCATTCACCCATACCCCGTTCCTTTGTCCTGCCCACCATTCTCCACACCACCGTTCCCTCGTCCTCCCTACCATTTACCCTCCCCCGTCCCCTAGTCCACCCCACAATTACCCCCTTCCCTGTCTCGTCGTCCTCCTCACCATCTCACACTCTGTCCCCTCGTTCCCCCCACCATTCCCCATTCCCTCATCCGATGCATTCTTAAATGATCTGATGTTCCCATCACTGAAATATAAGAAAAACAGTTTAAAAAAAACTAAATATAAAACTTAAAAAAAAAAAATAAACTATACTCACGGAATGAACGTTACGGTAAACAACACAGCTCAATTCCAATGCAATGTCACCCAAAATAATTAAATCAAAATGAAAATTAATCGAAATTTAAGAAAATTAAATTTGCCAATGCAATCGGAAACATTTGTAACCACCGGTCGGCCGAGCGGACAGCACGCTGGACTTGTGATCCTGTGGTCCTGGGTTCGATCCCAGGCGAGAAACAATGGGCAGAGTGTCTTTCACCCTATGCCCCTATTACCTAGCAGTAAAATAGGTACCTGGGTGTTAGTCAGCTGTCACGGGCTGCTTCTTGGGGGTGGAGGCCTGGTCGAGGACCGGGCCGCAGGGACACTAAAGCCCCGAAATCATCTCAAGATAACCTCTCAAGATTAAAATGGAATCGTAACATATGTAGGATAGTGTGAGTTGCTCTTACGTGCAACAGATGGTGTTTTTTTTTAAAAAAAGAATGTTTATACCTGTCACAGGTGTGGCATCTATACTTGCACTTACGAAATGAACGGTAAACAAAACAGCTCAATTCCAATGCAATGTCACAAAATAATGAAATCAAATTGAAAATAAATCATAATCTATGAAAATTTAATTTATCAATGCAATCAGAAACACTGAAATGGAATCGTAACTTATTTAGAATAGTGTGTATGTTGCTATTACGTGCAACAAATGGTGCTGTTTTAAAAAAAAACATGTTTTTACCTGTCACAGGTGTGGCATGTATGTAGTAGGTATATAAAAACATGCGCATATTCGAATGGAACGTGTCAAAATTTCAAAGCAATCGGTGAAGAACTTTCGGAGATTACAGCGTGTGTTTCTCATACGTCCAACAGATGGCACTGTTTTAAAAAAAAACATGTTTTTACTTGTCACAGATGAGGCATGTATATAGTAAGTATGTAAAAACACGCGCCTATTCGAAGGCTATGATGTGTCAAAATTTTAAAGCAATCGGTAAAGAGGTTTCGAAGATTTCCGTCACATGAAAAACACCATTTTTCAAAAAATCATGTTTTTTCCACTCACAGACGTGACATCTATATAGTATGTACATAAAACCCCGCTCGGATGAGAATGGAACGATACGTGAAAATTTTAAAGCAATCGGTGAAGAACTTAAAAAGATTAGCGATTATGAACAAACGAATATTTCCATTTTTATTTAAATAGATGATTATTATTATTATTATTATTATTATTATTATTATTATTATTATTATTATTATTATTATTATTATCTACTAAGAGGAAGTTTACCCAGCTATGCTCGGGTCTCTTTTTCTTTGTTCACGTTACCCCTTATCGCTGGAACCCCCCCCCCCCTTGTAACGCTGGGAGAGTGCACCCATGACTCACCAAAGGAACGTCCTGGTAAGATCAGCCTGTCACCTCAGATTCAGCTAGAGTTAATTGAAATATTTTCTGACTTCTGCCCCAGTCAGCGTGTTCCTGTTCATGAGTAATCCTGATGCTCTTGACAAACAACTTAATGGTGCAGCTTGAGAGTTGTTTTGTACCTCATGGGCAGCTGATGCCCTGATGTGCTGACCAAGTTGGCTGAACCAGCTGGGAACAGGTCCACACAAGACGTTCCCACAACAGTGTAACCCCCCCCCCCCCCCCTTCTGACTCAGTGAGTCATGGGTGCACTCTCCCGAGGTTACACCCTTCTCAACCATTCTTGGCTACCCGAAGTAGTCTCGCTCTTCCACCTACCCCACTATCATCCCCCTCTTCCTCCTCCTTCTCTCCCACTCCCTTCCCCCACCCTCCCCCTCACTCCCTTCACCCACCCTCCCCCTCACTCCCTTCACCCACCCTCCCCCTCACTCCCTTCCCCCACCCTCCCACTCCCTCCCTTCCCCAACCCTCCCCCTCACTCCCTTCTCCTCCCCCTCCCCCTCACTCCCTTCTCCTCACCCTCCCCCTCACTCCCTTCCCCCCACCCTCCCGCTCCCTCCCTTCCCCCACCCTCCCCCTCACTCCCTTCTCCTCACCCTCCCCCTCACTCCCTTCCCCAATCATCCCTCTCATTTCCTCCCCTTGACCCACAGCAGAGTGAGGAAGAGACAGGAGCGCCCCACAGCAGAGTGAGGGAGAGACAGGAGCGTCCCACAGCAGAGTGAGGAAGAGACACAGGAGCGTCCCACAGCAGAGTGAGGAAGAGAGACAGGAGCGTCCCACAGCAGAGTGAGGAAGAGAGACAGGAGCGTCCCACAGCAGAGTGAGGAAGAGACACAGGAGCGTCCCACAGCAGAGTGAGGAAGAGAGACACGAGCGTCCCACAGCAGAGTGAGGAAGAGACACAGGAGCGTCCCACAGCAGAGTGAGGAAGAGACACAGGAGCGTCCCACAGCAGAGTGAGGAAGAGAGACAGGAGCGTCCCACAGCAGAGTGAGGAAGAGACACAGGAGCGTCCCACAGTAGAGTGAGGAAGAGACACAGGAGCGTCCCACAGCAGAGTGAGGAAGAGAGACAGGAGCGTCCCACAGCAGAGTGAGGAAGAGACACAGGAGCGTCCCACAGCAGAGTGAGGAAGAGACACAGGAGCGTCCCACAGTAGAGTGAGGAAGAGACACAGGAGTGCCCCACAGCAGAGTGAGGAAGAGAGAGGAGGGCCCCCACAAGAGCAGGTACCTGGGGTGTCTAGGAGGGCTGGGGGGAGCAGGAGGGGTGCTGGGGGCGCCTCGCTCCTGTGGACGATGCGAGAGGGCAGGGTGAGGAGGTGGAGGAGCGGGTCGTCCACACACACGGCCTCGTACTCTCCTGTGCGGAAGTCGTACGACACCTCGTTGTTCTTCCTCCTGCTCGCCGAGGTCAGGCGGATGACCACGTCTGGCTCCCGGACACCCTGCTAGAGACACCACATCACGCTATAGTCAGCACATCATGCTATAGTCAGCACATCACGCTATAGTCAGCACATCACGCTATAGTTAGCACACCACGCTATAGTCAGCACATCACGCTATAGTCAGCACATCATGCTATAGTCAGCACATCACGCTATAGTTAGCACATCACGCTATAGTCAGCACATCACGGTATAGTCAGCACATCACGCTATAGTCAGCACATCACGCTATAGTCAGCACATCATGCTATAGTCAGCCCATCACACTACAGTCTACACATCACGCTATAGTCAGCACATCACGCTATAGTCAGCACATCATGCTATAGTCAGCACATCACGCTATAGTCAGCACATCACGCTATAGTCAGCACATCACACTATAGTCAGCACATCACGCTATAGTCAGCACATCATGCTATAGTTAGCACATCACGCTATAGTGAGCACATCACGCTATAGTCGGCACATCACACTATAGTCAGCACATGCTATAGTTAGCACATCACACTATAGTGAGTACATCACGCTATAGTGAGCACATCATGCTATAGTCAGCACATCACGCTATAGTCAACACATCACGCTATAGTCAGCACATCATGCTATAGTTAGCACATCACACTATAGTGAGTACATCACGCTATAGTCAGCACATCAAGCTATAGTCGGCACATCACGCTATAGTCAGCACATCACGCTATAGTCAGCACATCACGCTATAGTCAGCACATCACGCTATAGTCAGCACATTATGCTTGAGTTGCACACACCTAGAAAATTATTATTGTAGAAAACAGACTTCTAGAAAAAGCACACTGCTAGAGAGCACTCTGCTTGGGACAGAACACTGCTAGAGAGAGCACACTGCTAGAGAGAGAGGACATTGCTAGGGACAGAACACTGCTAGAGAGAGAGAGAACACTGCTAGGGACAGAACACTGCTAGAGAGAGAGAACACTGCTAGAGAGAGAACACTGCTAGAGAGAGCACACTGCTAGAGAGAGAACACTACAAGAGAGAGCACACTGCTGGGAGAGCACACTGCTGGAGAGAGCACACTGCTAGAGAGAGCACTCTGCTAGAGAGAGCACACTGCTAGAGAGAGCACTCTGCTAGAGAGAGCACACTGCTGGGAGAGCACACTGCTAGAGAGAGAACTCTGCTAGAGCGAGCACACTCCTAGAGAGAGCACTCTGCTACAGAGAGCACACTGCTAGAGAGAGCACACTGCTAGAGAGAACACACTGCTCGAGAGAGTACACTGCTAGAGAGAGCACACTGCTAGAGAGAGAACACTGCTAGAGAGACCACTGCTAGAGAGAACACTGCTAGGGACAGAACACTGCTAGGGAGAGAACACTGCTAGTGAGAGAACACTGCTAGAGAGAGCACTCTGCTAGAGAGAGAACACGGCTATAGAGAGAGAGCACACTGTTAGCGACAGAACACTGCTAGGGAGAGAACATTGTTAGAGAGAGCACTCTGCTAGAGAGAGAACACTGCTAGGGCGTGAACATTGCTAGAGAGAGAACACTGCTAGAGAGAGCACACTGCTAGAGAGAGCAAATTGCTAGAGAGAGAACACTGCTAGAGAGAGCACTCTGCTAGAGAGAGCACACTGCTAGGGCGTGAAAATTGCTAGTGAGAGAACACTGCTAGAGAGAGAACACTGTTAGAGACAGAGCACACTGCTAGAGAGTGAGCACACTGCTAGGGAGAGCACACTGCTAGAGAGAGCACATTGCTAGAGAGAGCACACTGCTAGAGAGAGAGCACACTGCTAGAGAGAGCACACTGCTAGAGAGAGCACACTGCTAGAGAGAGAACACTGCTAGAGAGAACACACTGCTAGAGAGAGCACACTGCTAGAGAGAGCACACTGCTAGAGAGAGCACACTGCTAGAGAGAACACACTGCTAGAGAGAGCACACTGCTAGAGAGAGCACACTGCTAGAGAGAACACACTGCTTGGGACAGAACACTGCTAGAGAGAGCACACTGCTTGGGACAGAACACTGCTAGAGAGAGCACACTGCTAGAGAGAGAGGACATTGCTAGGGACAGAACACTGCTAGAGAGAGAGAACACTGCTAGAGAGAGAACACTGCTAGAGAGAGCACACTGTTAGAGAGAGCACACTGCTAGAGAGAGAGGACATTGCTAGGGACAGAACACTGCTAGAGAGAGAGAACACTGCTAGAGAGAGAACACTGCTAGAGAGAGTACACTGCAAGAGATAGCACTGCTAGGGACAGAACACTGCTAGAGAGAGAACACTGCTAGAGAGAGAACACTGCTAGAGAGAGCACACTGTTAGAGAGAGCACTCTGTTAGAGAGAGCACACTTATAGAGAGAGCACACTGCTAGAGAGAGCACACTGTTAGAGAGAGCACACTGCTAGAGAGAGCACACAGCTAGAGAGAGCACTGCTAGGGACAGAACACTGCTAGGGAGAGAACATTGCTAGTGAGAGAACACTGCTAGAGAGAGTACACTGCAAGAGATAGCACTGCTAGGGACAGAACACTGCTAGGGAGAGAACATTGCTAGTGAGAGAACACTGCTAGAGAGAGTACACTGCTAGAGAGGGCACTCTGCTAGAGAGAGCACACTGCTAGAGAGAGCACACTGCTAGAGAGGGCACTCTGCTAGAGAGAGCACACTGCTAGAGAGAGTACACTGCTTGAGAGAGCACACTGCTAGGGACAGAACACTGCTAGAGAGGGCACTCTGCTAGAGAGAGCACACTGCTAGAGAGAACACACTGCTTGAGAGAGTACACTGCTAGGGACAGAACACTGCTAGAGAGGGCACTCTGCTAGAGAGAGCACACTGCTAGAGAGAACACACTGCTTGAGAGAGTACACTGCTAGGGACAGAACACTGCTAGAGAGGGCACTCTGCTAGAGAGAGCACACTGCTAGAGAGAACACACTGCTTGAGAGAGTACACTGCTAGAGAGGGCACTCTGCTAGAGAGAGCACACTGCTAGAGAGAACACACTGCTTGAGAGAGTACACTGCTAGAGAGGGCACTCTGCTAGAGAGAGCACACTGCTAGAGAGAGCACACTGCTAGAGAGAGCACACTGCTAGAAAGCTGCCACAGCTGAAAGACCACTCACCGAACCTGACCAGGCAATTGATCAATTGTTTCGGAAAGCAAAAATAATAGGAACATTAGGTAGCGTTAGTTCCCATGAAGAACAGGACCATTAGCAAGCTTTAGTTCCCATGAAGAACAGGACCATTAGCAAGCTTTAGTTCCCATGAAGAACAGGACCATTAGCAAGCTTTAGTTCCCATGAAGAACAGGACCATTAGCAAGCTTTAGTTCCCATGAAGAACAGGACCATTAGCAAGCTTTAGTTCCCATGAAGAACAGGACCATTAGCAAGCTTTAGTTCCCATGAAGAACAGGACCATTAGCAAGCTTTAGTTCCCATGAAGAACAGGAAAATAGTTTCAGTTCCCATGAAGAAGGAAAATTAGCTTGTTTTTCCGATTTCATGTCGAAAGGGCTTGGAAAAGATGAGGGAAGAAGAGGGGTACTGAGATGAAATTCCTGGAGACGATTTGCATGGTGAACGAGGAGTGGCCTATCCACCATGGGATGACATGATGATTTGATCTTGGCTTGGAGCTTTGTTGTTAGTGTTGATCTTGAGTTTTTATTCTGTGGCAGGAGTCCAGTGGTGTGGCGGTTGTCCTGGTTTAGGTGAGGTGCTCTGTCTGGCTTGGAGGAGGCGTCTTCCCTAATGAGTTGGTGAACCTTTTCTTCTATTGACTGAGATATTATGTTCTATCATCGGTGTAGGGATGCTTGAATAGTCCACACGCCACCTCCGGCAGCGGAGGTCCGTCAGTTTCCTCAGAGAATGGGGGGTTGTGGCCTCCCAAAGTTGTATCTCGGATCGTAGTATTGTAACTTTAGGACAGAGAGGTCCATGAAGAGAATCATTGTGCCAGCGTGGACAAACATTCGGTGAGGGAATTTGTCGGGGTTGTTTTTGGCGATGATCCGGTTGCACTGGAGGGCCAGCTGTCGTCTTATACTGCAGTTATCCTTGAACGTTTCATCGTCGATGAAGATTCCATAACAGGGACGTGTTCTGACTCCCTCCCTTTCCTTGGTCTCTGGGTTTGATATAGTTGACGTCAAGGTCCTCGTTATCGGCTGGTTCAGTTACTGGCAGTGTTGCTGTTGCAGCAACATAGAAGGCGAACTTGTTTTGTCTTTGTAGTTTTTCAGCGCATGCCGGCAGAGGGAGTTGAGGTTGCCATTGGGTTATGGTCTGTCAGGTCTGGAGTGGAGTGGGTCAGTTCAGTGGCTGGTGCCTGAGTCGTTAGTGCTGCTACCACTGTTGTTGGCTCCGCCGCCAGGGGTGTCGTTTGTATTGTTGCTGCTGGTTCCGTTGTTGCTTCGGTTGCTGCTGGTGTTGGGATCTGTTCTGGATGAGTTGAAGTGGCTTGTGGAGTCTGTGGTAGGTCCAATGGGACCGACATCTTGGGGAGTACGTTTGAAGCGTACGTAGTCTGTTGAGTATCTTCACTTACTTGGCGATATCTGTTCCTGCCAACTTCTCTGCAAGGTGGATCAGTACAGGGACCAAGCTGGTGGCGATGAAGGGATGCTGATTGGTTAGTTGAAGTGCTGGTGGGCTGGGGTGCCATCGCCTGTGTGGTGTGGCCCAAGGGGAAGGGGGGGCTGGGCTGGTGTGGCTGTCGTCGTAGCAAAGGAATTGGGGAGCGTTGGTAACGTCGTGGCCTGGATGTTGAAGCTCACGGACTGATTGGTGGTTGTCCTGACGGATATCGACTTTTTAATTTCTTCAGTTCTTGTGAGGCAGTCCAAGGAGAAAGCGGTATGTGGTCCTCCACAGTTGGGTGGTCGACTGGCAGACCTTGTAGTGATGATCATCAGTGCAGATGCTGCACTTTCCTTCTGCGAGTTCACAGTTCCTTGTGCTGTGTTCGTACTTATAACACTTAAAGCATTGATGTAAGAAGAGGTATCATTCTTTTTTTACAGTGTTCGGAGTGATTGATATGTCAAGGCATCTGAAGCCGTTTTCCACTGCTTGAGTCGCTGCAAAAGCCATAGAGAATGACAACTTCAGGGTAGGTCGTGGGGTGTCGTTCTTGATGGCATTAACTTTGACTGAAGTCAGAGCCGGGTTCCAAGTGTTGCTAGTTAGATTTAGTAACCATTAAGAACAGGAAAATTAGCTAGCTTTAGCTACCATAAAGAACTGGAACATTAGCTAGCTTCAGTTACCATGAAGAACACAAACATTACACACCTTTAATTACCATGAAGAACAGGAACATCAGCAAGCGTTTGTTCAAATGAAGAACAGGGTACTGCAGTGACTGGTAGTGTGTCAGGTAATACTGTTAATACTGTTTAATACTATTTAATACTGTTAATACTGTTTAATACTGTTAATACTGTGTCAGGTAATACTGTTACCTTTGCTACAGTTACTGGTAGTGTGTCAGGTAATACTATACTACAGTGACTGGTAGTGTGTCAGGTAATACTATACTACAGTGACTGGTAGTGTGTCAGGTAATACTATACTACAGTGACTGGTAGTGTGTCAGGTAATACTATACTACAGTGACTGGTAGTGTGTCAGGTAATACTATACTACAGTGACTGGTAGTGTGTCAGGTAATACTATACTACAGTGACTGGTAGTGTGTCAGGTAATACTATACTACAGTTACTGGTAGTGTGTCAGGTAATACTATACTACAGTGACTGGTAGTGTGTCAGGTAATACTATACTACAGTGACTGGTAGTGTGTCAGGTAATACTATACTACAGTGACTGGTAGTGTGTCAGGTAATACTATACTACAGTGACTGGTAGTGTGTCAGGTAATACTATACTACAGTGACAATTTTTTTTTTGCATGACAAGCATGCTACATAAAATAAAATATTTACTATAAAACAAAGGGCATGAACATACCACAAAGCACAATGCAACAGCCATATTACTAAGTACCTAACAAAAAGCACATATTGTACTCAGCACAAATACATGCAAGTACGCATATATTCACAGGAACACAACAACGCAATAACTTTCATCAAACACAAACAAAATAACGGATGCAGGTCACTCTGAATCGGACACATAATCTTCCATATGGTACATAGTAGGATAGTCAGCCCGAGGATACTTCTGACGATACCGCCAGTACTCATCCCAGCCAGCTGGAAACGGTGGAACGTCATTATTGGCAGAAGGGCGACACATACGCAACGAATGTGGTGGTTGCACAAGATAATGAGACAAAACGCCGCAACACAGAGCCCGACATCACGGCTTGGGAAGCAGCATCCTTCCGAAACACCAAGTCTTTGTTCTCAGCATCGGACACACTAGGTACAACAATGTACCACTCCGGGAAGCCCACAGCTGGGGGAGCTGGGAAGTAGACAGGAGCTAGCATAGAAGCCCCTACACCACCAGGCGCCACCGCAGTATGTACTTCCGCCACTACCACCGCCGCACCACCACCAGGCATCCCAGGAATGTCCTCTTTGGCTGAATACACGGAACTACCATACTCAGCCACATTATCCAGTCGGTACCCACAGGAGCAGTAGCATCCACAGAACGCCTCGAACACTTAGGGTCCAGCTGTAGGTCATCGAAACTTTCCTCCCCCCCCACATTAGCCGACTCCCCAAAAGCGCAGGGAAGCCGTGCAAGGGCATGCAATCCAAAGCCACGTAAAACCTCAGTGGCGGCGACCACAAGGGGCACCGGCCCATATACAACAGGAGGCCGCGAACTCCCTCACACCCCACCAGCACGGCAGGCACAGGTAGCACACTAGCAGATTCCGAAGTCACAGAAGAAGCGTCCACGACAGCCGCAGAATGAGGAGGCAGAAGAGGCGTGCCACCAGATGTCGAAGCCACATGGGGATCATCCACAACAGCCGCAGGAGAGGGAGGCAGGGGAGGAGCTGCACGCCCCACCTGAACCACGGACACAACACTCACAGCGGCCGCAGAACACAGAAGACGACGGCACAACGACCGATGCACTAACCCCACCAGCCACATCCCCTACAGCAGTCTCCCGTGGAGGTGTAGCGTCCCTGGACACATCCACAACTTCATGCTAGGAGTCCTCGTGGAAGAAATTCACCCACTCGACGACGCCCGCAGAGCATCCTGCAGCCTGGTGCCCTGATATCCCGCAGCGGAAGCAGGTCAGCAGCTGCCGGGCATAGTACACAAATAGATAGTAGCCCATTCAACTTAGCTGACGTTGGAATGTCAGATTTGAGCCGCATCTCCAATGTCCGAATGCCGTTCTAGACGCCCTTCAGTCGATCGGAGGATATGGTATTCATCTGGACGGACACCACCCACCCAAACTGCTCGAAATTGCGTCCTAACAACACCTCAAGGAACTCGATAGAGGCGCCATGAATGCTGACGTACGTAGCAGAGCAAATCACTGCAGAAAGTCCCAATAACCCTCCTCAGTATATAACCTAACCACGGCCTGATGCATCTTGATCAGTTGGACGCCATGAATGTCAATGCCTAACACGTCAAACAAGGTGGTATCCACGACAGGGTAGTCCACATGGCCTGAAAGCTCAATCCCAATCGTCCTAGACCGCATCACAAGGGGCAAGGACATCCCCCATTACACAGGGAAAGCCGGGCACTCGTGAGAGCCGCACGCGAGTCTGAGACACCAACAACAGGAGAGGTCAGGCGGCATATCTGCATCCCTCAGCGACCAGGTCGCAACTCACTACTGCAGTGGCTGGTAGTGTGTCAGGTAATAGAGCACTACAGTGGCTGGTAGTGTGTCAGGTAATAGAGTACTACAGTGACTGGTAGTGTGTCAGGCAATAGTGTACTACAGTGACTGGTAGTGGGTCAGGTAATAGAGTACTACAGTGACTGGTAGTGGGTCAGGTAATAGAGTACTAGTGGCTGGTAGTGTGTCAGGTAATAGAGTACTAGTGGCTGGTAGTGTGTCAGGTAATAGAGCACTACAGTGGCTGGTAGTGTGTCAGGTAATAGAGCACTACAGTGACTGGTAGTGTGTCAGGTAATAGAGCACTACAGTGACTGGTAGTGTGTCAGGTAATAGAGCACTACAGTGACTGGTAGTGTGTCAGGTAATAGAGCACTACAGTGGCTGGTAGTGTGTCAGGTAATAGTGTACTACAGTGGCTGGTAGTGTGTCAGGTAATAGAGTACTACAGTGACTGGTAGTGGGTCAGGTAATAGAGTACTACAGTGGCTGGTAGTGTGTCAGGTAATAGAGCACTACAGTGGCTGGTAGTGTGTCAGGTAATAGTGTACTACAGTGGCTGGTAGTGTGTCAGGTAATAGTGTACTACAGTGGCTGGTAGTGTGTCAGGTAATAGAGCACTACAGTGACTGGTAGTGTGTCAGGTAATAGAGCACTACAGTGACTGGTAGTGTGTCAGGTAATAGAGCACTACAGTGGCTGGTAGTGTGTCAGGTAATAGTGTACTACAGTGGCTGGTAGTGTGTCAGGTAATAGAGTACTACAGTGACTGGTAGTGGGTCAGGTAATAGAGTACTACAGTGGCTGGTAGTGTGTCAGGTAATAGAGCACTACAGTGGCTGGTAGTGTGTCAGGTAATAGTGTACTACAGTGGCTGGTAGTGTGTCAGGTAATAGAGTACTACAGTGACTGGTAGTGGGTCAGGTAATAGAGTACTACAGTGGCTGGTAGTGTGTCAGGTAATAGAGCACTACAGTGGCTGGTAGTGGGTCAGGCAATAGTGTACTACAGTGGCTGGTAGTGTGTCAGGTAATAGTGTACTACAGTGGCTGGTAGTGTGTCAGGTAATAGAGCACTACAGTGACTGGTAGTGTGTCAGGTAATAGAGCACTACAGTGACTGGTAGTGTGTCAGGTAATAGAGCACTACAGTGACTGGTAGTGTGTCAGGCAATAGTGTACTACAGTGACTGGTAGTGGGTCAGGTAATAGAGCACTACAGTGGCTGGTAGTGTGTCAGGTAATAGAGCACTACAGTGGCTGGTAGTGTGTCAGGTAATAGAGCACTACAGTGGCTGGTAGTGTGTCAGGTAATAGAGTACTACAGTGGCTGGTAGTGTGTCAGGTAATAGAGCACTACAGTGACTGGTAGTGTGTCAGGTGATAGAGCACTACAGTGGCTGGTAGTGTGTCAGGTAATAGAGCACTACAGTGACTGGTAGTGTGTCAGGTGATAGAGCACTACAGTGGCTGGTAGTGTGTCAGGTAATAGAGTACTACAGTGACTGGTAGTGTGTCAGGTAATAGAGCACTACAGTGACTGGTAGTGTGTCAGGCAATAGTGTACTACAGTGACTGGTAGTGGGTCAGGTAATAGAGCACTACAGTGGCTGGTAGTGTGTCAGGCAATAGTGTACTACAGTGGCTGGTAGTGGGTCAGGTGATAGAGTACTACAGTGGCTGGTAGTGGGTCAGGTGATAGTGTACTACAGTGGCTGGTAGTGTGTCAGGTGATAGAGTACTACAGTGGCTGGTAGTGGGTCAGGTGATAGTGTACTACAGTGGCTGGTAGTGTGTCAGGTGATAGAGTACTACAGTGGCTGGTAGTGTGTCAGGTAATAGAGTACTACAGTGGCTGGTAGTGTGTCAGGTAATAGAGTACTACAGTGGCTGGTAGTGTGTCAGGTGATAGAGTACTACAGTGGCTGGTAGTGTGTCAGGTGATAGAGTACTACAGTGGCTGGTAGTGGGTCAGGTGATAGTGTACTACAGTGGCTGGTAGTGTGTCAGGTGATAGAGTACTACAGTGGCTGGTAGTGGGTCAGGTGATAGTGTACTACAGTGGCTGGTAGTGTGTCAGGTGATAGAGTACTACAGTGGCTGGTAGTGTGTCAGGTAATAGAGTACTACAGTGGCTGGTAGTGGGTCAGGTGATAGTGTACTACAGTGGCTGGTAGTGTGTCAGGTAATAGAGTACTACAGTGGCTGGTAGTGTGTCAGGTAATAGAGTACTACAGTGGCTGGTAGTGTGTCAGGTAATAGAGTACTACAGTGGCTGGTAGTGTGTCAGGTGATAGAGTACTACAGTGGCTGGTAGTGTGTCAGGTGATAGAGTACTACAGTGGCTGGTAGTGGGTCAGGTGATAGAGTACTACAGTGGCTGGTAGTGGGTCAGGTGATAGAGTACTACAGTGGCTGGTAGTGTGTCAGGTGATAGAGTACTACAGTGGCTGGTAGTGTGTCAGGTAATAGAGTACTACAGTGGCTGGTAGTGTGTCAGGTAATAGAGTACTACAGTGGCTGGTAGTGTGTCAGGTAATAGAGCACTACAGCAGCTACAGCGATGCATGAGGTCACTGGTGGCGGCGGGAACATGAGGGGGCAATAGAGTGCTCACCTGGAGGGCGAGGCTGTGGTTGGCGTGGAGGCGAGGCCGAGGCCTGAGCTTGGGAGCCAGTCTGAGCAGCATCTTCCTGTGTGGTGCTGGCAGCTCACAGGAGTCCGCTCCTGTGCGCTCCCACTCTCCCTCGCTCCCGTAGGTCGCTTGTGGCATGGTCACCTGTCCTCTCCCTCAGCGTGGGTGGTATACTATGATGGTCGCATGGTATGCTGGGCACACATACCCAGCTGGGCACCTAGCTGCTGGGGTATGACGCGTGCCTGGGACTGGAGGCAGGCGGATGGTCAGTCATGTCTCTACGAGGTGACGCAACGGACTCACTCTCAACCAGCTCTCAGTCTCAGTTCATTTCTGTCCTCGCTACGTGTGAGTGGAAGAGTGCGTGTGATTAGTAGAGTGCGTGTGAGAGGTAGAGTGTGTGTGAGTGGTAGAGTGAGTGGTAGTGCGTGTGAGTGGAAGAGTGTGTACTCACCTATTTGTACTCACCTATTTGTGCTTGCAGGATCGAGCATTGACTCTTGGATCCCGCCTTTCCAGCTATCGGTTGTTTACAGCAATGACTCCTGTCCCATTTCCCTATCATACCTTGTTTTAAAAGTATGAATAGTATTTGCTTCCACAACCTGTTCCCCAAGTGCATTCCATTTTCCCACTACTCTCACGCTAAAAGAAAACTTCCTAACATCTCTGTGACTCATATCTGAGTTTCCAGTTTCCACCAATGTCCCCTCGTTCTGTTATTATTACGTGTGAAAATTTCATCTATTTCCACTTTGTCAATTCCCCTGAGTATTTTATATGTCCCTATCATATCTCCTCTCTCCCTTCTTTTCTCTAGTGTCGTAAGGTTCAGTTCCTTCAGACGCTCTTCATATCCCATCCCTTGTAACTCTGGGACAAGCCTCGTCGCAAACCTCTGAACCTTCTCCAGTTTCTTTATGTGTTTCTTCAGGTGGGGGCTTCATGATGGCGCGGCATACTCTAAGACTGGTCTCACGTAGGCAGTGTAAAGCGCCCTAAAAGCCTCCTCATTTAGGTTTCTGAATGAAGTTCTAATTTTCGCCAGTGTTGAGTACGCTGCTGTCGTTATCCTATTTATATGTGCCTCAGGAGTTAGATTAGGTGTCATATCCACTCCCAGGTCTCTTTCTCGAGTCATTACAGGTAGGCTGTTCCCCTTCATTGTGTACTGTCCCTTTGGTCTCCTATCACCTGATCCCATTTCCATAACTTTACATTTACTTGTGTTAGACTCCAGTAGCCATTTCCCTGACCATCTCTGCAACCTGTTTAAGTCCTATTGGAGGATCCTACAATCCTCGTCTGTCACAACTCTTCTCATTAATTTTGCGTCATCCGCAAACATTGTCATGTATAATTCCACTCCTGTAAACATATCATTTACGTAAATTAGAAAGAGGATTGGTCCCAGCACCGATCCTTGAGGTACTCCACTTGTTACTGTTCGCCAGTCCGACTTCTCGCCCCTTACCATTACCCTCTGGCTCCTTCCTGTTAGGTAGTTCTTCACCCATACTAGGGCCTTTCCGCTTACTCCTGCCTGCCTCTCAAGTTTGTATAGCAGTCTCATGTGCGGTACTGTATCAAAGGCCTTTTGGCAGTCAAGAAATATGCAGTCTGCCCAGCCTTCTCTGTCCTGTCTTATCCTTGTTACTTTATCATAGAATTCTAAAAGGTTTGTTAGGCATGATTTCCCTGTCCAGAACCCATGTTGATGATTGTTTACAAACCCAATGCTCTCCAGGTGCTCAACAAGTCTTAGCCTAATTATTCTTTCAAGTGTGTGTGAGTGGAAGAGTGCATGTGAGTGGTAGAGTGCGTGTGAGTAGTAGAGTGCGTGTGAGTAGTAAAGTGTGTGTGAGTAGTAGAGTGTGCATGAGTTGTAGAGTGCGTGTGAGTAGTAGAGTGTGTGTGAGTGGCAGAGTGCGTGTGAGTGGCAGAGTGCGTGTGAGTGGCAGAGTGCATATGGTAGCAAAGTGTGTTTGAGTAGTAGAGTGCGTGTGAGAGGTAGAGTGCGTGTTAGAGGTAGAGTGCGTGTGAGAGGTAGAGTGCATGTGAGTGGTAGAGTGCGTGTGAGTAGTAGAGTGCGTGTGAGAGGTAGAGTGCGTGTGAGTGGTAGAGTGCGTGTGAGAGGTAGAGTGCGTGTGAGTAGTAGAGTGCGTGTGAGAGGTAGAGTGCGTGTGAGAGGTAGAGTGCGTGTGAGAGGTAGAGTGCGTGTGAGAGGTAGAGTGCGTGCTGGCGTGCGTGGCGTGGGCCTGGCCGCGCCCTCACCGGCCTCCCGCCATTATAAGTTAATGTCGCACCACATTTTCGTATTTCAAGGAAGCAGAGAATGAATCGATCTTTGTAACAGTAGAGAACCAGAACGTGTGGCTGAGTCTGTGCTGTGGTGAGTGTTGGCACAGCAGCAGGCGTGAGCAGCCACAGCACCACACTGCTCAGGGCACAGCAGCAGGCGTCAGCAGCCACAGCACCACACTGCTCAGGGCACAGCAGCAGGCGTCAGCAGCCACAGCACCACACTGCTCAGGGCACAGCAGCAGGCGTGAGCAGCCACAGCACCACACTGCTCAGGGCACAGCAGCAGGCGTCAGCAGCCACAGCACCACACTGCTCAGGGCACAGCAGCAGGCGTCAGCAGCCACAGCACCACACTGCTCAGGGCACAGCAGCAGGCGTCAGCAGCCACAGCACCACACTGCTCAGGGCACAGCAGCAGGCGTGAGCAGCTACAGCACCACACTGCTCAGGGCACAGCAGCAGGCGTGAGCAGCCACAGCACCACACTGCTCAGGGCACAGCAGCAGGCGTGAGCAGCACAGCTCACCAACACTCTCACACGCCTCACCACTCTCCCTCACATATTGACACAATAACAATGGTGTGTTGATATAAAGATTACTACCGGCGCTGATACACAACATTTACAAATTTAATTCATTTACTAAACTCTATTAAAGTGCGCCTCGTCCCAGCGTCTCCTGGGGGTCTGGCAGGGGCTGTCTCCTGGAGGTCTGGTGGGGGGGCTGTCTCCTGGGGGTCTGGTGGAGGCTGTCTCCTGGGGGTCTGGCGGGGGCTGTCTCCTGGGGGTCTGGCGGGGGCTGTCTCCTGGGGGTCTGGCAGGGGCTGTCTCCTGGGGGTCTGGCGGGGGCTGTCTCCTGGGGGTCTGGCGGGGGCTGTCTCCTGGGGGTCTGGCAGGGGCTGTCTACTGGGGGTCTGGTGGGGGCTGTCTCCTGGGGTCTGGCGGGGGCTGTCTCCTGGGGGTCTGGTGGGGGGCTGTCTCCTGGGGGTCTGGCGGGGGCTGTCTCCTGGGGGTCTGGCAGGGGCTGTCTCCTGGGGGTCTGGTGGGGGCTGTCTCCTGGGGGTCTGGCAGGGGCTGTCTACTGGGGGTCTGGCAGGGGCTGTCTCCTGGGGGTCTGGTGCGGGCTGTCTCCTGGGGGTCTGGTGGGGGCGGTCTCCTGGGGGTCTGACTGGGGCTGCCTCCTGGAGGTCTGGCGGAAGCTGCCTCCTGGGGGTCTGACGGGGGCTGTCTCCTGGGGGTCTGGTGGGGGCGGTCTCCTGGGGGTCTGGCGGGAGCTGTCTCCAGGGGGTCTGGCGGGGGCTGCCTCCTGGGGGTCTGGCGGGGGCTGTCTCCTGGTGGTCTGGCGGGGGCTGCCTCCTGGTGGTCTGGCGGTTGCTGTCTCCTGGGGGTCTGGCGGGGGCTGCCTCCTGGGGGTCTGGTGGGGGCTGTCTCCTGGGGGTCTGGCGGGGGCTGTCTCCTGGGGGTCTGGCGGGGGCTGTCTCCTGGGGGTCTGGTGGGGGCTGTCTCCTGGTGGTCTGGCGGGGGCTGCCTCCTGACCAAGAGGGGTAAGAGTGGTCTCCGAGCACAGACTGGTCTCGTGCAAGAATCAATATCATGACCGTTACTTCACACAAGAGAAACATCACCGAAATTTCGAGATATTAACAGATAAGTCTTAGCAGTAAAGGAAATATTGATACAGCGGTGTACCGCCCCCCCCCCACCCCCCTCTGGACAATAAGCCTAATATGTGGCAAATTGTGTGCCATTATTTACACTGTGCCAAGCCCATTACAAATACCCGCGGATATCATCGCAGGTTCTCAACGTGTCCAATACAAGTTGTAACATATATAGAGAGAGACATGTTCTAAGGCGCGGGACACCAGCACACAAAGAGAAGACTGGCACCTTAGATACACTGTCCCCTGAGGGCACGGGGGAGCCTGATACACTGTCACCTGAGGGCACGGGGGAGCCTGATACACTGTCACCTGAGGGCACGGGGGAGCCTGATACACTGTCACCTGAGGGCACGGGGGAGCCTGATACACTGTCACCTGAGAGCACGGGGGAGCCTGATACACTGTCACCTGAGGGCACGGGGGAGCCTGATACACTGTCACCTGAGGGCACGGGGGAGCCTGATACACTGTCACCTGAGGGTACGGGGGAGCCTGATACACTGTCACCTGAGGGCACGGGGGAGCCTGATACACTGTCACCTGAGGGCACGGGGGAGCCTGATACACTGTCACCTGAGGGCACGGGGGAGCCTGATACACTGTCACCTGAGGGCACGGGGGAGCCTGATACACTGTCACCTGAGGGCACGGGGGAGCCTGATACACTGTCACCTGAGGGCACGAGGGAGCCTGATACACTGTCACCTGAGGGCACGGGGGAGCCTGATACACTGTCACCTGAGGGCACGAGGGAGCCTGATACACTGTCACCTGAGGGCACGAGGGAGCCTGATACACTGTCACCTGAGGGCACGGGGGAGCCTGATACACTGTCACCTGAGGGCACGGGGGAGCCTGATACACTGTCACCTGAGGGCACGGGGGAGCCTGATACACTGTCACCTGAGGGCACGGGGGAGCCTGATACACTGTCACCTGAGGGCACGGGGGAGCCTGATACACTGTCACCTGAGGGCACGGGGGAGCCTGATACACTGTCACCTGAGGGCACGGGGGAGCCTGATACACTGTCACCTGAGGGCACGGGGGAGCCTGATACACTGTCACCTGAGGGCACGGGGGAGCCTGATACACTGTCACCTGAGGGCACGGGGGAGCCTGATACACTGTCACCTGAGGGCACGGGGGAGCCTGATACACTGTCACCTGAGGGCACGGGGGAGCCTGATACACTGTCACCTGAGGGCACGGGGGAGCCTGATACACTGTCACCTGAGGGCACGGGGGAGCCTGATACACTGTCACCTGAGGGCACGGGGGAGCCTGATACACTGTCACCTGAGGGCACGGGGGAGCCAGCTGTTGCGTCAAGCACAAACACTTGCGTCACCTCACCACAACAAGGGTTATAACAACATAGATCAACAACACAATATAAACGTGCTTTTGTAACTTTTATTATATTGAGTTTATGTAATTGATTTAGAAGTTTATTTATATATTTACGAACAAGATTTTTATAGCTTATTTAATCTCCAGTAATTTATATTTAGAGAAGAGCAGAATAATCGACCAGACAAGGCCTCCAGGCAGGACTAGTACTCACATGCGGGGGTTGAGCTCTGGCTCTTTGGTCCCGCCTCTTAACTGTCAATCAACTGGTGTACAGGTTCCTGCGCCTACTGGGCTCTATCATATCTACATCTGAAACTGTGTATGGAGTCAGCCTCCACCACAACACTGCCTAATGCATTCCATTTGTTAACTACTCTGACACTGAAAAAACTTCTTTGTAATGTCTTTGTGGCTCATCTGGCTACAAAGTTTCCACCTGTGTCCCCTTGTTCGTGTTCCATCTGTGCTAAAGAGTTTGTCATTGTCCAATCTGTCAATTCCCACTCATAATTTTGTAGGTGGTTATCATATCTTGCCTACTCTTCTGTCTTCCAAGGACGTGAGGTTCAGCTCTTTTAGCCTTTCCTCGTATCTCATACCTTTGAGTTCCGGGACGAGTCTGGTGGCATACCCCTGAATCTTCTTTGACATTGTCTTGTGTTTAACTAGGTATGGACTCCAAGCTGGAGCTTCATACTCCAGGATTGGTTTGGCATAAGTGGTGTACAGGGTCCTGAACGATTCCTTACATACGTTTCTATAGACCCAGTAGTGTAGACCCAGTCGACCAGTTAAGGGCTTACAAGACGTTTCTATAGACCCAGTAGTGTAGACCCAGTCGACCAGTTAAGGGCTTACAGGACGTTTCTATAGACCCAGTAGTGTAGACCCAGTCGACCAGTTAAGGGCTTACAAGAGAACTAACCCTAATATTGGTGGCGACGAAGCGCTGCTTCACCCAGGCGACCTGACCTGGCCTCATGACTCTCACCCCTGGCGGCGCGACACTCGCGGGCGACCTGACCAGGCCTCGCGGCGACACTAACCTCGCTCGCGGCGCAGACCACGCCACAACAGTGTTGCCGTCGCCCCCCCCCCCCCCTCTCGTTACTACCTACAGTTGGCAGGTTATATTGTCTTGTTGTAAACGTTCCTTCACTACTGCCAAGACCAAAACTCTCCATCTGTCGCACATGAACTCAATTGTCTTTAGTAAGAACGGAAGTGTTGCAAAAATATATATATTTGGGTATATTTATTGGGGTGTTTGTGTGAGTAAGTTTGGTGTGTTGAGGGACGGAGCAGGTGACGCTTGAGAAGTGGCGGGCAAGTGTCCGCTGGTCGATGGTGGCCACCTGTCTGCCCACCTGTCTTACACCTGATGCTTACACGCACTCATGGGGACAACACGCACACACACACACACACGCACACACACACACACACACACACACACACACACACACACACACACACACACACACACACACACACACACACACACACACACACACACACACACGTACACACACGCGCGCTCACACACACACACACACACACACACACACACACACACACACACACACACACACACACACACACACACACGCGCTACTAAGTGGCTCCCAGAACTGAAGGGCAAAGGCTACGAGGAGAGGTTAGAGGCATTAGATATGCCAAAACTAGAAGACAGAAGAAAAAGGTGATATGATCACTGCATACAAAATAGTAACAGGCATTGATAAAATCGATAGGGAAGATTTCCTGAGACCTGGAACTTTAAGAACAAGAGGTCATAGATATAAACTAGCTAAACACAGATGCTGAAGAAATATAAGAAAATTCACTTTCACAAACAGAGTGGTAGACGGTTGGAACAAGTTAGGTGAGAAGGTGGTGGAGGCCAAGACCATCAGTAGTTTTAAAGCGTTATATGACAAAGAGTGCTGGGAAGACGGGACACCACGAGCCTAGCTCTCATCC
The DNA here is from genome assembly GCF_040958095.1 of Procambarus clarkii. NCBI lineage: Eukaryota > Metazoa > Arthropoda > Malacostraca > Decapoda > Cambaridae > Procambarus > Procambarus clarkii. Next base: position 19,179,551 of record NC_091186.1, read on the forward strand.
TGTAACTACACTTAGGTAATTACACTTAGGTAATTACACACACACACACACACACACACACACACATCTAGATAAACTAAAGGAATGCTCGAACAAATGGTTGTTAGAGTTTAACCCAAGCAAATGTAATGAAGATAGGTCTAGGGAGCAGGAGGCCAGATACAAGGAATCATTTGGGAGATGAAATTCTTCAAGAGTCAGAGAGAGAGAAAGACCTGGGGGTTGATATCACGCCAGACCTGTCCCCTGAAGCCCATATCAAGAGGATAACATCAGCAGCATATGCCAGGTTGGCTAACATAAGAACGGTATTTAGACACTTGCGTAAGGAGTCATTCAGAACTTTGCATACCACATATGTCAGACCAATCCTGGAGAATGCAGCCCCAGCATGGAGTCCGTATCTAGTCAATCATAAGACTAAACTGGGAAAAGTTCAAAGGTTTGCCACCAGACTAGTACCCGAGCTGAGAGGTATGAGCTACGAGGAGAGACTACGGGAATTAAACCTCACGTCGCTAGAAGACAGAAGAGTTAGGGGGGATATGATCACCACGTACAAGATTCTCAGAGGAATTGACAGGGTAGATACAGACAGACTATTTAACACAAGGGGCACACGCACTAGAGGGCACAGGTGGAAACTGAGTGCTCAAATGAGTCACAGAGATATTAGAAAGAATTTATTTATTGTCAGAGTGGTTGACAAATGGAATGCATTAGGCAGTGGTGTGGTGGAGGCTGACTCCATACACAATTTCAAGTGTAGATATGATAGAGTCCAATAGGCTCGGGAACCTGTATACCAGTTGATTGACAGTTGAGAGGCGGGACCAAAGAGCCAGAGCTCAACCCCCGCAAGCACAAATAGGTGAGTACAAATAGGTGAGCAAACACACACACAGACACACCTAACTTGTATACCATGCAAGGTGATGGAGAAGATCGTGAGGAAAAGGCTCGTAGAGCATCTGGAGGGAAATAACTTTGTAACGCACTACCAACATGGGTTCAGGGATGGTAAAACGTGCCTCACAGGCTTAATAAAATTCTATGACCAGGGAACAAAAATTAGGCAGGAAAGAGAAGGGTGGGCCGACTGCATTTTCCTGGACTGCCAGAAAGCCTTTGACACAGTACCCCATAAAAGGCTGTTAAATAGTTGGAGCAACAGGCAGGAGTAAAAGGAAAGTTGCTCCAGTGGATAAGGGAGTACTTAAGCAACAGGAAACAGCAAGTAACGGTGAGGGGGGGGGAGACATCAGAGTGGCGAGATGTCACCAGCGGAGTCCCACAGGGCTCAGTACTTGGACTCATCCTGTTTCTAATATATGTAAACGATCTTCCGGAGGGTATAGACTCGTTGATCTCAATGTTTGCTGATGATGCAAAAATTATGAGAAGAATCAAGACGGATGAAGATAGACAGAGACTACAGGATGACCTGAACAAACTGGAGGAATGGTCTAGAAAATGACTGCTAAAGTTCAACTCAGGAAAGTGTAAAGTAATGAAATTAGGCGAAGGGAAGAGAAGGCTGAACACACGGTACCATCTGGGAGGTGATATCCTGCAAGAGTCAAATAGAGAGAAAGATCTGGGGGTTGATATCACACCGAACCTGTCCCCTGAGGGCCACATCAAAAGAATATCATCAGTGGCATATGCTAGACTGGCCAACATAAGAACTGCCGTTATAAACTTGTGTAAGGAATCGTTCAGGCTCTTGCTTACCACTTATGTAAGACCAATCCTGGAGTATGCAGCTCCGGCCTGGACTCCATACTTAGTTAAAAATAAGACAATGCCAGAGAAGATTCGGTGGTATGCCTCCAGACTAGTCCTGGAACTGAGAAGTATGAGCTACGAGGAAAGGCTAAGGGTGCTGAACCTCACATCCCTGAAAACAGAAGAGTAAGGGGAGACATGATAACCACCTACAAAATTCTCAAGGGAATTGACAGGGTGGACAAAGACAAACGCTTTAGCACGGGTATAACAAGAACAAGGGGACACAGGTGGAAACTTAGTACCCAGATGAGCCACAGAGACATTAGAATGAATTTTTTCAGTGTCAAAGTAGTTAACAAATGGAATGCATTAAGTAATGATGTTGTGGAGGCTGACTCCATACATAATTTCAAATGTAGATATGATAGAGCCCAGTAGGCTCAGGAATCTGTACACCAGTTGATTGAGAGTTAAATGGCGGGACCAAAGAGCCAGAGGTCAACCTCATCGCAATCACTACTAGGTAAGTACAACTAGGTCAGTACACAAATACACACACACACACACACACATGTCCACAGTGAAGGAGGTAGCCATGAAGGTAGCTACCTCACAGGAAGCAGCAAGGTGCACCAATCAGCTGCTGGAGAGGAAAAGATCAGTAGTAGTAGTGGGCATTAAAGAACAGGAAGGCTTCAGTAAGACTGATGGATTGGTAAGGACAATGAGGCAGGGAGAGAGATCCTACAGGGGTTACAGATGGAAGGGGCTGGACAAAGCATAGAGAAGGTTTTCAGGTTAGGTTGGTACAACAAGGACAGCGATCGCCTTGTCTGATCAGCGATCGGACCAGGACAGCGATCAGTGATGCGAACTCGTTTGTAAACACTTTCTTTACCGGGCGATCGCCGGTAAAGATAGTGTTTACAAACGAGTTTGCAGAGGAGGCAATTCTAGCAAGGTAGAGCCAGCTGTATCATGGTGAGAGGTTAAAGGAAAGTATTCTTCCAGAGGGACATGACGAGGGAAGAGAGAGGAATGGCAGCAGAAGCGAGGAGGAAGTGCAGTGTGAGAGGAGAGAACCAGGGAACCACAGTCCCCAACTCAACAGCCCTGGATGGGAGTGGGGAACTCCCCAACTAGCACCCCAGCAACTCCAGAGGAGAGGACAATACCCCTCATCTTCTTCCTCCCCATAGATACCCCCTTTAACCTGAATCCTCTCTTTCCCAATTCAAATGATCATTCAATCCTCTCTCCCCCTCCTCACCCCATACCCTCCCTATCCCCCTCCCGGTCCCCCTCCCTCACCCAATACACTCCCTGTTCTTGTCCCCCTCCCCCTCACCTCATACCGTCCTTGGCTCGCCTCTCTCCCATCACCCTATATCCTCCCTGTCCCCACCCTCCTCACCCAATACCCATCCCTGTCCCCCCCTTTACTTGACCCTCCACCCCTCGCCCCAGAACATTCGGAGACCCTGTTAACCACCTCACAAATTCTCTCCCCAACCACTGATCTTCCTGCCCCCCCAACCCAGACTCCCCCTGCATTCCCTCCCCCTCCATCCTCGCAGCCTGACGTATGAACCAGGCTGTGACTCATACGTCAGGCTGCGTGCAGCCGCGTCCAACAGCCTGGTTAATCAGTCCAGCAACCAGGAGGCCTGGTCGACGACCGGGCCGCGGGAAGCATCTCAAGGTAACCTCAAGGCAACCATCACACGCCCCCCCCCCCTACTCCCCATTTCATGTCCTAATTGACCCCCCAACACTAGACCCTCCCAGCCACACCACCCTAGACCATCCTAGGCCCCCCTGTATCAGTTCCTTCCAACCTCCTCACACCCCAGGTCCCCCAGGTCCCCCAGGTCCCCCAGGTTCCCCAGGTCCCCCAGGTCCTCCTTCCTAGGCCCTCCCTTCCACCGAACACCCCTAGTCCCCCAATTCCAGTGGAATCAACAGAAACTAAGGATGGACAGAAGAAAGTTGGCTTCAAGGTAATGTTGTCGAACATAGATGGGATCACAAGCAAAGCAAGTGAACTTGGGGAAAGAGCATAAGAAGTGAACCCCGATGTAATTGGACTCTCAAAAACAAAACTCCCAGGAATCATAACAAATGCGGTGTTTCCCCAGGACTACACTGTAATACGGAAAGAGAGGGAAAGAGGTGGAATGACCCTACTAGTGAGAAAGGAATGAAGTTTTGAGGAGATGGTTATTCCTGGCTGTGAGGGGAGGATCAGAGACTTCATAACAGGCACCATGACAATGGGAGGACCAAGAGCAGTAGTATCAGTGATATATATAATCCTCCACAAAATGATAGGAGACCAAGGCAAGAGTATGAAAGAAACAACATGGCAGTTAAAACTATAATTGAGAGAGAATCCTCTGCCACCTATAGAAATCGATCACATCTGCTCATTATGAGGGACTTCAATCATGGAAGGATAGATTGGGAAAACAAGGAACCGCGTGGAGGTGAGGAAACATGGAGAGCAAATTTGTGATGATGACCAGACCACACACTAGAAGTTGAAGGGACGACGACGTTTTGGTCCGTCCTGGACCATTCTCAAGTCGATTGTGGGATTGTGAGAGATAGTGAGTGTCAAGTCACAATCGACTTGAGAATGGTCCAGGACGGACCCAAACGTCGTCTTCCCTTCAACTTCTAGTGTGTGGTCTGGTCAACATACTTCAGCCACGTTATTGTGACTCATCGCCTGCATATGGAGAGCTAATCTGTCGGAGGTGGTGACAAGAAATTTTTAAAGTCAGCATATCAGAAGACCCACAAGAGTGAGAGGCAACAATGAACCAGCGAGACTCGACCTAGTCTTCACTCTAAATGAATCTGACATTCGGGAAATCGGTTTTGAAGCCCCCGTATGAATGAGTGATCACAGTTTACTAATGTTTGAGTACCTGGTTGAAGTAGGGTTAATGTACCCAAGGAAGAGACCAGAAAACAAAAGCCTGGCATTCCGGACGGAAAACTATGTGGAGATAAGGAAATTCTTAACATATAAATTCTAACATGTGTGTTGTGGTTTGTTTCCGTTTGTGTGCGTGGTTGTGGAGTGTGTGTGTGGGTGGGGCGGGTGTGCTTTCCCGGTTCCTGCGTGCTCCGGTTTGTGATTGTGGGTTTATTAGTGTAGATTGTGTGTGTATGTCCGGTTCCTGTGCGTTCCCGTGTTTGTTTGAGTGTGTGTCTGGTTGTGGATGTCCTGTTATTCTGTTTTTTAAGTTTTTATTTTTATTTATTGTTCTGGTTGTGCTCTTGTTTGTGTGGCGTTGCTGCCCTTCCGGCTGCTGGCGCTCCCCTGCCTGTTTTGGTTCTCAATATTATGTATTGCGGTTGTAGTTTTCTTTTTGTTTCTGTGTTATGTGTTTGTTTTCCCTTTCTTGATTTTATTATCGTTATATATTGGTGCCTCTCCGTGTGTGGTTTGCGGGGGCATTAGGCTCGTTTGGTATAATTATGTTCCGGTGATTGGGTTGTTGGGAGAGGGGTTTGGGTGCTATGGGTTGCAATGTTGTCATTTATGTACTATTTTCCTGTGTTTGTAATTATTGTGTTTGTCATTATTGTTGTGTTTGTTTTTATTGTTGTGTTTATGTTGTCGGCCCTTCAGGCCGGTGTTTTGTACTTAGAACTTTTGTTATTTTGTAATTTTGCAAGTTGGTACTTTAGCAATTTTGTGCTCTACTTGCTTTGTTCTAGTTTGTGTTCTGGTTTGCTTTTATTGTACTTATTCGCATGCTCGCATTAAAAATAAATAAAATAAAAAAGTTATTGTACGTAAACCAATTATTGTACGTGAACCAATTATTGTACGTGAACCAATTATTGTACGTGAACCAATTATTGTACGTGAACCAATTATTGTACGTGACCCAATTATTGTACGTGAACCAATTATTGTATGTGAACCAATTATTGTATGTGACCCAATTATTGTACGTGAACCAATTATTGTATGTGAACCAATTATTGATTGTGAACCAATTATTGTACGTGAACCAATTATTGTACGTGACCCAATTATTGTACGTGACCCAATTATTGTACGTGAACCAATTATTGTACGTGAACCAATTATTGTATGTGAACCAATTATTGATTGTGAACCAATTATTGTACGTGAACCAATTATTGTACGTGACCCAATTATTGTACGTGACCCAATTATTGTACGTGAACCAATTATTGTACGTGAACCAATTATTGATTGTGAACCAATTACTGTACGTGAACCAATTATTGTACGTGAACCAATTATTGTACGTGAACCAATTATTGTACGTGACCCAATTATTGTATGTGAACCAATTATTGTACGTGAACCAATTATTGTACGTGAACCAATTATTGTACGTGAACCAATTATTGTACGTGAACCAATTATTGTACGTGAACCAATTATTGTACGTGAACCAATTATTGTACGTGAACCAATTATTGTACGTGAACCAATTATTGTACGTGAACCAATTATTGTATGTGAACCAATTATTGTACGTGAACCAATTATTGTACGTGAACCAATTATTGTACGTGAACCAATTATTGTATGTGAACCAATTATTGTACGTGAACCAATTATTGTATGTGAACCAATTATTGATTGTGAATCAATTATTGATTGTGAACCAATTATTGTATGTGACCCAATTATTGTACGTGAACCAATTATTGTATGTGAACCAATTATTAATTGTGAATCAATTATTGATTGTGAACCAATTATTGTATGTGACCCAATTATTGTACGTGAACCAATTATTGATTGTGAACCAATTATTGTACGTGAACCAATTATTGATTGTGAACCAATTATTGTATGTGACCCAATTATTGTACGTGAACCAATTATTGTACGTGAACCAATTATTGTACGTGAACCAATTATTGTACGTGAACCAATTATTGTACGTGAACCAATTATTGTACGTGAACCAATTATTGATTGTGAACCAATTACTGTACGTGAACCAATTATTGTACGTGAACCAATTATTGTACGTGAACCAATTATTGATTGTGAACCAATTACTGTACGTGAACCAATTATTGTACGTGACCCAATTATTGTACGTGAACCAATTATTGTACGTGAACCAATTATTGTATGTGAACCAATTATTGTACGTGAACCAATTATTGTACGTGACCCAATTATTGTACGTGAACCAATTATTGATTGTGAACCAATTACTGTACGTGAACCAATTATTGTACGTGAACCAATTATTGTACGTGACCCAATTATTGTACGTGAACCAATTATTGTACGTGAACCAATTATTGTACGTGAACCAATTATTGTACGTGAACCAATTATTGTACGTGAACCAATTATTGTACGTGAACCAATTATTGTACGTGAACCAATTATTGATTGTGAACCAATTACTGTACGTGAACCAATTATTGTACGTGAACCAATTATTGTACGTGAACCAGTTATTGATTGTGAACCAATTACTGTACGTGAACCAATTATTGTACGTGACCCAATTATTGTACGTGAACCAATTATTGTACGTGAACCAATTATTGTATGTGAACCAATTATTGTACGTGAACCAATTATTGTACGTGAACCAATTATTGTACGTGAACCAATTATTGTACGTGAACCAATTATTGTACGTGAACCAATTATTGTTCAGTTAACTCAGAGGACCACAGAGCTGAGTAAATAATAACCACCGGACAATACCCAGGACGCGACACTAACCACACTAACCACACAGATAATAACCAAACACAATTAACAAATAATAATGCAATGTGTTCCCTAAAAAAATATATAATCATTTCAGGACTGTAATTTTTTTTAATAATTTCGAAAGTTTAATTATTTTTCACAACCGAGTTGGTAAACTGTAATAGAGGGGGGGGGAAGATGGGGCTTGTTCCAGAGTAATTATGGAGGGTTGACTGGTCGTCCAGGGTCGTAATTAGCTCGTTAGCACTCATGCTGGTGGTAGTGGGGGGGGGGGAGCTGGTGGTAGGGAGGGGAGCTGGTGGTAGGGAGGGGAGCTGGTGGTAGGGGGGGGGGAGCTGGTGGTAGGGAGGGGGGGGAGCTGGTGGTAGGGGGGGGGGGAGCTTGTGGTAGGGGGGGGGAGCCGCCCACGGTGGATGTAGTATCTTATTACTATTATTTTCTACCACAGACGTGGCCAACATTTACAATACTAACCAACATATATATATTTACTTGTGTCCTCCATGGACAGGTGAGCGATCTGTTAAACATATAGTTCAGGGATTTATTGAACAATCAACCACAGAAGGTGATTGTAGTGCTTTTAAAATGGTAATCTAACCTACATACATAAATACACATATTTACACCCTACATAAACAGTGTTAATATGTCTTTTTTACCAAATGTCATTAAAGTGCATTTTCATAGGTGAAATGCAATTCCGACCAGCTTGCACGTATCCTGTATATAAATACATGCTATTTATATATCCTGTATATAAATACATACTCTCTACACTCTCTACACACACACACACACACACACACACACACACACACACACACACACACACACACACACACACACACACACACACACACACATATATATATATATATGAACATGTCGGGGGGAAAAAGGAGACTCGAGGGGGTCCCTTCCATCGGCTGAGATGGATGACTGACGGATGACTGACGGATGACTGACGGATGAGCGGGATCAATCACGCGCTAATAGTGAAGGTACTCGCGCAAACCTTGCTAAGACAACCTCACCATGTTTCGTCATTACTAGTTATGTACTAACAAAACTCTAACTCTGTTGTAGCCAAGTACTAGTTCATAGTCTTTATTAGTTCTGAGTCTTATTTGTGTTTTATGTCATAAATCTTACCAACTCAGTCTTTCAGGATCTCCACCGTTTATATAGTATAAACATTTTAAGTTATCTTTACCCGCTTCTACTTCATCATACAGTTAGTTAGGTGTATCGTATCACACCACCGACCACTACTCTCGCTACACATGTATCACATCACCGACCACTACTCTCTCTACACATGTATCACACCACCGACCACTACTCTCTCTACATCAAACAAACACTATATAGCTCTACCCAACTTTGTGTTTATAACATAAATGTTACCAAGTCTAATGGTCTGTACACAGAGTATACTACACTCCATCAAGTATAGGTCTGTACACATTGAGAGTATACTACACTCCGTAAAGTATAGGTCTGTACACATTGAGAGTATACTACACTCCGTAAAGTATAGGTCTGTACACATTGAGAGTATACTACACTCCGTCAAGAATCAGCCAGTACCTTGTTACGTTCTTTTTCTGTTGTTCTCTACCATTGTTGGACCAGTTCAAATATTTGCTAGCTATTTCTGCATGTGATGAGTGTGAGAGAAGAGTCGGAGAACGCGCACGGATGAGTGTGAGAGTGGGAGAGTTTTCACGGTGTGTGTGAGAGAAGAGTGAGAGTGGGTGAGCGCGCATGGATGAGGGTGGTTGAGCCGTGAGTGGGTGAGTCATTCCTCTATGTGTATTACCTAACTGTACTTTCCAAACTAAGATAATCTATTACATTTTTAAGTCTTTCAAACTAAACATTATTAAGTTATCTTTTTACCAAGTTTAACGTATTCTTCCTTTGACCAAACTGTATTATACACTCACCAAGAGAATGTAAATAGAGAACTTATATAATTTTCACACATGTTGTTGTGTGCGTCCACTCGTGACCTCGTGTAATCCACTACTGACAGATAACTGATAAGTTCCCCCAAGGCCTAGCACTATCTGAGTTATGGGAAATTTTGGTCATTAATGCAATACTTCTCTGCTCACCAACTTATTATTCATTACTAACTCTTCTTAAACAAACTACGCTTTATGCAGTTTCAATTTTACTAAACAATCTTTGTTTAAAAATTCTTAACTAAAATGACTATTCAAAAACAGTTAAAGGAATCTTTCTTCACTTTCCTTAACTATTATTTTTCTTACTGGAGTAAGAAAAATCGACAAAGGTGAATTTTTCATAATATTTTATAAACTAACTTATTCTATGAATCCTCTTTACTCTCTAACGTTTCATCAGTATTAACAAGTTCACTTTTCAAGTCACCAAGGAATTTCTCTCTTTTTCATCAAAGATAATCTCATACAACAAGATTTACACTCAATACTATCAAGTATACTCTTCGAGTTATCAAGATTACCCTCAGAGTCATCAAAGTTTACCTCAGTGACGTCAAGTCTATATTCATTAACATCAAGTTTACTCTTCATAACCTCAAGGATATTCTTAAGTGATCAATGCCATTCTCAGTTCCATCAAGCTTATTCTCGAGCCCACCTGAGAACATCAGAGACAGGTTCTAAGTCCTTAAAGGATGCTCATCAATCGTTTTTATTTAACAAGCCGACTTTCAGGTTCATCTTCACGCATTTAAGGTTACGTTCCAGTGTGTCATCACTCTTCTTCAATCATCTTTAGTCATAGTTTTCATACCACATCTTAAGTACAAATGCAACTTCAATAGTCAAGGGTAACGTTCCTGCATCATATTTTAACTATACTTAGTGTTAAACTTACTAAGTCATCTCATTATACAGTCACACTTAACTCTAAGTTAAGTGTACTATCTACATGTACATCTTTTCATATCATTTGTTTCCTTATTTATTATATGGAACTTCCATTAAGCAGTATTTTTTCTATGGCATATATATAATATTATCAAGAAAATATACGTTTATCAAAGTTACATCTTGTAATATAACTTGTTATACAATACGTTTTCCATAACTTCATATCATATCTCTGACCAAACTTAATGTTAACTTAATACCATGTGCTAAGACCACCATTTTTATCTGCATTTACTATGCTTGCACATCTTGGATATTAATATCTCACCTCACAAAAAACAATTGTTTAAGTAACTAGTTCAACACTACAGAGTTTACCAGTATTTCTGTTTATTAATTTTTTGCAGCATATTTCGCATTAATACTTACACAAATATAAGTCACAATCGCATCTACACATACATCTACATTCGCAAAGTAGTATAATTTCATACTAATGTCTTACAACCCTCAGAAAACCCGCTTACACTCCCACAGCAACATGCAAATACACATGCAGTTACATTTATTATCACAGATTCTTCCTACTCTCACAAATACACGCATTCACTCCAACAACAACAACTTGCAAATACACTTGCGGTTACATGTATAAACCCAAGTTTGCACTTATATACGCACCTACTCATGCACTTGTTACGTCTCACACCTTCAATCTCGGACTTGAACATTCACCAACTTATCTATATAAACACAAATTAAAAAGCTGCCCGTTTCTGCGTTTCTGCCCGAAACGCTGCGCGTGCTAGTGGCTTTACAAGACTGTAATTACCATATTTGTATCCTCACATTCCTTATGTACATTCTTGTATATGCATAAATAAATAAATAAATAAATAAATAAATAAATAAATAAATAAATAAATAAAGCTCGTTTGTTCAAAAGCTCTAATCTCGGAAAGTTTTCCACCGATGGCTTTGAAAATTTGACACAACGTTCCATTCGCATACGAGCATGTTTTTATATACATACTATACAGATGTCACTTCTGTGACAGGTAAAACATTTTTTTTTAACTGTAATTTTTCATGTGAGTTTTCATGTAAGGAAAATCTCCAAAATCTCTTTACTGATTGCTTTGAAATTTTGACACAATATTGTATTCGAATATACATGTGTTTTTATATACCTACTCTATACAAGCCACACCTGTGACAGGTAAAAACATGCATTTATTTTGAAAAACAGCGCCATCTGTTGGACATAAGAACAACACACGCTGTAATCTCCGAAAGTTATTCACTGATTACTTTGAAATTTTGACACAATGTTCCATTCGAATACGGGCGTGTTTTTATATACCTACTATATAGATGCCACACCTGTGACAGGTAAAAACATGCTTTTTTGGAAAAACAGCGCAATCTGTTGAATGTAAAAGCAACACACGCTATAGTAAATATGTTACGATTCCATTTCATTTGGGAACACATCAACGAGGGATTGGGGAATGGTAGGGAGGATGAGGGGACGGGATTAGGGGATTGTGGGGAAGACGAGGGAATGAGGAAGGAGGTAATGGTGGGAGGACGAGGGGAAAAGGGAGTGGGGCAATATTGGGGATGAGGGGATGGTGGAGTGGAGATTTGGTGGGGAGGACAAGGGGACAGGGGACTGGGGGATGGTGAGAAGGACGAGGGGACGGGGAAGGGGGGAATGGTGGGGGAGGACGAGTGGATGGGGGAGAGGTTGGAAAGACAAGGTGACGGGAGATGGGGGAATGGTAGGGAGGACTGGGGGACAAGGAAGGGTTGCTGTGGTTCAGCAACTCGCATGCATTGCTGAGCCACAGCACCGCGTGGCCGGGCACAGCTAGTATACGATATATGTAGCAACATACACACGGATAATTACATTCACTAACTGGTCCCTGGTCGACAACAGGACCAAGGGTCCCTGGTCGACAACAGGACCAAGGGTCCCTGGTCGACAACAAGACCAAGGGTCCCTGGTCGACAACAGGACCAAGGGTTCCCTGGACGACAACAGGACCATGGGTCCCTGGTCGACAACAGGACCAAGGGTCCCTGGTCGACAACAGGACCAAGGGTCCCTGGTCGACAACAAGACCAAGGGTCCCTGGTCGACAACAGGACCAAGGGTCCCTGGTCGACAACAGGACCAAGGGTCCCTGGTCGACAACAGGACCAAGGGTCCCTGGTCGACAACAAGACCAAGGGTCCCTGGTCGACAACAGGACCAAGGGTCCCTGGTCGACAACAGGACCAAGGGTCCCTGGTCGACAACAGGACCAAGGGTCCCTGGTCGACAACAAGACCAAGGGTCCCTGGTCGACAACAGGACCAAGGGTCCCTGGTCGACAACAGGACCAAGGGTCCCTGGTCGACAACAAGACCAAGGGTCCCTGGTCGACAACAGGACCAAGGGTCCCTGGTCGACAACAGGACCAAGGGTCCCTGGTCGACAACAAGACCAAGGGGTCCTTGGTCGACAACAGGACCAAGGGTCCCTGGACGACAACAGGACTAAGGGTCCCTGGTCGACAACAAGACCAAGGGTCCCTGGTAGACAACAGGACCAAGGGGTCCCTGGTCGACAACAGGACCAAGGGTCCCTGGACGACAACAGGACCAAGGGTCCCTGGACGACAACAGGACCAAGGGTCCCTGGTCGACAACGGGACCAAGGGTCCCTGGTCGACAACAGGACCAAGGGGTCCCTGGTCGACAACAGGACCAAGGGGTCCCTGGTCGACAACAGGACCAAGGGGTCCCTGGTCGACAACGGGACCAAGGGATCCCTGGTCGACAACAAGACCAATGGGTCTCTAGTCGACAACAGGACCAAGGGTCCCTGGTCGACAACGTGACCATGGGTCCCTGGTCGACAACGTGACCATGGGATCCCTGGTCGACAACAAGACCAATGGGTCTCTGGTCGACAACAGGACTAAGGGGTCCCATGCACATACCTCACATAGCGTGACCTGAGCTGCTTCATCCTAATTACACTCTACAATGCTCTCTCTCACTGTCTCAGGTGTGCACGCTCCCGGGACCAGATTACACGCGTGGGTCCTGTGTAAAGTGCAGTGAGTCATGCACTGGTTATTATAGAACAATACGTCATGGAGTTAATGTCATGCACAACGTCTTCTCTGATAGTTAAGTGGTGCGGGGGACAGTCAAGGAAAAGTATTCCTTTTCTCCCCATTTTCATGGAAAATGCAGACTGGCAACGTCGCTTTTGTTGTTGTCGTAGTATTGGGTTAGACTGTGAATGAAGAGGCGCTTTGTAACGACGAGTCCTATTGGTCGAAACACCACCCAATGGTTGATATAAATAACACTGCTTTCGAGAGGAATATATTGAAGAACAGTTAATACAAAATGAATGTATATAGAGTAGTGACAAAGGGGGACGACTCTACTGTTGTGCTTCAGAGTTTATTGGCCTTTGATGTAAACTATATAACGTCTGATGCTTGTATATATATATTGGCACTAGGCTGCTGAGGCAGACAGCGTGACGACACACACAGTGCTCCCTCAGCGGCCTCGCTCCGCACTCAACAAAACAAACAAAACGGTTGTCTCAACTTGAAAATGGTTAGTAAACACTTATATGTGTATATATATAGTTGATATACTTCACACGAATGAAGGTATTAAAGCCTAATTACACCCCAATATTAACTACATAATAGTGTGTATATTATGCCAGACAGACACTCAAACTATAACAAATGTTTGGTCATATTGTACATGTAATTCGTTGCCCTTTTAAGAGTATCGTCATCAACATGCCCTGGCCTATGATAAATGTTAAACGAAAAGGTATTTGTTTCGGTCCGTCCTGGACCATTGTAAAGTGACGACTTTTCGGTCCGTCGTGGACCATTGTAAAGTGACGACTTTTCGGTCCGTCGTGGACCATTGTAAAGTTATTTGTTTCGAAACTTTGAAATAAGATCAAAAGAGAGCAAAGCTAAGTCAGGTCTGGCACCTACGCAAAGCTTTGTCTCAATAAATATGCAAACAAATTATCGAGAATGAATGACGTCTGTGGAACTAAATGTGTTTGTCACTCACTTGGCCTCTCATCCACTCTCCTTAATGGGAGATAATACTCCTGTAAAGGATTCCCTGCAGTCGAGAAAGGACGGATTACACACCATTAACGACCACACTGGCACCACCAATATCACGATATCAAGTGTCTAATTATATATATATATATATATATATATATATATATATATATATATATATATATATATATATGTATATATATATATATATATATATATGTCGTACCTAATAGCCAGAACGCACTTCTCAGCCAACTATGCATGGCCCAATTTGCCTAATAAGCCAAGTTTTCATGAATTAATGTTTTTTCGACTACCTAACCTACCTAACCTAACCTAACCTAACTTTCTCTGCTACCTAACCTAACCTAACCGATAGAGATAGGTTAGGTTAGGTTAGGTAGGGTTAGTTAGGTTCGGTCATATATCTACGTTAATTTTAACTCCAATAAAAAAAAATTGACCTCATACATAATGAAATGGGTAGCTTTATCATTTCATCAGAAAAAAATTAGAAAAAATATATTAATTCAGGAAAACTTGGCTTATTAGGCAAATCGGGCCTTGCGTAGTAGGCTGAGAAGTGCGTTCTGGCTATTAGGTACGACATATATATATATATATATATAATATATATATATATATATATATATATATATATATATATATATATATATATATATATGTTTCATTGAATATGACCGCATATTCTGTATTTATTATTTTCTGGTTTAGGGCTTCTATCCCTCTAACTATTTTCTTAGCATCAGGGCTTAATTGAAATAGGAGTTCTCCAAAACTCATTTTCGTACTTTTAAGGTGAAGAAAAGAAGTGATTTACTATAGAGTGTATTACACTTATTTGTATAATTTGCACGACGTTTCGAACCTCCATGGTTCATTCTCAAGTGAACAGATCTTACAATACTAGTTGATTTTATACCCGCATTAGGTCAGGTGATAATACAATGAAGGTGAAAACATGGGGGGATACATAAGGGATAAACATAGGGGCTGCAGAAGGCTTATTGGCCCATACGAGGCATCTCCTATCTAAACACAAAGATTAATCCAGTGTAATTGGCCTGTTATGTTGGACATTGTCTTCTGTGTTGGCATCGATATGTTCTTGTCTTGTCCTTACTCTCATGGTGGGTAGAGTAAATAGTTCCGTGATTTGGGTGTTCATGGTAGGTCGCTCTATTCTTATGTGAATTGCCTCAAGAATTTGTAATCTTCTTGAATCTTGGGTTTTGTCTATTATGCAAGTATTCTTGTTCAACATTTCTCTTGTTAGAGTAATGTCATGGGCTTGTCTCATGTGATTCCTAGGGGCACCAGATTGAAGATGGCATGTCAAACGCCTCGTCAGCTTGGTCGACGTCATACCTATGTACTTACATTGAAGGTTACATCCTTCGTGGGGGCAAGTGTACATGTATACAACGCTTGACTGCTGTAGAGGGTTCTCCGTCGGCTTCGGGCTGTTTTTGATAAGGAGTTCGGAAGTCTTCTTGGTTTTGTAGAATATTATCAGGTTTATGTTTTGGTTAGGAGTAGTGCTTTTTACTCCTTTACGGATTATTTCTTTCATTATTCTTTCCTCTTTTATATGTTCACTGTGCATGGTTGATTTGTAATATAATTTTATTGGGGGTGTTGTGGTTTCTGTTCTAGGTTCTGAATTATACCAACGGTCCAAGTGTCTTCTTATAGCAGCGTTTATTTCCGCGTTGCTATATCCGTTGTTCACCAATACCTGAGTTACTCTTTCAAACTCTCTACTCACGTTGCTCCATTCAGAGCAGTGGGTAAGCGCTCGACGAATATAAGCATTGAAATAAGCATTGAATATAAGCTCGACGAATATAAGCATCAATGCTTATATTCGTCGAGCGCTTACCGCTGGACGAATAATGACGTCGAGCGCTTACCGCTCGACGAATAATGACGTCGAGCGTCATTAGTAGAAATTTCTACTAATGACGTCGAGCGTCATTAGTAGAAATTTGTTCTGGGAGAGACAGTAGTATTTTAATTTGATATATTTGTGATCTAGTGACATTCTGTTCTTACATATTGAGATTTATAGAATATATATATAAATGTATATGTATATTTCTTCAGTCCTAAGGGAAAATTTTACCAAGTTGCTTAGTACTTATTATGGGGTTATACTGGTGACCCGCTCTAGAGAACAGCAGTTGTAGTAACCCTAGACATTTAAAGTTTGGCTGTTGTAGGGGTCACGAGCCGTAACGAACGATAGGTAACATAGACCACACACTTTGACAGTGACAGCTCTAATTGATCTTAGCCATGATATTCATCAAATGATCTGTCACTCTTCAAAAACAAGTAATATTCCGTTTCGACATATCTCCACAAACACAAGCACGGGCATCAGAACACTTAACATTAACCATACCCTTTGGAAATGCATCGCCACATATACAAGCACGGGCACCACAACATTTAACATTGATCATACCCAGAGGTAATGCATCACCACAAATACAAGCACGGGCACCACAACATTTAACATTGACCATACCCAGAGGTAATGCATCTCCACAAATACAAACACGGGCACCACAACATTTAACATTGACCATACCCAGAGGTAATGCATCTCCACAAATACAAACACGGGCACCACAACATTTAACATTGACCATACCCAGAGGTAATGCATCTCCACAAATACAAGCACGGGCACCACAACATTTAACATTGACCATACCCAGAGGTAATGCATCTCCACAAATACAAGCACGGGCACCACAACATTTAACATTAACCATACCCAGAGGTAATGCATCTCCACAAATACAAGCACGGGCACCACAACATTTAACATTGACCATACCCAGAGGTAATGCATCTCCACAAATACAAGCACGGGCACCACAACATTTAACATTGACCATACCCAGAGGTAATGCATCTCCACAAATACAAGCACGGGCACCACAACATTTAACATTGATCATACCCAGAGGTAATGCATCACCACAAATACAAGCACGGGCACCACAACATTTAACATTGACCATACCCAGAGGTAATGCATCACCACAAATACAAGCACGGGCACCACAACATTTAACACCAACCATACCCAAAGGTAATACACCGCCACTAATACAAACAAGGGCACCACAACACTTAACACTAACCATACCCATTCGTAACGTGTCACCACAAACAAGGGTACGACAACACTTAACA
>NC_091186.1:19515237-19542737 GCF_040958095.1 Procambarus clarkii
TATATATATATATATATATATATATATATATATATATATATATATATATATATATATATATATATATATATATATATATATATATATATATATATATATATATATATATATATATATAAGGTATATTTCGTGGACCTTGGCGTATACGTACTGAGTATGGTAAGTAAGTGTCCAGGATGTTGCCTCATACGTGTTTATAACAATTCATAACGCACGATAAATTGATTGAGTTGCCGCCAGTTGCACTTAACATAAAATAGACTCCATTGTGTGCAATGGAAATATTAACAAAAATATATTTATAAATATTGCTATTTATAAGGCAATGTTGACTTTGATCAGCTGTTCCCAGCACGCGCCCAAAACGTTACATAATGACGACATCCTGTGGTGCCAAATGTCATTTCCTGCAATCATTATATTCCTTCCTTTGAAACCTATAAATAGACAATAAATGCATACTCGTACTTAGACAAAATTTTTATAAATAATAGTAATGAAGATTTATCAGATTTTTAGAGAAGGTAGTTATGGTTTATTGAGGGGGAAGAACGAGATAGAAAGGAAGAGGTGGCACCGAGCGGGACGTTTAGGGGTGAGTGGGAGCGGTGTCGGCCAGAACGTTGCCAGCCGCGGCGGGCAGAGCAGACGCACCCTCAGCTCTCGTCACTGTGTCGTGTCCCTCCCTCCTTCCGTCTCCTTCATAACGTCTAGTGATCTCCGAGTTAATACTCGTGGAAAATCACCGCGGAAAGAAAGGTGATAAGTGCGTGTTGTGTGTGGGGCGTGGAGGGCCAGCAAGCTCTATTATTGACCGGTAGAGTGAGGCTACAACCACAGAGTCATTCACCTTTCATCTCCACCACCCGGCACCCTCCTTCAGCAGTGGTGGCTCACACTACACCCTCCTTCAGCAGTGGTGGCTCACACTACACCCTCCTGCAGCAGTGGTGGCTCACACTACACCCTCCTGCAGCAGTGGTGGCTCACACTACACCCTCCTGCAGCAGTGGTGGCTCACACTACACCCTCCTACAGCAGTGGTGGCTCACACTACACCCTCCTGCAGCAGTGGTGGCTCACACTACACCCTCCTACAGCAGTGGTGGCTCACACTACACCCTCCTGCAGCAGTGGTGGCTCACACTACACCCTCCTGCAGCAGTGATGGCTCACACTACACCCTCCTACAGCAGTGGTGGCTCACACTACACCCTCCTACAGCAGTGGTGGCTCACACTACACCCTTCTACAGCAGTGGTGGCTCACACTACACCCTCCTGCAGCAGTGGTGGCTCACACTACACCCTCCTACAGCAGTGGTGGCTCACACTACACCCTCCTGCAGCAGTGGTGGCTCACACTACACCCTCCTACAGCAGTGGTGGCTCACACTACACCCTCCTACAGCAGTGGTGGCTCACACTACACCCTCCTGCAGCAGTGGTGGCTCACACTACACCCTCCTACAGCAGTGGTGGCTCACACTACACCCTCCTGCAGCAGTGGTGGCTCACACTACACCCTCCTGCAGCAGTGGTGGCTCACACTACACCCTCCTACAGCAGTGGTGGCTCACACTACACCCTCCTGCAGCAGTGGTGGCTCACACTACACCCTCCTGCAGCAGTGGTGGCTCACACTACACCCTCCTGCAGCAGTGGTGGCTCACACTACACCCTCCTGCAGCAGTGGTGGCTCACACTACACCCTCCTACAGCAGTGGTGGCTCACACTACACCCTCCTGCAGCAGTGGTGGCTCACACTACACCCTCCTGCAGCAGTGGTGGCTCACACTACACCCTCCTACAGCAGTGGTGGCTCACACTACACCCTCCTGCAGCAGTGGTGGCTCACACTACACCCTCCTGCAGTAGTGGTTGTCCACACTACACCCTCCTACAGTAATGATAACACACTACACCCTCCTGCAGTAATGATAACACACTACACCCTCCTGCAGCAGTGGTTGTCCACACTACACCCTCCTACAGTAATGATAACACACTACACCCTCCTGCAGTAATGATAACACTACACCCTCCTGTAGTAATGATAACACACTACACCCTCCTGTAGTAATGATAACTCACTACACCCTCCTGCAGTAATGATAACACACTACACCCTCCTACAGTAATGATAACACACTACACCCTCCTACAGTAATGATAACACACTACACCCTCCTACAGTAATGATAACCACACTACACCCTCCTACAGTAATGATAACACACTACACCCTCCTACAGTAATGATATCCACACTACACCCTCCTACAGTAATGATAACCACACTACACCCTCCTACAGTAATGATAACACACTACACCCTCCTACAGTAATGATATCCACACTACACCCTCCTACAGTAATGATAACCACACTACACCCTCCTACAGTAATGATAACACACTACACCCTCCTACAGTAATGATATCCACACTACACCCTCCTGCAGTAATGATAACCACACTACATCCTCCTACAGTAATGATAACCACACTACACCCTCCTGCAGTAATGATAACCACACTACACCCTCCTACAGTAATGATATCCACACTACACCCTCCTACAGTAATGATAACCACACTACACCCTCCTACAGTAATGATAACACACTACACCCTCCTACAGTAATGATATCCACACTACACCCTCCTGCAGTAATGATAACCACACTACAACCTCCTACAGTAATGATAACCACACTACACCCTCCTACAGTAATGATATCCACACTACACCCTCCTGCAGTAATGATAACCACACTACACCCTCCTACAGTAATGATATCCACACTACACCCTCCTACAGTAATGATAACACACTACACCCTCCTACAGTAATGATAACCACACTACACCCTCCTACAGTAATGATAACCACACTACACCCTCCTACAGTAATGATAACCACACTACACCCTCCTACAGTAATGATAACCACACTACACCCTCCTGCAGTAATGATAACCACACTACACCCTCCTACAGTAATGATAACCACACTACACCCTCCTACAGTAATGATAACCACACTACACCCTCCTACAGTAATGATAACCACACTACACCCTCCTACAGTAATGATAACACACTACACCCTCCTACAGTAATGATAACACACTACACCCTCCTACAGTAATGATATCCACACTACACCCTCCTGCAGTAATGATAACCACACTACACCCTCCTACAGTAATGATAACCACACTACACCCTCCTACAGTAATGATATCCACACTACACCCTCCTGCAGTAATGATAACCACACTACACCCTCCTACAGTAATGATATCCACACTACACCCTCCTACAGTAATGATAACACACTACACCCTCCTACAGTAATGATATCCACACTACACCCTCCTGCAGTAATGATAACCACACTACACCCTCCTACAGTAATGATAACCACACTACACCCTCCTACAGTAATGATAACCACACTACACCCTCCTGCAGTAATGATAACCACACTACACCCTCCTACAGTAATGATAACCACACTACACCCTCCTACAGTAATGATAACACACTACACCCTCCTACAGTAATGATAACCACACTACACCCTCCTGCAGTAATGATAACCACACTACACCCTCCTACAGTAATGATAACCTCACTACACCCTCCTACAGTAATGATAACCACACTACACCCTCCTACAGTAATGATAACACACTACACCCTCCTACAGTAATGATAACCACACTACACCCTCCTACAGTAATGATAACCCACACTACACCCTCCTACAGTAATGATAACCACACTACACCCTCCTACAGTAATGATAACACACTACACCCTCCTACAGTAATGATAACCCACACTACACCCTCCTACAGTAATGATATCCACACTACACCCTCCTACAGTAATGATAACCACACTACACCCTCCTACAGCAGTGATACTTGAGACGAGTCACATCTCGTGTTGAGAAGATAACTAGAGTGCCATACAGCAGTGCCATACAGCAGTGCCAGGCACCACTAAGCGATACACATACTCACCCGGAGGACGGGCTAGTGTGGCACTGAGTGTCAGCGAGTGTTGAGAGTGGCACCATGGTGCCTGTCAAGCAGGTGACGGTGCTGGCCAGTGTCGGCACTATCCTGGTGGTGCTCAGTGCCGTCTTCATGGGCATCTTCCCCGTCATCTTCAGCTCCATCGTCAACAAGGTGAGGCTCCACTCTCATAAGTCTTCACTCATACTCACTCAAAATCTAATTTGTATGAGAATTTCGACGTGATTTGTCCTTTAAGCCTGACTGTTGAGGCAGTTTAAGGGTGTTTTATCTAGTCTGATGGCTGTTAGGGCTGTTGGCCAGTTTATCTATGGGTTCCGTTATCACTGTCGGGTGTGTGGATTCCGTTATCCTGTTGGGTGTATGGGTTCCGTTATCCAGTCGGGTGTGTGGATTCCGTTATCCAGTCGGGTGTGTGGATTCCGTTATCCTGTCGGGTGTATGGGTTCCGTTATCCAGTCAGGTGTGTGGGTTCTGTTATCCAGTCGGGTGTGTGGGTTCTGTTATCCAGTCGGGTGTATGGGTTCCGTTATCCAGTCGGGTGTATGGGTTCTGTTATCCAGTCGGGTGTATGGGTTCTGTTATCCAGTCGGGTGTATGGGTTCCGTTATCCAGACGGGTGTATGGGTTCTGTTATCCAGTCGGGTGTATGGGTTCCGTTATCCAGACGGGTGTATGGGTTCTGTTATCCAGTCGGGTGTATGGGTTCCATTATCCAGTCGGGTGTATGGGTTCCGTTATCCAATCGGGTGTATGGGTTCCGTTATCCAGACGGGTGTATGGGTTCCGTTATCCAGTCGGGTGTATGGGTTCCGTTATCCAGACGGGTGTATGGGTTCCGTTATCCAGACGGGTGTGTGGGTTCCGTTATCCAGACGGGTGTCTGGGTTCCGTTATCCAGTCAGGTGTATGGGTTCCGTTATCCAGACGGGTGTATGGGTTCCGTTATCCAGTCGGGTGTATGGGTTCCGTTATCCAGACGGGTGTGTGGGTTCCGTTATCCAGTCGGGTGTATGGGTTCCGTTATCCAGACGGGTGTATGGGTTCCGTTATCCAGTCGGGTGTATGGGTTCCGTTATCCAGTCAGGTGTAAGGGTTCCGTTATCCAGTCAGGTGTAAGGGTTCCGTTATCCAGACGGGTGTATGGGTTCCGTTATAACAGAACTCATGTCTCGTGGGTAATACTACCCATGGGTATTCATGACTCTCTTCATGCCTCAGAAAATAGGCAATATACCATCATAAAATCTTCACTCAGTTATCACACTTCATAAAAAAGTAAATTCAAATCAAAAGTTTTAATATTATATTTCAGTATACAAAAAAATTAATATTGCAAGAAACAATAGAGTGGCCAATACTAGCAGCGTCTATAATGTCTAGCACATCCGCCTCAATTATAGGTGTGAAGCTCCTGTTTCTTCCCTTCATAATTCTTTAAACAAAATTCCCTATTACTCGCCACTAAGAATCTTAGCCTTGACCGCCGGTACCAGTTTGTGACAGTGTTGACTGTGGGCACCTGGGAGGCTCCTCCACCACAGTCTCTGACAGTTGAGGTGGGTTAGGCTATGGTAGGCTCAGTTAGGTTAGGCTATGGTAGGCTCAGTTAGGTTAGGCTATGGTAGGCTCAGTTGGGTTAGGCTATGGTAGGCTCAGTTAGGTTAGGCTATGGTAGGCTCAGTTAGTTTAGGCTATGGTAGGCTCAGTTAGGTTAGGCTATGATAGGCTCAGTTAGGTTAGGCTATGGTAGGCTCAGTTGGGTTAGGCTATGGTAGGCTCAGTTAGGTTAGGCTATGGTAGGCTCAGTTAGGTTAGGCTATGGTAGGCTCAGTTGGGTTAGGCTATGGTAGGCTCGGTTGGGTTAGGCTATGGTAGGCTCAGATTTAGATTAGGCTGTGTTGGGTTAGGTTTAAACCCGGCTGGGGACCGTCTTGTACATAATATGACACACATCTGATACTCGAAGGTAAACACAACAATTGATTGTACCATCATGATGGTACAATCATTATTCCTCACAATTACTGTCAACGGAGTAAGCCTAAAGTTCTCTAAGGAAAGGATTTGAACACTTAGTGAAGCATTAAGCCTAGCCACAATAGGCCTCGCAGCAGTTATTAAAACTGTTGAAACTTGGCCAACGGTTGGTACAACGTGTGAACAAGTCTTAACACCTAACACCTTGCAACAATGTTCTAATACGTCATAACAACGATATAAACGTTATAACACGACGCAACAACTTTATTACAAGCTGTAATAAACAATAGTGACAATTACCTTGTGTGTGTACATGGAGAGTTTTGAACTTTCTTACAGTACTATGCTGCTGTATTGTACTGTGCTGTACTGTACTGTGCTGTATTGTACTGTGCTGTACTGTACTGTGCTGTACTGTGCTGTACTGTATTGTACTGTAGTGTATTGTACTGTACTGTATTGTACTGTGCTGTACTGTACTGTACTGTGCTGTACTGTATTGTGCTGTACTGTACTGTGCTGTACTGTGCTGTACTGTATTGTACTGTAGTGTATTGTACTGTACTGTATTGTACTGTACTGTATTGTACTTCACTGTGTACTGTACTGTTCTGTACTGTTCGGTACTGTTCTGTACTGTTCTGTACTGTACTGTTCTGTACTGTACTGTTCTGTACTGTACTGTTCTGTACTGTTCTGTACTGTTCTGTACTGTTCTGTACTGTTCTGTACTGTTCTGTACTGTTCTGTACTGTACTGTTCTGTTCTGTACTGTACTGTTCTGTTCTGTACTGTATTGTACTGTTCTGTACTGTACTGTTCTGTACTGTACTGTTCTGTACTGTTCTGTACTGTTCTGTACTGTACTGTACTGTTCTGTACTGTACTGTTCTGTACTGTTCTGTACTGTTCTGTACTGTTCTGTACTGTACTGTTCTGTACTGTTCTGTACTGTTCTGTACTGTACTGTACTGTTCTGTACTGTACTGTTCTGTACTGTTCTGTACTGTTCTGTACTGTACTGTACTGTTCTGTACTGTACTGTTCTGTACTGTTCTGTACTGTTCTGTACTGTTCTGTACTGTACTGTTCTGTACTGTTCTGTACTGTTCTGTACTGTACTGTACTGTACTGTACTGTTCTGTACTGTTCTGTACTGTTCTGTACTGTTCTGTACTGTACTGTTCTGTACTGTTCTGTACTGTTCTGTACTGTACTGTACTGTTCTGTACTGTACTGTACTGTTCTGTACTGTACTGTACTGTACTGTTCTGTACTGTACTGTACTGTTCTGTACTGTACTGTACTGTACTGTACTGTTCTGTACTGTACTGTACTGATCTGTACTGTACTGTTCTGTACTGTTCTGTACTGTTCTGTACTGTACTGTACTGTTCTGTACTGTTCTGTACTGTACTGTTCTGTACTGTACTGTACTGTACTGTACTGTTCTGTACTGTATTGTACTGTACTGTTCTGTACTGTACTGTACTGATCTGTACTGTACTGTACTGTTCTGTACTGTTCTGTACTGTTCTGTACTGTACTGTACTGTTCTGTACTGTTCTGTACTGTACTGTACTGTACTGTTCTGTACTGTACTGTACTGTACTGTACTGTACTGTTCTGTACTGTACTGTACTGTTCTGTACTGTACTGTACTGTACTGTTCTGTACTGTACTGTTCTGTACTGTACTGTACTGTACTGTTCTGTACTGTACTGTACTGTTCTGTACTGTACTGTTCTGTACTGTTCTGTACTGTACTGTACTGTTCTGTACTGTACTGTACTGTTCTGTACTGTACTGTACTGTACTGTTCTGTACTGTACTGTACTGTACTGTACTGTTCTGTACTGTTCTGTACTGTACTGTTCTGTACTGTACTGTACTGTACTGTACTGTACTGTACTGTTCTGTACTGTTCTGTACTGTTCTGTACTGTACTGTTCTGTACTGTTCTGTACTGTACTGTTCTGTACTGTTCTGTACTGTACTGTTCTGTACTGTACTGTTCTGTACTGTACTGTTCTGTACTGTACTGTTCTGTACTGTACTGTTCTGTACTGTACTGTACTGTACTGTACTGTACTGTTCTGTACTGTACTGTACTGATCTGTACTGTACTGTTCTGTACTGTTCTGTACTGTTCTGTACTGTACTGTACTGTTCTGTACTGTACTGTACTGTTCTGTACTGTACTGTACTGTACTGTACTGTTCTGTACTGTACTGTACTGTACTGTTCTGTACTGTACTGTACTGATCTGTACTGTACTGTACTGTTCTGTACTGTTCTGTACTGTTCTGTACTGTACTGTACTGTTCTGTACTGTTCTGTACTGTACTGTACTGTACTGTTCTGTACTGTACTGTACTGTACTGTTCTGTACTGTACTGTACTGTTCTGTACTGTACTGTACTGTACTGTTCTGTACTGTACTGTACTGTTCTGTACTGTACTGTACTGTACTGTTCTGTATTGTACTGTTCTGTACTGTACTGTTCTGTACTGTTCTGTACTGTACTGTACTGTTCTGTACTGTACTGTACTGTTCTGTACTGTACTGTACTGTACTGTTCTGTACTGTACTGTACTGTACTGTACTGTTCTGTACTGTACTGTTCTGTACTGTACTGTTCTGTACTGTACTGTACTGTACTGTACTGTTCTGTACTGTTCTGTACTGTTCTGTACTGTACTGTTCTGTACTGTTCTGTACTGTACTGTTCTGTACTGTTCTGTACTGTACTGTTCTGTACTGTACTGTTCTGTACTGTACTGTTCTGTACTGTACTGTTCTGTACTGTACTGTGCTGTACTGTACTGTACTGTTCTGTACTGTACTGTTCTGTACTGTTCTGTACTGTACTGTTCTGTACTGTACTGTACTGTTCTGTACTGTACTGTTCTGTACTGTTCTGTACTGTACTGTTCTGTACTGTACTGTTCTGTACTGTACTGTTCTGTACTGTTCTGTACTGTACTGTTCTGTACTGTTCTGTACTGTACTGTTCTGTACTGTACTGTTCTGTACTGTTCTGTACTGTACTGTTCTGTACTGTTCTGTACTGTACTGTTCTGTACTGTACTGTGCTGTACTGTGCTGTACTGTACTGTTCTGTACTGTTCTGTACTGTTCTGTACTGTACTGTTCTGTACTGTACTGTTCTGTACTGTACTGTACTGTACTGTACTGTTCTGTACTGTTCTGTACTGTTCTGTACTGTACTGTACTGTACTGTACTGTTCTGTACTGTACTGTACTGTTCTGTACTGTACTGTACTGTACTGTTCTGTACTGTTCTGTACTGTTCTGTACTGTTCTGTACTGTACTGTACTGTTCTGTACTGTACTGTACTGTTCTGTACTGTACTGTTCTGTACTGTTCTGTACTGTACTGTACTGTTCTGTACTGTTCTGTACTGTACTGTACTGTTCTGTACTGTACTGTACTGTACTGTACTGTTCTGTACTGTTCTGTACTGTTCTGTACTGTTCTGTACTGTACTGTACTGTACTGTACTGTTCTGTACTGTACTGTACTGTTCTGTACTGTACTGTACTGTTCTGTACTGTTCTGTACTGTTCTGTACTGTTCTGTACTGTACTGTTCTGTACTGTACTGTTCTGTACTGTACTGTTCTGTACTGTTCTGTACTGTACTGTACTGTTCTGTACTGTACTGTACTGTTCTGTACTGTTCTGTACTGTACTGTTCTGTACTGTTCTGTACTGTACTGTACTGTTCTGTACTGTTCTGTACTGTACTGTTCTGTACTGTACTGTTCTGTACTGTTCTGTACTGTTCTGTACTGTACTGTTCTGTACTGTACTGTACTGTACTGTACTGTACTGTACTGTTCTGTACTGTACTGTACTGTACTGTTCTGTACTGTTCTGTACTGTACTGTTCTGTACTGTTCTGTACTGTACTGTACTGTACTGTTCTGTACTGTTCTGTACTGTTCTGTACTGTACTGTACTGTTCTGTACTGTTCTGTACTGTACAATTCACACACAACCTGAGAGATGCTTACCATTACTCCTGTAACAATAAAGCAAGGTTAGCGACCTTGAAGCAACGTCGTGTGTCAGAGGTGTGGCAGTTGGGTCATTACTGGCACCGTTATCACACTCCTTCCTCACCAACACTATCATAACGGCATATAACAATCATGGTAACTGCAGAAGGTCTATTGGTCCAGACGAGGCAGCTCCTGTTTATATCCACCCAACATCAGTTATTCAGTTATATATATGTCTAACCTACGCATGAAACAATCCAGGGATCCTACTTTTATTATGTTATGCAGTTCACAAATCAACAACGTCATATATATATGTATATATATATATATATATATATATATATATATATATATATATATATATATATATATATATATATATATATATATATATATATATATTAGTATATTTTGGTAGCAGTCTTTCCTGTAGACATATATTATTAAATATATCTTTTCCACAGCTCATAAAACGGAGGAAAGGGTCCTGAAAGATATTGTTAATAGAAACGTTATCCCTACAGACAAAAATCAGAGGATACAACTGACGATTTACTATAAAACCAGAAAAACGGCCAGCCTACTCATGAGAAACTCTCCAGACACAAAACAGAACGCTTTAAAAGAGACTAACGTCGTCTATGCCTTCAAATGCCCTCTTGGGGACTGTAAGCTCCAAAAAACCCAGTATATAGGCAAGACAACAACATCTCTTTCTAGGCGTTTAACGATGCATAAGCAACAGGGCTCCATTAAGGAACATATAATCTCTTCCCACAACCAAACCATCGGCAGAGAAATCCTAGTAAACAACACAGAAATCATCGATAGATACAGCGATAGCAGGCGGCTTGACGTTTGCGAGGCACTACACATCAAGAAGTCAACACCAGCAATCAACAGCCAATTATTGCACTACTATATTCTACCCACCTCAAGACTCCGCTCCAATATAGAAGCATCAAGAAATATGGACCAATAGGCTTTCTACAAACACTTCTATTCAATATCCATTGTTTCGTGTTCTGTCTTGTGTTGATGAAATTAATACCCTATTAATATCACCTCTTGTTCTGTCTTGTGTTGATGAAATTAATACCCTATTAATGCCACATCTTGTTCTGTCTTGTGTTAATGCCACCTCACCCCATCCACCTCACTCAAATGTAGATATAAAATCGGAGATGCGTAAGTTCTATTCAGTTGTGTATTTGTGAACTAAAGTCTTTGAAAATGTAATAAGTTTTACGAAACGCGCTCGTGTCGCGTCAGACTAGAAATAAAAATGAATTTTGGAGAATTGATTTTTGATTTACCTCCAACAGTGAAAAGAAATGTACGAAAGATTGAGAAAATTCGTGTTAGAATTATTAATCTTACTTTTTCGGTCATATTTAATTATATATATATATATATATATATATATATATATATATATATATATATATATATATATATATATATATATATTGCATAAATATTTACTTAATATGGCTGAGATGAATTAATGCTCATATGTGGTGTTGGAATGTTTTAGGAGTTAATGAGGTCTGGGGATTACCAGAACGTGTGGATAAAATATACAGTGAAACACCTGAGAACTAAAGCGGTGTTAGTAGACGGGTTGTTCCTGAGAATTGTGTGTTTAAAATTTGTTTGTTTGTGTGATTTGTGTGTTGCTAGCTGAG
Organism: Procambarus clarkii; assembly: GCF_040958095.1. NCBI lineage: Eukaryota > Metazoa > Arthropoda > Malacostraca > Decapoda > Cambaridae > Procambarus > Procambarus clarkii. Next base: position 19,526,991 of record NC_091186.1, read on the forward strand.
AGATTTCAATGCTAGAGTGTGTCATGATCTTATGGGGGCTTGTAGATGTTGATGCCACACAAGTAATGCACTTGTAGGTCCAAACTCTCTTCTCTCTTTTTAATAAATGAAGGCAGATATGAATAGGAGATAGACGGTTTCATTCATTCTTATGCTGAATAAGCGATCTTTGGCTATATACTGAAACATGGGTGAACAAAAATAGGAGATACTGTGTACACCTTTCATTTATTTTTATATTCGATAAGTAATCAACATTTTTATAGTTGATAAGTAATCCACAGTATGTTGACCAAACCCCACACTGGAAAGTGAAGCGACGACGACGTTTCCGTCCGTCCTGGACAATTCTCAATCGGCTTGATAATGGTCCAGGACGGACTGACACGTCGTCGTCGCATCACTTTCTAATGTGTGGTTTGTTCAACATATTTCAGCCACGTTATTGTGACTCCTCGTCTGCATAATCCGCACTGTGAAAGTGGAAGATCCACACAACTTCGTTATGCATGATATCCAAACTTCTGAAAATATAACTGATATAAACAAACGCGTGGCAGATCTTGAAAGAGAAATTGACAACATGCACTCAGCCCCGGGTCCAGACCTGTGGAATTCAATATTTATAAAGAAATACAAAGTGCCAGTAGCACAGGCACTCAGTATAGTGTGGAGGAAAAGCTTGGACACGGGGGAGATACCAGATGCACTTAAAGTAGCAGACATTGCCCCTCTACACAAGGGAGGGAGCAAAGCATTGGCTAAAAATTACAGACCAGTTGCACTAACGTCCCACATAATAAAAGTATTTGAGAGAGTGATCAGGAGTCGGGTCACTAGTTTCATGGAGACCAATGACCTTCACAACCCAGGCCAACATGGATTTAGAGCGGGAAGATCATGCCTCTCACAGCTACTTGACCATTACGACAAAATTACTGAGGCATTAGAACAACAACAGAATGCAGATGTGGTATACACGGACTTTGCAAAGGCTTTCGATAAATGTGACCATGGGGTGATAACACACAAAATGAGGTCAATGGGTATAACTGGTAAAGTAGGACGCTGGATACTCAGTTTTCTGTCAAACAGAACACAAAGAGTAACAGTCATCCAAATAAAATCGAATTCAAGCGCAGTTAAAAGCTCTGTACCTCAAGGTACAGTCCTTGCACCGCTGCTGTTCCTTATTCTCATATCAGATATAGACAAAAATAAAAAATATAAGCTTCGTATCATCCTTTGCAGTTGACACAAAAGTCAGCATGAAAATTATCTCTGCCGAAGACTTTGAAAAACTACAAACAGATATTAATAAAGTTTTCGACTGGGCAGCAAAATACAGGATATTCTGTTTTTTACTACCAAAAGAAGAATAAAGAATACAAAGAATTTTTTTTGGTAAAGAATACAAAACACAATCAAATCTGCCCATAGTAGGAAAACAGCATGTCAAGGATCTGGGAATAATGATGTCTGACGACCTAACGTTTAGGGAGCATAACCAAGCAAATATTGCGACAGACAGAAAAATTAAAGGATGGATTATGCGAACTTTCAAATCCAGGGATCCCATCACAATGGTTGTACTCTTCAAGTCACTTGTGTTGTCCCGTTATGAGTACTGCTCAGTAGTACTCACTGGCGACGGTCCAGCCTGCGTCCAGGCTGGCTGTCATGGCCTGTAGCGCCTGGCGACGGTCCAGCCTGCGTCCAGGTTGGCTGTCACGGCCTGTAGCGCCTGGCGACGGTCCAGCCTGCGTCCAGGCTGTTTGTCATGGCCTGTAGCGCCTGGCGACGGTCCAGGTTGGCTGTCACGGCCTGTAGCGCCTGGCAACGGTCCAGCCTGCGTCCAGGCTGGCTGTCACGGCCTGTAGCGCCTGGCAACGGTCCAGCCTGCGTCCAGGTTGGCTGTCACGGCCTGTAGCGCCTGGCAACGGTCCAGCCTGCGTCCAGGTTGGCTGTCACGGCCTGTAGCGCCTGGCAACGGTCCAGCCTGCGTCCAGGCTGGCTGTCACGGCCTGTAGCGCCTGGCAACGGTCCAGCCTGCGTCCAGGTTGGCTGTCACGGCCTGTAGCGCCTGGCAACGGTCCAGCCTGCGTCCAGGCTGGCTGTCACGGCCTGTAGCGCCTGGCGACGGTCCAGCCTGCGTCCAGGTTGGCTGTCACGGCCTGTAGCGCCTGGCGACGGTCCAGCCTGCGTCCAGGCTGGCTGTCACGGCCTGTAGCGCCTGGCGACGGTCCAGCCTGCGTCCAGGTTGGCTGTCACGGCCTGTAGCGCCTGGCAACGGTCCAGCCTGCGTCCAGGCTGGCTGTCACGGCCTGTAGCGCCTGGTGACGGTCCAGCCTGCGTCCAGGCTGGCTGTCACGGCCTGTAGCGCCTGGCGACGGTCCAGCTTGCGTCCAGGTTGGCTGTCACGGCCTGTAGCGCCTGGCAACGGTCCAGCCTGCGTCCAGGTTGGCTGTCACGGCCTGTAGCGCCTGGCGACGGTCCAGCCTGCGTCCAGGCTGGCTGTCACGGCCTGTAGCGCCTGGCAACGGTCCAGCCTGCGTCCAGGTTGGCTGTCACGGCCTGTAGCGCCTGGCAACGGTCCAGCCTGCGTCCAAGCTGGCTGTCACGGCCGGTAGCGCCTGGCGACGGTCCAGCCTGCGTCCAGGCTGGCTGTCACGGCCTGTAGCGCCTGGCAACGGTCCAGCCTGCGTCCAGGTTGGCTGTCACGGCCTGTAGCGCCTGGCGACGGTCCAGCTTGCGTCCAGGTTGGCTGTCACGGCCTGTAGCGCCTGGCAACGGTCCAGCCTGCGTCCAGGTTGGCTGTCACGGCCTGTAGCGCCTGGCGACGGTCCAGCCTGCGTCCAGGCTGGCTGTCACGGCCTGTAGCGCCTGGCAACGGTCCAGCCTGCGTCCAGGTTGGCTGTCACGGCCTGTAGCGCCTGGCAACGGTCCAGCCTGCGTCCAAGCTGGCTGTCACGGCCGGTAGCGCCTGGCGACGGTCCAGCCTGCGTCCAGGCTGGCTGTCACGGCCTGTAGCGCCTGGCAACGGTCCAGCCTGCGTCCAGGTTGGCTGTCACGGCCTGTAGCGCCTGGCGACGGTCCAGCCTGCGTCAGGAGACCCTCGCCGCCTCCCTTGTTACTGGACAGTTGGTGCTGGGGCCCTCGTCACACCTGGGTGTACTGTACATGTACACTATGGTACACCTGGGTGTACTGTACATGTACACTATGGTACACCTGGGTGTACTGTACATGTACACTATGGTACACCTGGGTGTACTGTACATGAACACTCTCACTATGGATTGACCTGTACACCCCAGAGAGGTGTTGTCCCACAGACCTGTACACCCCAGAGAGGTGTCCCACAGACCTGTACACCCCAGAGAGGTGTTGTCCCACAGAACTGTACACCCCAGAGAGGTGTTGTCTCACACACCTGTACACCCCAGAGAGGTGTCCCACAGACCTGTACACCCCAGAGAGGTGTTGTCCCACAGACCTGTACACCCCAGAGAGGTGTTGTCCCACAGACCTGTACACCCCAGAGAGGTGTTGTCCCACAGACCTGTACACCCCAGAGAGGTGTTGTCCCACAGACCTGTACACCCCGGAGAGGTGTCCCACAGTCCTGTACACCCCAGAGAGGTGTCCCACAGACCTGTACACCCCAGAGAGGTGTTGTCCCACAGACCTGTACACCCCAGAGAGGTGTCCCACAGACCTGTACACCCCAGAGAGGTGTCCCATAGACCTGTACACCCCAGAGAGGTGTCCCACACACCTGTACACCCCAGAGAGGTGTCCCACACACCTGTACACCCCAGAGAGGTGTCCCATAGACCTGTACACCCCAGAGAGGTGTTGTCCCACAGACCTGTACACACCAGAGAGGTGTTGTCCCACACACCTGTACACCCCAGAGAGGTGTCCCACAGACCTGTACACCCCAGAGAGGTGTTGTCCCATAGACCTGTACACCCCAGAGAGGTGTCCCATAGACCTGTACACCCCAGAGAGGTGTCCCATAGACCTGAACACCCCAGAGAGGTGTCCCATAGACCTGTACACCCCAGAGAGGTGTCCCACACACCTGTACACCCCAGAGAGGTGTTGTCCCACAGACCTGTACACCCCAGAGAGGTGTCCCATAGACCTGTACACCCCAGAGAGGTGTCCCATAGACCTGTACACCCCAGAGAGGTGTCCCATAGACCTGTACACCCCAGAGAGGTGTCCCATAGACCTGTACACCCCAGAGAGGTGTCCCATAGACCTGTACACCCCAGAGAGGTGTCCCATAGACCTGTACACCCCAGAGAGGTGTCCCATAGACCTGTACACCCCAGAGAGGTGTCCCATAGACCTGTACACCCCAGAGAGGTGTCCCATAGACCTGTACACCCCAGAGAGGTGTCCCATAGACCTGTACACCCCAGAGAGGTGTCCCATAGACCTGTACACCCCAGAGAGGTGTCCCATAGACCTGTACACCCCAGAGAGGTGTTGTCTCACACACCTGTACACCCCAGAGAGGTGTTGTCCCATAGACCTGTACACCCCAGAGAGGTGTCCCATAGACCTGTACACCCCAGAGAGGTGTCCCATAGACCTGTACACCCCAGAGAGGTGTCCCATAGACCTGTACACCCCAGAGAGGTGTCCCATAGACCTGTACACCCCAGAGAGGTGTTGTCTCACACACCTGTACACCCCAGAGAGGTGTTGTCCCATAGACCTGTACACCCCAGAGAGGTGTCCCATAGACCTGTACACCCCAGAGAGGTGTCCCATAGACCTGTACACCCCAGAGAGGTGTTGTCTCACACACCTGTACACCCCAGAGAGGTGTTGTCCCATAGACCTGTACACCCCAGAGAGGTGTCCCATAGACCTGTACACCCCAGAGAGGTGTCCCATAGACCTGTACACCCCAGAGAGGTGTCCCATAGACCTGTACACCCCAGAGAGGTGTCCCACAGACCTGTACACCCCAGAGAGGTGTCCCACAGACCTGTACACCCCAGAGAGGGGTGACGGGGGTGCAGGAGACGGGCGCCGAACACGGAGACGGGACGGGACAGTAATGTAATAATCCGAACATTGAAAGTCAGACGGTGGCGAACCATTACAAGGTCAAGTGAAAATAAGCTATGACTTATTAATGTTGCATCCGCCTCTTGTGTGGCGCGGAGCTACCACACTCCACCATTTTTGTCTGGGTTCGACTCCTGGCCAGGGAAAATTATGTGACAGTCCTTAAGTCATTAAGCTCCCGTTCCCCGAGCAGTAAGTGGGTACCTGTTTCCTTGGATCAGGCTTACCAGGCCGTTATGGGGCTTACCCTACTAGGGGAAACTAGTTGGGTAAGGCTTACCATGAACTATGGGAAGGGAAAGCTCTCAGCCAGCTAACAGGAGTCAGCAGTCGTCTGCTCCTGTACCCTCCTGTGTGTAGACGACTTGTGTGTAAAAACTAAGATGGATGAAACATGGAGGGAGAGAGGGAGAGAGAGAGAGAGAGAGAGAGAGAGAGAGAGAGAGAGAGAGAGAGAGAGAGAGGGAGGGAGAAGGACACAGCTCCCACTAACAACTAGGTTACTGCCATGAGCCAAGGTTCACCACCATCAAGATGCAAGAGGTTGATCACCACACACACCTGGCCCCACACCCAGACACACATACCTGGCCCCACACCCAGACACACACACCAGGCCCCACACCCAGACTCACACACCTGGCCCCACACCCAGACTCACACACCTGGCCCCACACCCAGACACACACACCTCCAGGGTGACACAACACCTCGAGGGTGACACAGCACCTCCAGTGTGACACAGCACCTCCAGGGTGACACAACACCTCCAGGGTGACACAGCACCTCCAGGGTGACACAGCACCTCCAGGGTGACACAACACCTCCAGGGTGACACAGCACCTCCAGGGTGACACAACACCTCCAGGGTGACACAGCACTAGGGTGACACAACACCTCCAGGGTGACACAACACCTCCAGGGTGACACAGCACCTCCAGGGTGACACAGCACCTCCAGGGAGACAGGGCCAGGCTGGCCCTGTCACTGTCGTGGCTACAGTGCCAGGCTGGCCCTGACACTGTCGTGGCTACAGTGCCAGGCTGGCCCAGTCACTGTCGTGGCTACAGTGTCAGGCTGGCCCAGTCACTGTCGTGGCTACAGTGCCAGGCTGGCCCTGACACTGTCGTGGCTACAGTGCCAGGCTGGCCCTGACACTGTCGTGGCTACAGTGCCAGGCTGGCCCTGACATTGTCGTGGCTACAGTGCCAGGCTGGCCCCTGACACTGTCGTGGCTACAGTGCCAGGCTGGCCCTGTCACTGTCGTGGCTACAGTGCCAGGCTGGCCTTGACACTGTCGTGGCTACAGTGCCAGGCTGGCCCAGTCACTGTCGTGGCTACAGTGCCAGGCTGGCCCTGTCACTGTCGTGGCTAAAGTGCCAGGCTGGCCCAGTCACTGTCGTGGCTACAGTGCCAGGCTGGCCCTGTCACTGTCGTGGCTACAGTGCCAGGCTGGCCCTGACACTGTCGTGGCTACAGTGCCAGGCTGGCCCCTGACACTGTCGTGACTACAGTGCCATGGCCAGCCTGACACTTACCTCACTGTGGGGTCCGTGGCCCTCAGGGTCTATGAAACATTTCACCGGGTCCATGGAACAAGTCTTCAAGACCTGTATACAAGATAAACCTATAAGGAAGTACATAATTAGACTGTGGCGAGGCGTGACTGACAGACCATTACCCGGCCGACCTCTACACACAATTATCCTCACAACATAAGGACTCAAAAAAACTCAGATTCAGAGTTTTATGTTTTAATATTTGTGCTAACACCAACTGTTTTGTGGAACACACTTATAAGGTAACTAACATCTAGGGAGATATACGAGGAGATACGGAAACATATGTGTTTACTAGTTGTGTTTACTAGTTGTGTTCACTAGTTGTGTTTACTAGTTGTGTTTTTGCGGGGGTTGAGCTTTGCTCTTTCGGCCCGCCTCTCAACTGTCAATCAACTGTTTACTAACTACTTTTTTTTTTTCCACACCACACACACACCCCCCAGGAAGCAGCCCGTGACAGCGGACTAACTCCCAGGTACCTAATTACTGCTAGGTAACAGGGGCACTTAGGGTGAAAGAAACTTTGCCCATTTGTTTCTGCCTCGTGCGGGAATCGAACCCGCGCCACAGAATTACGAGTCCTGCGCGCTATCCACCAGGCTACGAGGCCCCCCTATGTGTGTGTGTGTGTGTATCACGAAAATAAACACGTCATTAAAAATGTGACAATGTCAGACCACGGAGGAAAATTGAAGCAGGAATTACCTTAAGTACTTTCGTATATTAATACATCTTCAGAAGGAGTGAAGATGGACTCCTTGTGAAGATGTATTAATATACGAAAGTGCTTAAGGAAATTCCTGTTTCAATTTTCCTGGGTGGTGTGACACTGTGACATAGTTATGTATATATAGTATAGTATATTATATAGTATAGTGAAAGATGCCCGGAAACTTGGGCATAGGTGCTAGGCTGGGCATCACAGCTGGCTTACCATGACCTATGGGAAGGGAAAGCTCTCAGCCTTGTAACACGGGTCACCATATACAAACCCCAAACTGTCTTTATTTTCCGCTTGTTACATCTTGTAATAAAGTTGTTACATCTTGGCTTAACGTGTTTATGACGTATTAGAACGTTGTTACAACATGCTATATTGGTTGTTATAACTGGTTAGGTGTTAAAACTTGTTCGAACGTTGTACCAACGTCGTAGTTTCGGTGTGTGTTTGGCGGTCGTCTGCTCCTGTGTGTAAAACTAGTAGGGTAAGGCTTACCATGTCTAACTCCCAGGTACCTATTTACTGATAGGTGAACAGTGCATCAGGGTGAAAGAAAGTCTTTCACCCAGATGCTTTTCTCCCATTTCTTTCCGCCTCCGCCTGGAATCGAACCCGGGTCATTAAGACTACGTCCATTATACACTGTCCGCTCAACCGCGAGGCCCCTGTAATGTGCGTGTGTGTGCGTGTGTGTGTGTGTGTGTGTGTGTGTGTGTGTGTGTGTGTGTGTGTGTGTGTGTGTGTGTGTGTGTGTGTGTGTGTGTGTGCGTGTGTGTGCGTGTGTGTGTGTGTGTGCGTGTGTGTGTGTGTGTGTGCGTGTGTGTGTGTGTGTGTGTGTGTGTACTCACGTAGTTGTACTCACCTAGTTGTGCTTGCGGGGGTTGAGCTCTGGCTCTTTGGTCCCGCCTCTCAACTGTCAATCAACTGTTACTAACTACTACTAATTTCCCCCTCCCCCCCCCCACACACACACTCATAGGAAACTATGAGGAGATAAGAAAATTCCTAACAGATATAGCATGGGAAACAGAGCTCAGGGGAAAGACGGCCCAAGATATGATGGATTACATCACGCAGAAGTGCAAGGACGCAGCAAACAAGTTTGTCCCAGTCCAAAAGGAAAACAGAGAAATGCAGATGAGAAACCCATGGTTTAATCAGAGATGTAGGCTAGCTAAGCAGCAAAGTAAAAGGGCATGGAGAAACTATAGGAATAACAGGACACTGGAGAGCAGAGAAAGATACCAGAATGCCAGGAATGAATATGTCAGGATGAGAAGAGAGGTAGAAAGACAATACGAAAATGACATCGCAAGCAAGGCAAAGACTCAGCCTAAATTTCTGCATAGCCACATCAGGAGAAAAACAACAGTAAAGGAACAGGTTATGAAATTAAGGATAGGGGCGGAAGGATTCACTACAAACGACAAGGAAGTGTGTGAGGAACTGAATAAGAAATTCCAGGAGGTCTTCACTTTAGAGCAAGGAGGAATTCCTGACATAAGAGAGGGAATAGTTAACCAGGAACCACTGGAAGAGTTTGAGATTTGAGTAGTTAGTAATAGTTGATTGATTGACAGTTGAGAGGCGGGCCGAAAGAGCAGAGCTCAACCCCCGCAAGCACAACTAGGTGAGTACACACACATACACACACACACACACACACACACACACACACACAGACACACACACACACACACACACACACACACACACACACACACACACACACACACACACACACACACACACACACACACACACATACACATATAAATAGGATAACGACAGCAGCGTACTCTACACTGGCGAAAATTAGAACATCATTCAGAAACCTAAGTGAGGAGGCTTTTAGGGCGCTTTACACTGCCTACGTGAGGCCAATCTTAGAGTATGCCGCCTCATCATGGAGTCCCCACCTGAAGAAACACATAAGGAAACTGGAAAAGGTTCAGAAGTTTGCAACAAGACTTCTCTCAGAGCTACGAGGGATGGGGTATGAAGGAACTGAACCTTACGACACTAGAGAAAAGAAGGGAGAGAGGGGATATGATAGGAACATATAAAATACTCAGGGGAATTTACAAAGTGGAAATAGATGAAATGTTCACACATAATAATAACAGAACGATGGAACATGGGTGGAAGCTTGAAACTCAGATGAGTCACAGAGATGTTAGGAAGTTTTCTTTCAGCGTGAGAGTAGTGGAAAAATGGAATGCACTTAAGGAACAGGTTGTGGAAGCAAATACTATTCATAATTTTATAATTAGGTATGATAGGGAAATGGGACAGGAGTCATTGCTGTAAACAACCGATGGCTGGAAAGGCGGGATCCAAGAGCCAATGCTCGATCCTGCAAGCACAAATACGTGAGTACACACACACACACACACACACACACACACACACACACACACACACACACACACACACACACACACACACACACACACACACACACACACACAGCCGGTGGCTAAGCGGACAGCACGCTGGACGCGTGATCCTGTGGTCCCGGGTTCGATTCCGGGCGCCGGCGAGAAACAATGGGCAGAGTTTCTTTCACCCTGATGCCCCTGTTACCTAGCAGTAAATAGGTACCTGAGAGTTAGTCAGCTGTTAGACATCACTGCCTAATGCATTCCACCTGTTAACTACTCTGACACTGAAAAAGTTCTTTCTAACGTCCCTGTGGCTCATGTGGGTACTCAGTCTCCTCCTGTGTCCCCTTGTTCGTGTACCACCTGTGTTAAATTATCCATCCTTGTCTACCCTGTCAATTCCCCTGAGGATTTTGTAGGTTGTGATCATGTCCCCCCTTACTCTTCTGTCTTCCAGTGTCGTAAGGTGCATTTCCCGCAGCCTTTCCTCATAACTCATGCCTCTTAGTTCTGGGACAAGTCTAGTAGCATACCTTTGGACTTTTTCCAGCTTCGTCTTGTGCTTGACAAGGTACGGGCTCCATGCTGGGGCCGCATACTCCAGGATTGGTCTTACATATGTGGTGTACAAGATTCTGAATGATTCCTTACACAGGTTCCTGAACGCTGTTCTGATGTTAGCCAGCCTCGCATATGCCGCAGACGTTATTCTTTTTATGTGGGCTTCAGGAGACAGGTTTGGTGTGATATCAACTCCTAGATCTTTCTCTCTGTCCGTTTCGTGAAGGACTTTGTGCGAGCATGAATGTGTGTGTGAGTGTGTGTGTGTGTGTGTGTGTACTCACTTAGTTGTACTCACGTAGTTCAACTAGGTGAGTACACACACACACACGCGCGCGCGCTCACACACACACACACACACACACACACACACACACACACACGCGCGTGTGTGTGTGTGTACTCACCTAGTTGTGTTTGCGGGGGTTGAGCTTTGGCTCTTTGGTCCCGCCTCTCAACCGTCAATCAACAGGTGTACAGATTCCTGAGCCTTTTGGGCTCTATCATATTTACATTTGAAACTGTGGATGGAGTCAGCCTCCACCACATCACTTCCTAATGCATTCCATTTATCAACCACTCTGACACTAAAAAAAAAAAAAAAAAAAAATCTTTCTAATATCTCTATGGCTCATTTGGGCACTCAGTTTCCACCTGTGTCCCCTAGTGCGTGTTCCCCTTGTGTTAAATAGCCTGTCTTTATCATTCCTGTCGATTCCCTTCAGAATCTTGAATGTGGTGATCATGTCCCCCCTAACTCTTCTGTCTTCCAACGAAGTGAGGTTTAATTCCCGTAGTCTCTCCTCGTAACTCATACTCAGCTCGGGTACTAGTCTGGTGGCAAAGCTTTGAACCTTTTCCAGTTTAGTCTTATGCTTGACTAGATATGGACTCCATGCTGGAGCCGCATACTCTAGGATTGGTCTGACATATGTTGTATATAATGTTTTGAAAGATTCCTTACACAAGTTTCTAAAGGCCGTTCTTATGTTAGCCAACCTGGCATATGCTGCTGATGTTATCCTCTTGATATGAGCTTCAGGGGACAGGTCTGGCGTGATATCAACCCCCAGGTCTTTCTCTCTCTCTGACTCTTTAAGTATCTCATCTCCCAAATGATACCTTGTATCTGGTCTCCTGCTTCCTACCCCTATCTTCATTACATTACATTTGCTTGGGTTAAACTCTAACAGCCATTTGTTCGACCATTCCTGCAGCTTGTCCAGGTCTTCTTGAAGCCTCAAGCTGTCCTCCTCTGTCTTAATCCTTCTCATAATTTTGGCGTCGTCAGCAAACATTGAGAGGAATGAGTCTATACCCTCTGGGAGATCATTTACGTATATCAGAAACAGGATAGGTCCAAGCACAGAGCCCTGTGGGACTCCACTGGTGACTTCACGCCATTCTGAGGTCTCACCCCTCACTGTAACTCTCTGCTTCCTATTGCTTAGGTTCTCCCTTATCCACTGGAGCGCCCTACCAGTTACTCCTGCCTGTTTCTCCAGCTTATGCATCAGCCTCTTATGCGGTACTGTGTCAAAGGCTTTCCGACAGTCCAAAAAAATGCAGTCCGCCCATCCTTCTCTTTCTTGCTTAATCTTTGTCACCTGACCATAGAATTCTATCAATCCTGTAAGGCAAGATTTACCCTCCCTGAACCCATGTTGATGGGTTGTCACGAAGTCTCTTCTCTCCAGATGTGTTACTAGGTTTTTTCTCACAATCTTCTCCATCACCTTGCATGGTATACAAGTTAAGGACACTGGCCTGTAGTTCAGTGCCTCTTGTCTGTCACCCTTTTTGTATATTGGTACTACAATAGCAGTCTTCCATATTTCTCGTAGGTCTCCCGTTTCCAGTGACCTACTATACACTATGGAGAGTGGCAAGCACAGTGCTTCTGCACACTCTTTCAATACCCATGGTGAGATTCCGTCCGGCCCAACAGCTTTTCTCACATCTAGCTCCAATAGGTGCTTCTTGACCTCATCTCTTGTAATTTCGAACCTACCCAAGGTCACCTGGTTTCCTGCCACTTCTAGTGCCGTGACTTCTCCCTGGTCTATTGTAAAGACCTCCTGGAACCTTTTGTTGAGTTCTTCACACACCTCTTTGTCATTCTCTGTGTACCTGTCCTCGCCCACCCTAAGTTTCATCACCTGTTCCTTCACTGTTGTCTTCCTCCTGATGTGACTGTGTAGTAGCTTTGGTTCGGTCTTGGCTTTATTAGCTATATCATTTTCATACCTTTTCTCAGCTGCTCTTCTCACACTGACATACTCGTTCCTGGTTCTCTGGTATCTCTCTCTACTTTCTGGTGTTCTGTTATTACGGAAGTTCCTCCACGCCCTTTTGTTCAGCTCCTTTGCTTTCATACATTCCCTATTAAACCACGGATTCTTCTTTTGCTTCTCTGTTTTTTCCTGTCGGGCTGGGACAAACCTGCTTACAGCCTCCTGACATTTTTGGGTGACATAGTCCATCATGTCTTGTACGGACTTGGTTCTGAGTTCTGTGTCCCAATGTATATCCCATAGGAGTTTACTCATCTCCTCATAGTTTCCCTTTCCATAGTTGTGTGTGTGAGCATGTGAGTGTGTGTGTGTGTGTGTGTGTGTGTGTGTGTGTGTGTGTGTGTGTGTGTGTGTGTGTGTACTCACCTAATTGTACTCACCTAATTGTGCTTGCGGGGGTTGAGCTCTGGCTCTTTGGTCCCGCCTCTCAACCATCAATCAACTGGTGTACAGATTCCTGAGCCTATTGGGCTCTATCATATCTACATTTGAAACTGTGTATGGAGTCAGCCTCCACCACATCACTTCCTAATGCATTCCATTTACTAACTACTCTGACACTGAAAAAGTTCTTTCTAACGTCTCTGTGGCTCATTTGGGTACTCAGCTTCCACCTGTGTCCCCTTGTTCGCGTCCCACCAGTGTTGAATAGTTCATCCTTGTTTACCCGGTCGATTCCCCTGAGGATTTTGTAGGTTGTGATCATGTCCCCCCTTACTCTTCTGTCTTCCAGTGTCGTAAGGTGCATTTCCCGCAGCCTTTCCTCATAACTCATGCTTCTTAGTTCTGGGACTAGTCTAGTAGCATACCTTTGGACTTTTTCCAGCTTCGTCTTGTGCTTGACAAGGTACGGGCTCCATGCTGGGGCCGCATACTCCAGGATTGGTCTTACATATGTGGTGTACAAGATTCTGAATGATTCCTTACACAGGTTCCTGAACGCCGTTCTGATGTTAGCCAGCCTCGCATATGCCGCAGACGTTATTCTCTTTATGTGGGCTTCAGGAGACAGGTTTGGTGTGATATCAACTCCTAGATCTTTCTCTCTGTCTGTTTCATTAAGTACTTCATCTCCTATTCTGTATCCTGTGCCTGGCCTCCTGTTTCCACTGCCTAGTTTCATTACTTTGCATTTACTCGGGTTGAACTTCAACAGCCATTTGTTGGACCATTCACTCAGTCTATCCAGGTCATCTTGTAGCCTCCTACTATCATCCTCTGTTTCAATCCTCCTCATAATTTTTGCATCGTCGGCAAACATTGAGAGGAACGAATCTATACCCTCTGGGAGATCATTTACATATACCAGAAACAGTATAGGTCCAAGGACTGACCCCTGCGGGACTCCACTTGTGACGTCTCGCCAATCTGAGACCTCACCCCTCACACAGACTCGTTGTCTCCTGTTGCTTAGGTACTCCTCTATCCACCGGAGTACCTTCCCTCTCACTCCAGCCTGCATCTCCAACTTTCGCACTAGCCTCTTGTGTAGGCACTGTATCAAAGGCTTTCTGACAATCCAAAAATATGCAGTCTGCCCACCCTTCTCTTTCTTGCCTTATTTTTGTTGCCTGGTCGTAGAATTCAAGTAACCCTGTGAGGCAGGACCTGCCATCCCTGAACCCATGTTGATGCTGTGTTACAAAGTTCCTTCGCTCCAGATGCTCCACTAGTTTTTTTCGCACAATCTTCTCCATCAGCTTGCATGGTATGCAGGTTAGGGACACTGGTCTGTAGTTCAGTGCCTCCTGTCTATCCCCTTTCTTGTATATCGGGACTACGTTAGCTGCTTTCCAAATATCTGGCAGTTCCCCTGTTGCCAGTGATTTGTTATACACTATGGAGAGTGGTAGGCACAGTTCTCCTGCTCCTTCCTTTAGAACCCAAGGGGAGATTCCATCTGGGCCTATAGCCTTCGTCACGTCCAACTCTAGTAAACACTTCCTTACTTCCCCACTGGTAATCTCAAACTCTTCCAGTGGTTCCTGGTTAGCTATTCCCTCACTTACCTCTGGAATTTCTCCTTGCTCTAAGGTGAAGACCTCCTGGAATTTCTTATTCAATTCCTCACACACTTCCTTGTCATTTGTAGTGAATCCTTCCGCCCCTATCCTTAATCTCATAACCTGTTCCTTTACTGTTGTTTTTCTCCTAATGTGGCTATGCAACAATTTAGGCTGAGTCTTTGCCTTGCTTGCGATGTCATTTTCGTATTGTCTTTCTGCCTCTCTTCTCATCCTAACATATTCATTCCTGGCATTCTGGTATCTTTCTCTGCTCTCCAGTGTCCTGTTATTCCTATAGTTTCTCCATGCCCTTTTACTTTGCTGCTTAGCTAGCCTACATCTCTGATTAAACCATGGGTTTCTCATCTTCATTTCTCTGTTTTCCTTTTGGACTGGGACAAACTTGTTTGCTGCGTCCTTGCACTTCTGCGTGATGTAATCCATCATATCTTGGGCCGTCTTTCCCCTGAGCTCTGTTTCCCATGCTATATCTGTTAGGAATTTTCTTATCCCCTCATAGTTTCCCTTTCGGTATGCTAACCTTTTGGTTTCGGTATCCCTCCTCGAGTTCAATAACCCTTCTTCAATCAAGTACTCAAACACCAGTACACTGTGGTCGCTCATTCCTACTGGGTCCTCAAAACCGATTTCTCTTATGTCGGAGTCGTTCAGAGTGAAGACTAGGTCGAGTCTCGCTGGTTCGTCATTGCCTCGCATCCTTGTGGGTTCTCCGACATGCTGGGTTAAATAGTTGCTTGTCACCACCTCCAATAGTTTGGCTCTTCACGTATCCTCGCCTCCATGCGGTTCCTTGTTCTCCCAGTCAATCTTTCCGTGATTGAAGTCGCCCATGATGAGCAGGTGGGATCTATTTCTACAGGCAGCAGAGGCTGCCCTCTCAATTATAGTGTTAACTGCCTTGTTGTTGTTTTCATACTCTTGACTGGGTCTCCTGTCATTTGGTGGAGGGTTGTATATTACTGCTACTACTATTCTTGGTCCTCCCATTGTCATGGTGCCTGCTATGTAGTCTCTGAACTCCTCACAGCCCGGGATGGCCATCTCCTTAAAACTCCATTCCCTTCTCATGAGTAGGGCCACTCCGCCTCCTCCCCTACCTTCCCTCTC
>NC_091186.1:19550237-19557737 GCF_040958095.1 Procambarus clarkii
CTGTGTGGTGTTATGTTGTGGTGTGTGGTGTTATGTTGTGGTGTGTGGTGCTGTGTGGTGTTATGTTGTGGTGTGTGGTGCTGTGTGGTGTTATGTTGTGGTGTGTTGTGCTGTGTGGTGTTATGTTGTGGTGTGTGGTGTTATGTTGTGGTGTGTGGTGCTGTGTGGTGTTATGTTGTGGTGTGTGGTGCTGTGTGGTGTTATGTTGTGGTGTGTGGTGCTGTGTGGTGTTATGTTGTGGTGTGTGGTGCTGTGTGGTGTTATGTTGTGGTGTGTGGTGTTATGTTGTGGTGTGTGGTGCTGTGTGGTGTTATGTTGTGGTGTGTGGTGCTGTGTGGTGTTATGTTGTGGTGTGTGGTGCTGTGTGGTGTTATGTTGTGGTGTGTGGTGCTGTGTGGTGGCATGTTGTGGTGTGTGGTGCTGTGTGGTGTTATGTTGTGGTGTGTGGTGCTGTGTGGTGTTAAGTTGTGGTGTGTGGTGCTGTGTGGTGTTATGTTGTGGTGTGTGGTGTTATGTTGTGGTGTGTGGTGCTGTGTGGTGTTATGTTGTGGTGTGTGGTGCTGTGTGGTGTTATGTTGTGGTGTGTGGTGTTATGTTGTGGTGTGTGGTGCTGTGTGGTGTTATGTTGTGGTGTGTGGTGCTGTGTGGTGTTATGTTGTGGTGTGTGGTGTTATGTTGTGGTGTGTGGTGCTGTGTGGTGTTATGTTGTGGTGTGTGGTGCTGTGTGGTGTTATGTTGTGGTGTGTGGTGTTATGTTGTGGTGTGTGATGCTGTGTGGTGTTATGTTGTGGTGTGTGGTGCTGTGTGGTGTTATGTTGTGGTATGTGGTGCTGTGTGGTGTTATGTTGTGGTGTGTGGTGCTGTGTGGTGTTATGTTGTGGTGTGTGGTGCTGTGTGGTGTTATGTTGTGGTGTGTGGTGTTATGTTGTGGTGTGTGATGCTGTGTGGTGTTATGTTGTGGTGTGTGGTGCTGTGTGGTGTTATGTTGTGGTATGTGGTGCTGTGTGGTGTTATGTTGTGGTGTGTGGTGATGTGTGGTGTTATGTTGTGGTGTGTGGTGCTGTGTGGTGTTATGTTGTGGTGTGTGATGCTGTGTGGTGTTATGTTGTGGTGTGTGATGCTGTGTGGTGTTATGTTGTGGTGTGTGGTGTTATGTTGTGGTGTGTGGTGCTGTGTGGTGTTATGTTGTGGTGTGTGGTGTTATGTTGTGGTGTTATGTTGTGGTGTGTGGTGCTGTGTGGTGTTATGTTGTGGTGTGTGGTGTTATGTTGTGGTGTGTGGTGCTGTGTGGTGTTATGTTGTGGTGTGTGGTGCTGTGTGGTGTTATGTTGTGGTGTGTGGTGTTATGTTGTGGTGTGTGGTGCTGTGTGGTGTTATGTTGTGGTGTGTGGTGCTGTGTGGTGTTATGTTGTGGTGTGTGGTGTTATGTTGTGGTGTGTGGTGCTGTGTGGTGTTATGTTGTGGTGTGTGGTGCTGTGTGGTGTTATGTTGTGGTGTGTGGTGCTGTGTGGTGTTATGTTGTGGTGTGTGGTGTTATGTTGTGGTGTGTGATGCTGTGTGGTGTTATGTTGTGGTGTGTGATGCTGTGTGGTGTTATGTTGTGGTGTGTGGTGTTATGTTGTGGTGTGTGGTGCTGTGTGGTGTTATGTTGTGGTGTGTGATGCTGTGTGGTGTTATGTTGTGGTGTGTGGTGCTGTGTGGTGTTATGTTGTGGTGTGTGGTGCTGTGTGGTGTTATGTTGTGGTGTGTGGTGCTGTGTGGTGTTATGTTGTGGTGTGTGGTGCTGTGTGGTGTTATGTTGTGGTGTGTGGTGCTGTGTGGTGTTATGTTGTGGTGTTATGTTGTGGTGTGTGGTGTTATGTTGTGGTATGTGGTGCTGTGTGGTGTTATGTTGTGGTGTGTGGTGCTGTGTGGTGTTATGTTGTGGTGTGTGGTGCTGTGTGGTGTTATGTTGTGGTATGTGGTGCTGTGTGGTGTTATGTTGTGGTGTTATGTTGTGGTGTGTGGTGTTATGTTGTGGTATGTGGTGCTGTGTGGTGTTATGTTGTGGTGTGTGATGCTGTGTGACACAAGATTGGTCAATTAACTCGTTCAAGACCAATTTTGGTCATGAAGGAGTGTGAGAGTGAGGAATAATGTTCTGGAGAAATAGTGTTCCAGCGTGTGTGACGCAGCGGCAACTGGCAACATTGATCTGGAGATTCTGAAGTGTCACCGGCAATATTACCCCTATAAAAATATATATATTGCCGCTGAAGCTTCATCCCAACTACTAATATCAACCCCCCAGATCTTTCTCTGTATTTGACTCTCCCAGGACTTCACCTCCTTGTGTTCAGTCTTCTGCTTATTTCGCCTAATTTCATTACTTTACACTATCCTGAGTTGAACTTTACTAGCCATTTACTAGACCATTCCTCCAGTTTGTCCAGATCATCCTGTAGTCTCTGTCTATCTTCATCTCTCTTGATTCCTCTCATAATTTTGGCATCGTCAGCAAACATCGAGAGGAATGAGTCTATACCATCTGGAAGGTCGTTTACATATATTAGAAACAGGATGGGTCCAAGTACAGAGCCCTGTGGGACTCCGCTGATGACATCTCGCCACTCTGATGTCTCCCCCCCCCCCTCACCGTTACTCGCTGTTTCCTGTTGCTTAGATACTCCCTTATCCACTGGAGCACCTTACCTTTCACTACTGCCTGTGAAAGCCTTTTATGGGGTACTGTGTCAAAGGCTTTCTGACAGTCCAAGAAAATGCAATCTGCCCACCCTTCTCTTTCCTGCCTAATTTGTGTTGCTTGGTCATAGAATTCTATTAGACCTGTGAGGCACGATTTACCATCTCTGAACCCCTGCTGGTGGTGTGTTACAATGCTGTTTCCCTCCAGATGCTCTACGAGCCTTTTTTCCTCACGATCTTCTCCATCACCTTGCATGGTATACAAGTTAAGGAAACTGGCCTATAGTTCAGTGCCTCTTGCCTGTCACCCTTTTTGTAAATTGGGACTATGTTAGCTGTCTTCCAGCTCTCCGGTAGGTCTCCCGTTTCCAGTGACCTGTTATACGCCATAGAGAGTGGCACACTTAGTGCTTCAGCACCTTCCTTTAGTATCCACGGTGAGATTCTGTCAGGCCCAACAGCCTTTGTCACATTCAGCTCCAGCAGATTCCTTTTCAGTTTCCACCTGTGTCCCCTTGTTCGCTTCCCGCCAGTGTTGAATAGTTTTTCTTTGTTTACCCGGTCGATTCCCCTGAGGATTTTGTAGGTTGTGATCATGTCCCCCCTTACTCTTCTGTCTTCCACTGTCGTAAGGTGCATTTCCCGCAGCCTTTCCTCATAACACATGCCTCTTAGTTCTGGGACTAGTCTAGTAGCATACCTTTGAACTTTTTCCAGCTTCGTCTTGTGCTTGACAAGGTACGGGCTCCATGCTGGGGCCGCATACTCCAGGATTGGTCTAACATATGTGGTGTACAAGATTCTGAATGGTTCCTTACACAGGTTCCTGAACGCCGTTCTGATGTTAGCCAGCCTCGCATATGCCACAGACGTTATTCTTTTTATGTGGGCTTCAGGAGACAGGTTTGGTGTGATATCAACTCCTAGATCTTTCTCTCTGTCCGTTTCATTAAGTACTTCACCTCCTATTCTGTATCCTGTGTCTGGCCTCCTGTTTCCACTGCCTAGTTTCATTACTTTGCATTTACTCGGGATGAACTTCAACAGCCATTTGTTGGACCATTCACTCAGTCTATCCAGGTCATCTTGTAGCCTCCTACTATCATCCTCTGTTTCAATCCTCCTCATAATTTTTGCATCGTCGGCAAACATTGAGAGGAACGAATCTATACCCTCTGGGAGATCATTTACATATACCAGAAACAGTATAGGCTAAGGACTGACCCCTGCGGGACTCCACTTGTAACGTCTCGCCAATCTGAGACCTCACCCCTCACACTGACTCGTTGTCTCCTGTTGCTTAGGTACTCCTGTATCCAACGGAGTACCTTCCCTTTCACTCCAGCCTGCATCTCCAACTTTTTCACTAGCCTCTTGTGTGGCACTGTATCAAAGGCTTTCTGACAATCCAAAAATATGCAGTCTGCCCACCCTTCTCTTTCTTGCCTTATTTTTGTTGCCTGGTCGTAGAATTCAAGTAACCCTGTGAGGCAGGACCTGCCATCCCTGAACCCATGTTGATGCTGTGTTACAAAGTTCCTTCGCTCCAGATGCTCTGGTGTGTGTGTGTGTGTGTGTGTGTGTGTGTGTGTGTGTGTGTGTGTGTGTGTGTGTGTGTGTGTGTGTGTGTGTGTGTGTGTGTGTGGTGTGGGTGGTCTTCACAAACAATACAGAACTAATCAGACATATTACACTCTCAGACTCTACATACTCGGACCACAAGGTCATTGACGGTCCAACTATCATTAATACTGCAACAAGACCAAGAGAACCAACAAGCCAGAATAACAAGGGCTATTCAGTCATTTAAATTTGTTAAAATTTAAATGATGGAGGAGGAGGATTGACTGGGAACAGATATACAACTGCCAGTGATCAAGCGGGAGACTCTTGTCTTCAGCGACAAGACTCCCCAAAAAAGGAAATAGAACAAATGTAATGTAACTTTGTAAGTGGGGAAGTGTGTAAAGTGTGAAGCAGGTGCCTGTGTGGAGGGTGAGAGGGACGACCACTCAGGAAGGAGAACGCAGACCACTGTACAGCAGAAGGAAATAACGGAAACGCTTAAGCAGACGCGACTCACAACAAAGATAAGGAAGCGTAAGCAGGGAGGTGGAAGCAGTAGAGCTGACGCTCAAGCGGTCATATATGAGTGTGAGCACATCACACTGGAGTAGAAGCTGTACCAGACATAACAACACATCAAAAATATTGGTTTCACGGAAGCAACATAAATTTATCCGATTTATGAGATTTATTCACAGAGGATGACAACGACATGAGTGACCTGGTAGCGGGCAGTATGAGGCAGTGTTCCGCTCCTCCGTACTCACCACTATAGGTGAAGATCCCAACACTAAGCTTATCACCAGCACCCAAACACACATAGTTGATACACGCACCACCAACACCACACAACATAGTTGATACACACACCACCAACACCACACAACATAGTTGATACACGCACCACCAACACCACACAACATAGTTGATACACGCACCACCAACACTACACAACATAGTTGATACACGCACCACCAACACCACACAACATAGTTGATACACGCACCACCAACACTACACAACATAGTTGATACACACACCACCAACACCACACAACATAGTTGATACACGCACCACCAACACTACACAACATAGTTGATACACACACCACCAACACTACACAACATAGTTGATACACACACCACCAACACCACCAACATAGTTGATACACACACCACCAACATAGAGAAATCATTATGTTGTGAAGACGGTGACAACATAGCCGGTGTCACCAGAGAGGTTGGCCGAGAGGGTGACAACATAGCTGGTATCACCAGAGCAGAGTATCACCAGCACCCTCTCTCTCTCACCTTCCAGCACCCTCTCTCTCTCTCTCCTTCCAGCACCCTCTCTCTCTCACCTTCCAGCACTCTCTCTCTCTCTCTCCTTCCAGCACCCTCTCTCTCTCACCTTCCAGCACCCTCTCTCTCTCTCTCCTTCCAGCACCCTCTCTCTCTCACCTTCCAGCACCCTCTCTCTCACCTTCCAGCACCCTCTCTCTCTCCTTCCAGCACCCTCTCTCTCACCTTCCAGCACCCTCTCTCTCTCACCTTCCAGCACCCTCTCTCTCTCTCTCCTTCCAGCACCCTCTCTCTCTCCTTCCAGCACCCTCTCTCTCTCACCTTCCACCACCCTCTCTCTCTCTTACCTTCCAGCACCCTCTCTCTCTCTCACCTTCCAGCACCCTCTCTCTCTCTCACCTTCCAGCACCCTCTCTCTCTCACCTTCCAGCACCCTCTCTCTCACCTTCCAGCACCCTCTCTCTCTCTCACCTTCCAGCACCCTCTCTCTCTCACCTTCCAGCACCCTCTCTCTCACCTTCCAGCACCCTCTCTCTCTCCTTCCAGCACCCTCTCTCTCTCCTTCCAGCACCCTCTCTCTCTCACCTTCCAGCACCCTCTCTCTCTCTCACCTTCCAGCACCCTCTCTCTCTCTCACCTTCCAGCACCCTCTCTCTCTCACCTTCCAGCACCCTCTCTCTCTCACCTTCCAGCACCCTCTCTCTCTCTCACCTTCCAGCACCCTCTCTCTCTCACCTTCCAGCACCCTCTCTCTCACCTTCCAGCACCCTCTCTCTCTCCTTCCAGCACCCTCTCTCTCTCCTTCCAGCACCCTCTCTCTCTCACCTTCCAGCACCCTCTCTCTCTCTCTCCTTCCAGCACCCTCTCTCTCTCCTTCCAGCACCCTCTCTCTCTCACCTTCCAGCACCCTCTCTCTCTCTCTCCTTCCAGCACCCTCTCTCTCTCACCTTCCAGCACTCTCTCTCTCACCTTCCAGCACCCTCTCTCTCTCTCTCCTTCCAGCACCCTCTCTCTCTCCTTCCAGCACCCTCTCTCTCTCACCTTCCAGCACCCTCTCTCTCTCTCTCTCCTTCCAGCACCCTCTCTCTCTCACCTTCCAGCACCCTCTCTCTCACCTTCCAGCACCCTCTCTCTCTCTTTCCTTCCAGCACCCTCTCTCTCTCCTTCCAGCACCCTCTCTCTCTCACCTTCCAGCACCCTCTCTCTCTCTCTCTCTCCTTCCAGCACCCTCTCTCTCTCACCTTCCAGCACCCTCTCTCTCACCTTCCAGCACCCTCTCTCTCTCTCTCTCTCTCCTTCCAGCACCCTCTCTCTCTCCTTCCAGCACCCTCTCTCTCTCACCTTCCAGCACCCTCTCTCTCTCTCTCTCCTTCCAGCACCCTCTCTCTCTCACCTTCCAGCACCCTCTCTCTCACCTTCCAGCACCCTCTCTCTCTCTTTCCTTCCAGCACCCTCTCTCTCTCCTTCCAGCACCCTCTCTCTCTCACCTTCCAGCACCCTCTCTCTCTCCTTCCAGCATCCTCTCTCTCTCACCTTCCAGCACCCTCTCTCTCTCTCACCTTCCAGCACCCTCTCTCTCTCACCTTCCAGCACCCTCTCTCTCTCTCTCCTTCCAGCACCCTCTCTCTCTCCTTCCAGCACCCTCTCTCTCTCACCTTCCAGCACCCTCTCTCTCTCCTTCCAGCACCCTCTCTCTCTCACCTTCCAGCACCCTCTCTCTCTCCTTCCAGCACCCTCTCTCTCTCACCTTCCAGCACCCTCTCTCTCTCTCTCTCCTTCCAGCACCCTCTCTCTCTCTCTCACCTTCCAGCACCCTCTCTCTCACCTTCCAGCACCCTCTCTCTCTCACCTTCCAGCACCCTCTCTCTCACCTTCCAGCACCCTCTCTCTCACCTTCCAGCACCCTCTCTCTCTCCTTCCAGCACCCTCTCTCTCACCTTCCAGCACC
>NC_091186.1:19562737-19568714 GCF_040958095.1 Procambarus clarkii
ATGAGGACAAGAAGCTGGGATATGAGGACAAGGTGCTAGGATATGAGGACAAGGAGCTGGGGTATGAGGACAAGGAGCTGGGATATGAGGACAAGGTGTTGGGATATGAGGACAAGGAGCTGGGGTATGAGGACAAGGAGCTGGGATATGAGGACAAGGAGCTGGGGTATGAGGACAAGGAGCTGGGATATGAGGACAAGGTGCCGGGATATGAGGGCTAGGAGCTGGGGTATGAGGACAAGGAGCTGGGATATGAGGGCAAGGTGCTGGGATATGAGGGCTAGGAGCTGGGGTATGAGGACAAGGAGCTGGGATATGAGGACAAGGTGCTGGGATATGAGGGCTAGGAGCTGGGGTATGAGGACAAGGAGCTGGGATATGAGGGCAAGGTGCTGGGATATGAGGGCTAGGAGCTGGGGTATGAGGACAAGGAGCTGGGATATGAGGACAAGGTGCTGGGATATAAGGGCTAGGAGCTGGGGTAAGAGGACAAGGAGCTGGGATATGAGGGCTAGGAGCTGGGATATGAGGACAAGGAGCTGGGATATGAGGACAAGGAGCTGGGATATGAGGACAAGGTGCTGGGATATGAGGACAAGGAGCTGGGATATGAGGACAAGGAGCTGGAATATGAGGACAAGGAGCTGGGATATGAGGACAAGGAGCTGGGATATGAGGACAAGGTGCTGGCATATGAGGACAAGGTGCTGGGATATGAGGACAAGGTGCTGGCATATGAGGACAAGGAGCTGGGATATGAGGACAAGGAGCTGGGATATGAGGACAAGGTGCTGGGATATGAGGACAAGGAGCTGGGATATGAGGACAAGGAGCTGGGATATGAGGACAAGGTGCTGGGATATGAGGACAAGGAGCTGGGATATGAGGACAAGGAGCTGGGATATGAGGACAAGGTGCTGGGATATGAGGACAAGGAGCTGGGATATGAGGACAAGGAGCTGGGATATGAGGACAAGGTGCTGGGATATGAGGACAAGGTGCTGGGATATGAGGACAAGGTGCTGGCATATGAGGACAAGGTGCTGGCATATGAGGACAAGGTGCTGGAATATGAGGACAAGGTGCTGGAATATGAGGACAAGGAGCTGGGATATGAGGACAAGGAGCTGGGATATGAGGACAAGGTGCTGGCATATGAGGACAAGGTGCTGGGATATGAGGACAAGGAGCTGGGATATGAGGACAAGGAGCTGGGATATGAGGACAAGGAGCTGGGATATGAGGACAAGGAGCTGGGATATGAGGACAAGGTGCTGGGATATGAGGACAAGGAGCTGGGATATGAGGACAAGGAGCTGGGATATGAGGACAAGGAGCTGGGATATGAGGACAAGGTGCTGGCATATGAGGACAAGGTGCTGGGATATGAGGACAAGGTGCTGGCATATGAGGACAAGGTGCTGGGATATGAGGACAAGGTGCTGGCATATGAGGACAAGGTGCTGGGATATGAGGACAAGGTGCTGGCATATGAGGACAAGGAGCTGGGATATGAGGACAAGGTGCTGGGATATGAGGACAAGGTGCTGGGATATGAGGACAGGGAGGACAAAGAAATAGGACAGTAAAAGAAGTAGAGCGGGTTGCATTAGGACGAAGGATAGGTACTGCCCCCAGTTACTCTGAGCCTCGGGGGATCGAACGCGGACCCTGTAAGGATCCTGGCGGTCGCTGTACTAACCAGCCCAGGCAGACGGGCCCTGGAGGGACTACAGATCATCGGGCAGGGTGTCACCACGTAGAACATGTGACGGTTCTCCCTCGCCAGGAACGTGCGGAGGTATTTTGAACAGACTGGACGAGTCCGTAACAGAGACGACGTGTTGCCTGAACCGTACCTGGAGAGGGTTTCGAGAGTTCTTTTATTCCCTGAGCCCGGCCTGAGGCCAGGCTCGACTTGTGATAACTTGGTCCACCAGGCTGTTGCTTGGAGCAGCCCGCAGGCCCACATACCCACTACAGCCTGGTTGGTCCGGCACTCCTTGCAAGAACTGATCTAAGTGCCTCTTGCATACATCCACCTTTGTTCCGGCAATATTTCTAATGCTTGCTGGGAGGGTGTTGAACAGCTGTGGACCTCTGATGTTCAGTGTTCACTGTGCCTATGGCACCTCTACTCCTCACTGGTTCTATTCTGCATTTCCTTCCGTACCTTTCGCTCCAGTATGTTGTTATTCTACTATGGGACCTTGGGACCTGATCCTCCAGTATCTTCCATGTATATATTATTTGATACCTTCCTCGTCTCCTTTCCAAAGTGTACATTAAGAGAGCTTTGAGACGGTCCCAATAATTTAAGTGTTTTATCGTGTCTATGCGTGTTTATCTATCATGGTCCTGGCCGCCGCCGCTATATTTGCTCGGTTATCTTCACTAAATGTCAGGTCGTCAGACATCATAATTCCCAGATCTTTTACCTGTTGCTTTCCTTGCATGAGCAGGTCTGATCGTGTCCTGTACCCTGTGTCCTGCACCCTGTGTCCTGCACCCTGTGTCCTGCACCCTGTGTGTCGTTTAACTTCCTCGTTTACACCTTACCTCAGTACCTGGAACTTGTCACCGTTAAACATCATGTTATTTTCTGTTGCCCAATTGAAGACTTTATTTATAAGTCTGCTTGGAGTTTTTCATCTCTTCAACAGTTGCTATTGTCATCCTGATTTTGTTATCATCTGCAAAGGATGACACGAAGCTGTGACTTGTATTTTGGTCTATATCCGAGATGAGGATGAGAAATAGCAGTGGTGCAGGGACTGTGCCCTGGGGTACAGAGCAGTGGTGCAGGGACTGTGCCCTGGGGTACAGAGCAGTGGTGCAAGGGCTGTGCCCTGGGGTACAGAGCAGTGGTGCAAGGGCTGTGCCCTGGGGTACAGAGCAGTGGTACAAGGACTGTGCCCTGGGGTACAGAGCAGTGGTGCAAGGACTGTGCCCTGGGGTACAGAGCAGTGGTACAAGGACTGTGCCCTGGGGTACAGAGCAGTGGTGCAGGGACT
Organism: Procambarus clarkii; assembly: GCF_040958095.1. Taxonomy (NCBI): domain Eukaryota; kingdom Metazoa; phylum Arthropoda; class Malacostraca; order Decapoda; family Cambaridae; genus Procambarus; species Procambarus clarkii. The sequence goes on from NC_091186.1 coordinate 19,565,752, forward strand.
GTGCCCTGGGGTACAGAGCAGTGGTGCAGGGACTGTGCCCTGGGGTACAGAGCAGTGGTGCAAGGACTGTGCCCTGGGGTACAGAGCAGTGGTGCAAGGACTGTGCCCTGGGGTACAGAGCAGTGGTGCAAGGACTGTACCCTGGGGTACAGAGCAGTGGTGCAGGGACTGTGCCCTGGGGTACAGAGCAGTGGTGCAGGGACTGTGCCCTGGGGTACAGAGCAGTGGTGCAAGGACTGTGCCCTGGGGTACAGAGCAGTGGTGCAGGGACTGTGCCCTGGGGTACAGAGCAGTGGTGCAGGGACTGTGCCCTGGGGTACAGAGCAGTGGTGCAGGGACTGTGCCCTGGGTTACAGAGCAGTGGTGCAGGGACTGTGCCCTGGGGTACAGAGCAGTGGTGCAAGGACTGTGCCCTGGGGTACAGAGCAGTGGTGCAAGGACTGTGCCCTGGGGTACAGAGCAGTGGTGCAAGGACTGTGCCCTGGGGTACAGAGCAGTGGTGCAAGGACTGTGCCCTGGGGTACAGAGCAGTGGTGCAAGGACTGTGCCCTGGGGTACAGAGCAGTGGTACAAGGACTGTGCCCTGGGGTACAGAGCAGTGGTACAAGGACTGTGCCCTGGGGTACAGAGCAGTGGTGCAAGGACTGTGCCCTGGCGTACAGAGCAGTGGTGCAAGGACTGTACCCTGGGGTACAGAGCAGTGGTGCAAGGACTGTGCCCTGGGGTACAGAGCAGTGGTGCAAGGACTGTACCCTGGGGTACAGAGCAGTGGTGCAGGGACTGTGCCCTGGGGTACAGAGCAGTGGTGCAAGGACTGTACCCTGGGGTACAGAGCATTCTGTTTGTCAGAAAGTTGAAAATCCAACGCCCCACTTTACCCGTTATTCCTATTAATCACATTTTATGGCCTATCACTCCATTGTCACATTTGTCCAATGCCTTTGGAAAGTGTGTGTGTATACAACATCTGCATTTTGCTCTTCCCTCAGGCTTCTCTGACTGTCACAGTGGATGAGTAACTGCGACAGACAGGATCTTCCCGCTCTAAACCCATGTTGTCCTGGGTTGAGTAACTGTGACAGACAGGATCTTCCCGCTCTAAACCCATGTTGTCCTGGGTTGAGTAACTGTGACAGACAGGATCTTCCCGCTCTAAACCCATGTTGTCCTGGGTTGAGTAACTGTGACAGACAGGATCTTCCCGCTCTAAACCCATGTTGTCCTGGGTTGAGTAACTGTGACAGACAGGATCTTCCCGCTCTAAACCCATGTTGTCCTGGGTTGAGTAACTGTGACAGACAGGATCTTCCCGCTCTAAGCCCATGTTGTCCTGGGTTGAGTAACTCATAATTTGCCATCAAACTAGAAATTTGATTCGTGATTGTTGACATGTTAAGCTACGAAGTACAAGGACTAGTAAACAGTATTATTGACTCAGATAACAAGTGTATTAACACCTTCACACACTCACACTCACAGTGACTTGACGCTCAAGAGAAAGTTGGGGCAGAATGGGTGACTCTTGGAGGGAAATCTTGTGTGTTTTGGTCGTAGTGATGTATTGTGTTTTATCGGTGTTTGTCGGTCATCACACACACACAAACTCACTTAACCAGATGACCGAAAACACCCGTAAAAACATATTGGATTACTGTGTTTTGGTAGTGTACCAGGGTAGTGTACCAGGGTAGTGTACCAGGGTAGTGTACCAGGGGTAGTGTACCAGGGTAGTGTACCAGGGTAGTGTACCAGGGTAGTGTACCAGGTAGTGTACCAGGGTTAGTGTCCCAGGGTAGTGTACCAGGGTAGTGTACCAGGGTAGTGTACCAGGGTAGTGTACCAGGGTAGTGTACCAGGTAGTGTACCAGGGTAGTGTACCAGGGTGTGTTACCAGGGTAGTGTACCATGGGTAGTTGTACCAGGGTAGTGTACCCAGGGTAGTGTACCAGGGTAGTGTACCAGGGTAGTTGCCTACCAGGTAGTGTACTACAGGTTGTGTACCAGGTAGTGTACCAGGGTTGTGTACCAGGGTATGTACCAGTAGTGTACCCGCACCAGGTAGTGTACCAGGTTGTGTACCAGGGTAGTGTACCAGGGTAGTGTACCAGTGGGTAGCTGTACCAGGGTAGTGTACCAGGGTTAGCTGTACCAGGGTGTGTACCAGAGGTAGTGTACAAGGGTAGTGCTAACCACGGGTAGTGTAAACCAGGTTAGTGTACCAGGGTAGCTGGTACCAGGGTAGTGTACCAGGGTAGTGTACCAGGTGGTACCAGGGTAGTGTACCAGGGTAGTTGTTATCCAGGGTAGTGTACCAGGGTAGTGTACCAGGGTAGTGTACCAGGGTAGTGTACAGGGTAGTGTACCAGGGTTGTGTACCAGGGTAGTGTACCAGGGTTGTGTACCAGGGTAGTGTACCAGGGTAGTGTACCAGGGTTGTGTACCAGGGTTGTGTACCAGGGTAGTGTACCAGGGTAGTGTACCAGGGTAGTGTACCAGGGTTGTGTACCAGGGTAGTGTACCAGGGTAGTGTACCAGGGTAGTGTACCAGGGTGTGTACCAGGGTAGTGTACCAGGGTAGTGTACCAGGGTAGTGTACCAGGGTAGTGTACCAGGGTAGTGTACCAGGGTTGTGTACCAGGGTAGTGTACCAGGGTTAGTGTACCAGGGTTGTGTACCAGGGTAGTGTACCAGGGTAGTGTACCAGGGTAGTGTACCAGGGTTGTGTACCAGGGTTAGTGTACCAGGGTTGTGTACCAGGGTAGTGTACCAGGGTAGTGTACCAGGGTAGTGTACCAGGGTTGTGTACCAGGGTTGTGTACCAGGGTAGTGTACCAGGGTAGTGTACCAGGGTAGTGTACCAGGGTAGTGTAGTGTACCAGGGTAGTGTACCAGGGTAGTGTACCAGGGTTAGTGTACCAGGGTAGTGTACCAGGGTAGTGTACCAGGGTAGTGTACCAGGGTTG
>NC_091186.1:19569214-19589214 GCF_040958095.1 Procambarus clarkii
TGGGAGCGAAGCTGGTAGACGTTATTGACAGGAATTTCCTAACACAGCATGTGAAGGAAGACACTAGGGAAAGAGGAGGGGATACGCCCAGCCTATTAGATCTCATTTTCACCCAGAATGTAGAAGACATTGAGCAGTTGGAACATGAAATACCACTAGGAGCTAGTGACCATTGTGTATTAGTCTTTGACTACATGATGGAGCTTAAAATTTTGACCAAAGGACAAGAGGTCCGAGTAAGGTGACTTGATTACAGAAAAGGGGACTACAGAAGGATAAGGGACTACCTGGGAGAAGTGCAGTGGGAGGAAGAACTTAGAGGAAAAACAGTGCAAGGTATGATGAACCAAGTCATATGAAAATGCAAGGAGGCTGAAGAGAGATTTATTCCAACAATAAAGGAAAAAAGCAGGAGGGAATATAATAACCCATGGTTTAATAGTGTCAGGAAGCAAAGGTGAGAAGCAGGAGGGAGTGGAGGAAGTACAGAAGACAAAGGACAGGATTAGATGTAACAGAGCTAGGAATGATTACATTAACATAAGACGAGTGTTGGAAAGAAATTATGAGAATGATATTGCAATCAAAGCGAAAAAGCAACCTAAATTACTACATAGCCATATAAGAAGGAAGATGTCGGTAAATGACCAAGTGACAAGACTGAGGAAAACAGAAGGGGCATATACAGAAAGTGACAAGGAAATCTGCGAGGCACTGAATGCCAGTTTCCATGGAGTGTTCACAACCGAGCCTGAGCAGCTCCCATTGTTAGAAGAGATTACCCAAGATGAAAGACTATCAGATATAGAGGTGACAGCAGGGGAGGTAATGAAACAGTTGAGAACACTGGATGCAACTAAAGCTGTTGGACCAGACAAAGTATCACCGTGGATACTAAAAGAGGCAGCGCAGGCCCTCAGCGTGCCTCTGGCAATGATCTTTAATGAGTCACTTATGTCTGGAGAATTGCCCAGTTGCTGGAAGGAGGCAAATGTCATGCCGATTTTCAAGAAAGGTGATAGGGAGGAGGCACTTAACTATAGACCCGTATCACTGACAAGCATCCCTTGTAAAATACTTGAAAGAATAATTAGGCTAAGACTTGTTGAGCACCTGGAGAGCATTGGGTTTGTAAACAAGCACCAACATGGGTTCTGGACAGGGAAATCATGCCTAACAAACCTTTTAAAATTCTATGATAAAGTAACAAAGATAAGACAGGACAGAGAAGGCTGAGCAGACTGCATATTTCTTGACTGCCAAAAGGCCTTTGATACAGTACCGCACATGAGACTGCTATACAAACTTGAGAGGCAGGCAGGAGTAAGCGGAAAGGCCCTAGTATGGGTGAAGAACTACCTAACAGGAAGGAGCCAGAGGGTAATGGTAAGGGCGAGAAGTTGGACTGGCGAACAGTAACAAGTGGAGTACCTCAAGGATCGGTGCTGGGACCAATCCTCTTTCTAATTTACGCAAATGATCTATTTACAGGAGTGGAATCATACATGTCAATGTTTGCGGATGACGCAAAAATAATGAAAAGAGTTGTGACAGACGAGGATTGTAGGATCCTCCAAGAGGACTTAAACAGGTTGCAGAGATGGTCATGGAAATGGCTACTGGAGTTCAACACCAGTAAATGTAAAGTTATGGAAATGGGATCAGGTGATATGCGACCAAAGGGACAGTACACAATGAAGGGGAACTGCCTACCTGTAACGATTCGAGAAAGAGACCTGGGAGTGGATGTGACACCTAATCTAACTCCTGAGGCACATATAAATAGGATAACGACAGCAGCGTACACTACACTGGCAAAAGTTAGAACATCATTCAGAAACCTAAGTAAGGAGGCTTTTAGGGCGCTTTACACTGCCTACGTGAGACCAGTCTTAGAGTATGCCGCGCCATCATGGAGCCCCCACCTGAAGAAACACATAAAGAAACTGGAAAAGGTTCAGAGGTTTGCGACGAGGCTTGTCCCAGAGTTACGAGTGATGGGATATGAAGACCGTCTGAGGGAACTGAACCTTACGACACTAGAGAAAAGAAGGGAGAGAGGAGATATGATAGGAACATATAAAATACTCAGGGGAATTGACAAAGTGGAAACAGACGAAATGTTCACACGTAATAATAACAGAACGAGGGGACATGGGTGGAAACTGGAAACTCAGATGAGTCACAGAGATGTTAGGAAGTTTTCTTTCAGCGTGAGAGTAGTGGGAAAATGGAATGTACTTGGGGAACAGGTTGTGGAAGCAAACTCTATTCATACTTTTAAAACCAGGTATGATAGGGAAATGGGACAGGAGTCATTGCTGTAAACAACCGATGGCTGGAAAGGCAGGATCCAAGAGTCAATGCTCGATCCTGAGAGCACAAATAGGCGAGTACACACACACACACACACACACACACACACACACACACACACACACACACACACACACACACACACCTGAGAACTAGTGAAGGAACTCCCAAGCTGAAGAGTGAGACATTCCACCCACGCCAGCACTTCCGGGAGGCCACACACACACCACACACACTTTCCCCGGCAGAGAGACACACGTGCGTGCGTGCAACAACAGGGAGACGGATCATAAGCAGTAAACAATGACACAATCAGCGATGACAAATATATTGAAGTGGCAGTGGTTGGTGTCTGGCAGCGCGGGGGGATAGTGGCAGTTGTCGTACAGTAGAGGGGACAGGTGGAGCCTGTTACCGTTACCTCTCTTAGTGGGACACTGACCTCTGATGTGTACACACGCACGCACGCACGCACTCATACTCACTCACCTGTTGTGATCACACGCACACACTCACCTGTTGTGTTCACACTCACACACTCAACTGCTGTGTTCACACTCACACACTCAACTGTTGTGTTCACACTCACCTGTTGTGTTCACACTCACCTGTTGTGTTCACACTCACACACTCACCTGTTGTGTTCACACTCACACACTCAACTGTTGTGTTCACACGCACACACTCACCTGTTGGGTTCACACTCACCTGTTGTGTTCACACTCACCTGTTGTGTTCACACTCACACACTCAACTGCTGTGTTCACACTCACACACTCAACTGCTGTGTTCACACGCACACACTCACCTGTTGGGTTCACACTCACACACTCACCTGTTGTGTTCACACTCACCTGTTGTGTTCACACTCACCTGTTGTGTTCACACTCACCTGTTGTGTTCACACTCACACACTCACCTGTTGTGTTCACACTCACACACTCAACTGTTGTGTTCACACGCACACACTCACCTGTTGTGTTCACACTCACACACTCAACTGCTGTGTTCACACTCACACACTCAACTGCTGTGTTCACACGCACACACTCACCTGTTGTGTTCACACGCACACACTCAACTGCTGTGTTCACACGCACACACTCAACTGCTGTGTTCACACGCACACACTCAAGCTGAGAGGTATGAGCTACGAGGAGAGACTATGGGAATTAAACCTCACGTCACTGGGAGACAGAAGAGTTAGAGGGGAAATGACCACCACATACAAGATTCTCAAGGGAATTGATAGGGTAGATAAAGACAGTCTATTTAACACAAGGGGAACACGCACTAGGGGACACAGGTGGAAACTGAGTGCCCAAATGAGCCACAGAGATATTAGAAAGAACTTTTTCAGTGTCAGAGTGGTTGACAAATGGAATGCATTAGGCAGTGATGTGGTGGAGGCTGACTCCATACACAGTTTCAAATGTAGATATGATAGAGCCCAGTAGGCTCAGGAACCTGTACACCTGTTGATTGACAGTTGAGAGGAGTACAACTAGGTGAGTATTCGCCTGGTGTCTTCCACACTCACTAGTGGTGTACACTCACTAGTGGTGTACACTCACTAGCAGTGTACACTCACTAGCAGTGTACACTCACAACACGTGGAGTTACTCACCGTGGCAGCAAGACTTGTGGTAGTGAAAGTGTGTGAGAGAGAGAGAGAGAGCGAGGGAGTCGACCCAGGAGGGTGTTGCCGTAGGAGTGGCGGCACTCACACCTGCCTGAGTGACCTGGCTGAGTGACCTGACTGAGTGACCTGGCTGAGTGACCTGGCTGAGTGACCTGGCCGAGTGCCGGCCAGAGCACAGTCAGACGGTCACACTCTGGGTCAGGGTCCTCACACTCCCTCCCATGCCCCAGTGTCACGACCCTGGGACACTACCCTGGTGGCACCACTGGTGGCACCCCTGGCGGAACCCCTGGTTACACCCCTGGTGGCACCCCTGGCAGCACCCCTGGCGGAACCCCCGGTTACACCCCTGGTGGCACCCCTGGCATCACCTGACTATGACCACGACACACGGCTCCCCAGTAACCTCCCCAGCACCTGACGCAGGAAACTCCCACAGTGGAACACCATAATTGTTGTCGTCATCTTCAAGTCAAGTTTTTGCCTGAAAAAAATTGTCGACTTTGCGAACCTTAAAATTTTGTATTTACTGATCGGTTTTGATCAATGTTACATCATATGCGCAGGACTCCTCGTTCTACAACTTTTATTAAAACACATTTGCATGAAGATAAAACTTTATGAGTTAGAAATTATTTAGTCTTGAATTTGGCAAATAAAATTGTAAGGGTGCAGCAAAATGATTTCCCAGACCTTTCCAGCTACACCACCCCAGACCTCCCTAGGCGCCCCGTACCAGACCCTCCCAGACCCCTCACACCCCAGGCCCCCATCCTAGGCCCAGCCACCCCAGACACCCCTTGTCCGCCAACTCCAGTGGAATCAACAGAGTCATTTACGAAGTAATGTACTTATACATAAATGGGATTGCAAGCAAGGCAAGTGAACTTAGGGAAAGAGCACAAGGTGAAACCAGATGTAATTGGACTCACGGAAACAAAACTCTCAGGAATCGTAACGAATGCGGTGTTTCCCAAGGACTACACTGTAATAAGGAAGGAGAGAGACGGAAGGGGAGGAGGCAGTTTATATCACTGTAGTACGTCGTCTAGTTCACTGCTAGCACCTCGTCTTGTTCACTACTACCACAATGTCTAAGTTAAGGTAATTATCAAAAGAAGGCACCAAACCGGGAAGGCTGTGTAGCACCATCAAATGCTCGGAATAATCAGAGGGCGCTAAATATCACCAAGAATGCCAATACGAGAACAAAAACGCATAAGGCGAACGATATCAAAAGTATCCGAGTCACCAAGAATACTATCGAGGGACAAGTGACCGCGAGGGACGGTCGGAAAGCAAGACACACGCTCGTCCTGGAAGTCAGGACATTCAAGAAGGACATGTACGACCGTAAGAGGGACAACGCAATTCGGACAATAAGGAGCAGGGCGGCGCTCCATTAGGTGACTGGGTTAAGCGGGTATGACCAACCCGCAGCCGTGCCAAAGAAGTTTCCCACCGCCGGTTACGGTGGCAGGAGGAAGGCCACGGGGACACACTACGTTTGAGAGTACGCAGCTTGTTACCAACCACAGAGGACCAACAACCCTGCCAACGGGCAAGGATGGAGGAATGAATAACAGGATAAAAGTCGGAATAAGGAATACCTTTACGGGAGATGGGACAAGAACGGATAGCTTCCTTAGCGGCAGCATCCGCACGCTCATTGAAAGAAATACCAATATGGCTGGGAACCCAGCAAACTCCACTGATTTAAATTTACTAGAAATAAGAAACAGCCAATGTTGAATCTCGATGACCACCGGATGGACAGGATTAAAGGACCGTAGAGCCATGAGGGCACTACGAGAGTCAACTACAACCACAAAGGAGGAATGAGAATGAGAAAGCAGGAGACGAAGAGCATAGAGAATAGCATAAAGTTCTGCCGTAAAGACACTAGCCTCCGAAGGGAGGCGACACATATAAGTACGATCAGGAAAAACAACAGAGTAGCCCACACCGTCCGCAGACTTAGACCCATCGGTGAAGATGGAAATAGAGTGGGAGTGTGAAGAAAAGTGCTCAAGGAAGAGGCTTTTCAGAATTGTAGGAGGGGTAAAGGCTTTAGGAATACAAGTCAAGGACGTACAAAACTTGGCAAGGGGGACTCTCCACGGAGGCAAGGAAGGAACAATACGAGGAGAAACATTAGAAACATGAACAGAAAGAGAATCCTGTAAGCGAGATAACCGGACAGAAAGTGGGAGACAATGAAGAGGAACAGGAACCACAGGAGGAGGAAAAGTCAATGCACGACAGAGGCGAGAGGAAGGATGTTGCAAGGACCGCGTAAGATAGCGAAGACAGTAGCGATCACGGCGGTCCTGGAGACAGAGGAAGCCAGTAGTCATACAAGCTAAGGACGGGAGTCGAACGAAAGGCACCAGAACTGAGGCGCAACCCAGTATGGTGCAAAGCATCAAGACGGCGAAGAGTAGAAAGAGAAGCAGACGAGTAAGCAGGGCAACCATAATCGAGCTTAGACAGGACGAGAGAGGAATGTAAAGCAAGGAGAGTGCGCCTATCTGCCCCCCAAGAAGTATGGGACAAGACCCGAAGGAGGGTAAGGGCCTTAGAGCACTCAACACGGAGGTAAGAGATATGGGGAGACCAAGACAAACGAGTGTCAAAGAATAACCCCAAAAGCTTTCGCGGAATCTTTGTACACAAGGGGATGACCATAAAGTGACAAAGAGAGACGAAGAACGACCCGTTTCCGAGTAAAAGACATGGCACAAGTCTTAGTGGTAGAGAACTTGAAGCCATGATCGGTGGCCCAAGACGATCACAACATCTAGTTCACTACTACCACAAAGGTAGGCCACGAGAGAGGGTAAATGTTTCCCGGTGATGAAGGTGTTGACCAAGCAGCGGGTGCTGCGGGTCTCAGGGAAGGGTCACCACAGGTGGGAAGCCCACAGGAGAAGGTTACTAATGTGGCATTTCCTCTGTAGAAGTGACCCCCAGAGCCTCGGTGCCCGCTGGGACGGGCGGCCGGTTGTGCCCCTTCCACCAGGTGCTTCCTGGACAGTAGGAGAGAGTGGGATGGTCCTTCCCTCTCCCATCTGCTCTCCCATCAATGTCAGGTGTCATGACGCCAGATGACCCCCATCTTACCCCTCTCCCCCTCCCAGGGCCCCCCTCCCAGACCCACCTCCAAGACCCCCCTCCCTGACACCTTCCCTGACCCCCTTCCCTGACCCCCTTCTCAGACCCCCCTCCCAGACCCCCCCTCCCAAAACCTGTCTGCCTTTCCCATGGTGGGTGCCAAGAGCAGGGTGTCAGATGTGTGGCACTGTGTCAGGGGTGCCAGTCTGGCGCCCACCATGGTCACTACTACTACACCCCCGTGGTACACTCCTACACCCCCGTGGTACACTCCTACACCCCCGTGGTACACTCACACACCCCCGTGGTACACTCACACACCCCCGTGGTACACACACACCCCCGTGGTACACTCACACACCCCCGTGGTACACTCACACACCCCCGTGGTACACTCACACACCCCCGTGGTACACTCCTACACCCCCGTGGTACACTCACACACCCCCGTGGTACACACACACACCCCCGTGGTACACTCACACACCCCTGTGGTACACACACACCCCGTGGTACACTCACACACCCCCGTGGTACACTCACACACCCCCGTGGTACACACACACCCTCGTGGTACACTCCTACACCCCCGTGGTACACACACACCCTCGTGGTACACTCACACACCCTCGTGGTACACTCACACACCCTCGTGGTACACTCCTACACCCCCGTGGTACACTCACACACCCCCGTGGTACACTCACACACCCCCGTGGTACACTCACACACCCCCGTGGTACACTCCTACACCCCCGTGGTACACTCACACACCCCCGTGGTACACACACACACCCCCGTGGTACACTCACACACCCCCGTGGTACACACACACACCCCCGTGGTACACTCCTACACCTCCGTGGTACACTCACACACCCCCGTGGTACACACACACACCCCCGTGGTACACTCACACACCCCCGTGGTACACACACACACCCCCGTGGTACACTCACACACCCCCGTGGTACACTCCTACACCCCCGTGGTACACTCACACACCCCCGTGGTACACTCCTACACCCCCGTGGTACACACACACACCCTCGTGGTACACTCACACACCCTCGTGGTACACTCACACACCCTCGTGGTACACTCCTACACCCCCGTGGTACACTCACACACCCCCGTGGTACACTCACACACCCCCGTGGTACACTCATACACCCCCGTGGTACACTCACTCACCCCCGTGGTACACTCACACACCCCCGTGGTACACTCCTACACCCCCGTGGTACACTCACACACTATAACCTATACATACATAACTGCTAATGTATCACCCTATAACTGCTAATGTATCACCCTATAACTGCTAATGTATCACCCTATAACTGCTAATGTATCACCCTATAACTGCGAATGTATCACCCTATAACTGCGAATGTATCACCCTATAACTGCTAATGTATCACCCTATAACTGCTATTGTATCACCCTATAACTGCTATTGTATCACCCTATAACGGCTATTGTATCACCCTATAACTGCTAATGTATCACCCTATAACTGCTATTGTATCACCCTATAACTGCTAATGTATCACCCTATAACTGCTATTGTATCACCCTATAACTGCTAATGTATCACCCTATAACTGCTAATGTATCACCCTATAACTGCTAATGTATCACCCTATAACTGCTAATGTATCACCATATAACTGCTAATGTATCACCATATAACTGCTAATGTATCACCCTATAACTGCTATTGTATCACCCTATAACTGCTATTGTATCACCCTATAACTGCTATTGTATCACCCCTATAACTGCTATTGTATCACCCTATAACTGCTAATGTATCACCCTATAACTGCTAATGTATCACCCTATAACTGCTATTGTATCACCCTATAACTGCTATTGTATCACCCTATAACTGCTAATGTATCACCCTATAACTGCTATTGTATCACCCTATAACTGCTATTGTATCACCCTATAACTGCTATTGTATCACCCTATAACTGCTAATGTATCACCCTATAACGGCTATTGTATCACCCTATAACTGCTATTGTATCACCCTATAACTGCTAATGTATCACCCTATAACTGCTAATGTATCACCCTATAACTGCTATTGTATCACCCTATAACTGCTATTGTATCACCCTATAACTGCTAATGTATCACCCTATAACTGCTATTGTATCACCCTATAACTGCTAATGTATCACCCTATAACTGCTAATGTATCACCCTATAACTGCTATTGTATCACCCTATAACTGCTATTGTATCACCCTATAACTGCTAATGTATCACCCTATAACTGCTAATGTATCACCCTATAACTGCTATTGTATCACCCTATAACTGCTAATGTATCACCCTATAACTGCTAATGTATCACCCTATAACTGCTATTGTATCACCCTATAACTGCTAATGTATCACCCTATAACTGCTAATGTATCACCCTATAACTGCTAATGTATCACCCTATAACTGCTATTGTATCACCCTATAACTGCTAATGTATCACCCTATAACTGCTAATGTATCACCCTATAACTGCTAATGTATCACCCTATAACTGCTAATGTATCACCCTATAACTGCTAATGTATCACCCTATAACTGCTATTGTATCACCCTATAACTGCTAATGTATCACCCTATAACTGCTAATGTACCACCCTATAACTGCTAATGTATCACCCTATAACTGCTATTGTATCACCCTATAACTGCTAATGTATCACCCTATAACTGCTATTGTATCACCCTATAACTGCTAATGTATCACCCTATAACTGCTAATGTACCACCCTATAACTGCTAATGTATCACCCTATAACTGCTATTGTATCACCCTATAACTGCTAATGTATCACCCTATAACTGCTAATGTATCACCCTATAACTGCTAATGTATCACCCTACTGACAGGGTGACACAGAAGCTGTTTGGGTTTAAGTCAAACATCCCAGCTGTGCGGAAATAATATTTATATGTGTATATTTACCTATATGTATAACATCTGCATATATAATTATGTGTATACTATGTGTATATTTAGTCATGTGTGTGTATAATTTGTATGTTCAATTATGTGTGTGTTTATATTAAAATATTTGTATAATTGTATATATTAAAGTATGTGTATATTTAATTATAGGTGCATAATATATGTGAAATGTGTGTGTGTATATATATGTATTATGAGTGTGTGTCCCCAGGGTGAGTCTTATCCATGGGTTACTGTGTCCCCCAGGGTGAGTCTTACCCATGAGTCACTGTGTCCCCCAGGGTGAGTCTTACCCATGGGTTACTGTGTCCCCCAGGGTGAGTCTTACCTATGGGTCACTGTGTCCCCCAGGGTGAGTCTTACCCATGGGTTACTGTGTCCCCCAGGGTGAGTCTTACCTATGGGTCACTGTGTCCCCCAGGGTGAGTCTTACCCATGGGTTACTGTGTCCCCCCGGGTGAGTCTTACCCATGGGTCACTGTCCCCCAGGGTGAGTCTTACCCATGGGTCACTGTGTCCCCCAGGGTGAGTCTTACCCATGGGTCACTGTGTCCCCCAGGGTGTGTCTTACCCATGGGTCACTGTCCCCCAGGGTGAGTCTTACCTATGGGTTACTGTGTCCCCCAGGGTGAGTCTTACCTATGGGTTACTGTGTCCCCCAGGGTGAGTCTTACCTATGGGTTACTATGTCCCCCAGGGTGAGTCTTACCTATGGGTTACTGTGTCCCCCAGGGTGAGTCTTACCTATGGGTTACTGTGTCCCCCAGGGTGAGTCTTACCTATGGGTCACTGTGTCCCCCAGGGTGAGTCTTACCTATGGGTTACTGTGTCCCCCAGGGTGAGTCTTACCTATGGGTTACTGTGTCCCCCAGGGTGAGTCTTACCTATGGGTTACTATGTCCCCCAGGGTGAGTCTTACCTATGGGTTACTGTGTCCCCCAGGGTGAGTCTTACCTATGGGTTACTGTGTCCCCCAGGGTGAGTCTTACCTATGGGTTACTGTGTCCCCCAGGGTGAGTCTTACCTATGGGTTACTGTGTCCCCCAGGGTGAGTCTTACCTATGGGTTACTGTGTCCCCCAGGGTGAGTCTTACCTATGGGTTACTGTGTCCCCCAGGGTGAGTCTTACCTATGGGTTACTGTGTCCCCCAGGGTGAGTCTTACCTATGGGTTACTGTGTCCCCCAGGGTGAGTCTTACCTATGGGTTACTGTGTCCCCCAGGGAGAGTCTTACCTATGGGTTACTGTGTCCCCCAGGGTGAGTCTTACCTATGGGTTACTGTGTCCCCCAGGGTGAGTCTTACCCATGGGTCACTGTGTCCCCCAGGGTGAGTCTTACCCATGGGTTACTGTGTCCCCCAGGGTGAGTCTTACCTATGGGTTACTGTGTCCCCCAGGGTGAGTCTTACCCATGGGTCACTGTTCCCCCGGGTGAGTCTTACCCATGGGTCACTGTCCCCCAGGGTGAGTCTTACCCATGGGTCACTGTGTCCCCCAGGGTGAGTCTTACCCATGGGTCACTGTGTCCCCCAGGGTGTGTCTTACCCATGGGTCACTGTCCCCCAGGGTGAGTCTTACTCATGAGTCACTGTCCCCCAGGGTGAGTCTTACCCATGGGTCACTGTCCCCCAGGGTGTGTCTTACCCATGGGTCACTGTGTCCCCCAGGGTGTCTTACCCGTGGGTTACTGTGTCCCCCAGGGTGTGTCTTACCCAAGGGTCACTGTGTCCCCCAGGGTGAGTCTTACCCATGGGTCACTGTGTCCCCCAGGGTGAGTCTTACCCATGGGTTACTGTGTCCCCCAGGGTGAGTCTTACCCAAGGGTCACTGTGTCCCCCAGGGTGAGTCTTACCCAAGGGTCACTGTGTCCCCCAGGGTGAGTCTTACCCATGGGTTACTGTGTCCCCCAGGGTGAGTCTTACTCATGAGTCACTGTGTCCCCCAGGGTGAGTCTTACCCATGGGTCACTGTGTCCCCCAGGGTGAGTCTTACCCATGGGTCACTGTGTCCCCCAGGGTGTGTCTTACCCATGGGTTACTGTGTCCCCCAGGGTGAGTCTTACTCATGAGTCACTGTGTCCCCCAGGGTGAGTTTTACCCATGGGTCACTGTGTCCCCCAGGGTGAGTCTTACCCATGGGTTACTGTGTCCCCCAGGGTGTGTCTTACCCATGGGTCACTGTCCCCCAGGGTGAGTCTTACCCATGGGTCACTGTGTCCCCCAGGGTGAGTCTTACCCATGGGTCACTGTGTCCCCCAGGGTGTGTCTTACCCATGGGTCACTGTGTCCCCCAGGGTGAGTCTTACCCATGGGTCACTGTCCCCCAGGGTGAGTCTTACCCATGGGTCACTGTCCCCCAGGGTGAGTCTTACCCATGGGTCACTGTGTCCCCCAGGGTGTGTCTTACCCATGGGTCACTGTGTCCCCCAGGGTGAGTCTTACCCATGGGTCACTGTCCCCCAGGGTGAGTCTTACCCATGGGTCACTGTCCCCCAGGGTGAGTCTTACCCATGGGACACTGTCCCCCAGGGTGAGTCTTACCCATGGGTAAGACTCACCCTGGGTCTTAGGCTTCAGAAGAGCCTCAACAAGCCAGACAAGTCAGGAGAAATGGCTAATCGACTTCAACCTGAGCAAAAGCAACGTTGTGATTTTTTATTCTCATAGATATAAGGGCGCGAGCCGTAAGCCAATGACTGGCCCCCTGGCGTGATGAGACCTGGGAGG
The DNA here is from genome assembly GCF_040958095.1 of Procambarus clarkii. NCBI lineage: Eukaryota > Metazoa > Arthropoda > Malacostraca > Decapoda > Cambaridae > Procambarus > Procambarus clarkii. The sequence goes on from NC_091186.1 coordinate 19,582,002, forward strand.
GGGGGGGCGGGGGATCCGTCACGGTGAGAAAGTTGGATGACACTAAGATAAATGAGGCAGAAAAGGAAGAAAAGAGATATAGATACAAGAGTTACATGTAGATACTCCCCCAGGGCCGCTCTCCAGAGCCACACCACAAGACAACACCATCAGCGGCGTGTGAGGTGCTGGTGTATACGTGTATCAACTCCACACCACGCAACACTGCCTTACTACACCTGCACATCTGTGGTTAATGACGGCTGCTGCTCTCGCCAGTTCTCACCTGTAAAGAAAAACAAAGATTTATTAGAGAAAAATCTAAATTTTGAACAAGACAGGATCCAGACACGAGAGGATCAAGGTGCAGGGAACATGTAACATTTCTATGGAAAATGTACTGAAATAATACTTTTCTATAATGTAGGATCATAGACTTTAAATTGTCTAGTTTTTGGTGCAACACAACAAATGGCGGCACAGTTTTCTGATGACCGCTCACACAACACATGCAGATCCTGGTGACAGATTTGGTGTCCTCAGTGCCCGCACAGCCTCCCAGACTTTGTAAGACTTACACTTCCTCGCCGCTGACCGCCTTCTGGTAGACCGTCCAAGGGGGCGCCTGCCCCATGGCTGTCTCCCGCACCCCCAGACCCTGGTACACAACCCTGGTACACTACCCTGGTACACTACCCTGGTACACAACCCTGGTACACTACCCTGGTACACTACCCTGGTACACTACCCTGGTACACTACCCTGGTACACTACCCTGGTACACTACCCTCGTACACAACCCTGGTACACTACCCTGGTACACAACCCTGGTACACTACCCTGGTACACTACCCTGGTACACTACCCTGGTACACTACCCTGGTACACTACCCTGGTACACTACCCTGGTACACTACCCTGGTACACAACCCTGGTACACTACCCTGGTACACTACCCTGGTACACTACCCTGGTACACTACCCTGGTACACTACCCTGGTACACAACCCTGGTACACTACCCTGGTACACTACCCTGGTACACTACCCTGGTACACTACCCTGGTACACTACCCTCGTACACAACCCTGGTACACTACCCTGGTACACAACCCTGGTACACTACCCTGGTACACTACCCTGGTACACTACCCTGGTACACTACCCTGGTACACAACCCTGGTACACTACCCTGGTACACTACCCTGGTACACAACCCTGGTACACTACCCTGGTACACAACCCTGGTACACTACCCTGGTACACTACCCTGGTACACTACCCTGGTACACTACCCTGGTACACAACCCTGGTACACTACCCTGGTACACTACCCTGGTACACTACCCTGGTACACAACCCTGGTACACTACCCTGGTACACTACCCTGGTACACTACCCTGGTACACTACCCTGGTACACTACCCTGGTACACAACCCTGGTACACTACCCTGGTACACTACCCTGGTACACTACCCTGGTACACTACCCTGGTACACAACCCTGGTACACTACCCTGGTACACTACCCTGGTACACAACCCTGGTACACTACCCTGGTACACTACCCTGGTACACTACCCTGGTACACTACCCTGGTACACTACCCTGGTACACTACCCTGGTACACAACCCTGGTACACAACCCTGGTACACAACCCTGGTACACTACCCTGGTACACTACCCTGGTACACAACCCTGGTACACTACCCTGGTACACAACCCTGGTACACTACCCTGGTACACTACCCTGGTACACAACCCTGGTACACTACCCTGGTACACTACCCTGGTACACAACCCTGGTACACTACCCTGGTACACTACCCTGGTACACTACCCTGGTACACTACCCTGGTACACTACCCTGGTACACTACCCTGGTACACAACCCTGGTACACTACCCTGGTACACTACCCTGGTACACTACCCTGGTACACTACCCTGGTACACTACCCTGGTACACTACCCTGGTACACTACCCTGGTACACAACCCTGGTACACTACCCTGGTACACAACCCTGGTACACTACCCTGGTACACTACCCTGGTACACTACCCTGGTACACTACCCTGGTACACTACCCTGGTACACAACCCTGGTACACTACCCTGGTACACTACCCTGGTACACTACCCTGGTACACTACCCTGGTACACTACCCTGGTACACAACCCTGGTACACTACCCTGGTACACTACCCTGGTACACAACCCTGGTACACTACCCTGGTACACTACCCTGGTACACTACCCTGGTACACTACCCTGGTACACTACCCTGGTACACTACCCTGGTACACAACCCTGGTACACAACCCTGGTACACAACCCTGGTACACTACCCTGGTACACTACCCTGGTACACAACCCTGGTACACTACCCTGGTACACAACCCTGGTACACTACCCTGGTACACTACCCTGGTACACAACCCTGGTACACTACCCTGGTACACTACCCTGGTACACAACCCTGGTACACTACCCTGGTACACTACCCTGGTACACTACCCTGGTACACTACCCTGGTACACTACCCTGGTACACTACCCTGGTACACAACCCTGGTACACTACCCTGGTACACTACCCTGGTACACTACCCTGGTACACTACCCTGGTACACTACCCTGGTACACTACCCTGGTACACTACCCTGGTACACTACCCTGGTACACAACCCTGGTACACTACCCTGGTACACTACCCTGGTACACTACCCTGGTACACTACCCTGGTACACTACCCTGGTACACTACCCTGGTACACTACCCTGGTACACTACCCTGGTACACTACCCTGGTACACTACCCTGGTACACTACCCTGGTACACTACCCTGGTACACTACCCTGGTACACTACCCTGGTACACTACCCTGGTACACTACCCTGGTACACAACCCTGGTACACCTGCGTGCTCAGTGTACCAATATGACCCAAAACACAGTAATCCAATATGTTTTTATGGGTGTTTTCGGTCATCTGGTTAAGTGAGTTTGTGTGTGTGATGACCGACAAACACCGACAAAACACAATACATCACAACCACCAAAACACACAAGATTTCCCTCCAAGAGTCACCCATTCTGCCCCAACTTTCTCTTGAGCGTCAAGTCACTGTGAGTGTGAGTGTGTGAAGGTGTTAATACACTTGTTATCTGAGTCAATAATACTGTTTACTAGTCCTTGTACTTCGTAGCTTAACATGTCAACAATCACGAATCAAATTTCTAGTTTGATGGCAAATTATGAGTTACTGAACCCAGGACAACATGGGTTTAGAGCGGGAAGATCCTGTCTGTCACAGTTACTCAACCCAGGACAACATGGGCTTAGAGCGGGAAGATCCTGTCTGTCACAGTTACTCAACCCAGGACAACATGGGTTTAGAGCGGGAAGATCCTGTCTGTCACAGTTACTCAACCCAGGACAACATGGGTTTAGAGCGGGAAGATCCTGTCTGTCACAGTTACTCAACCCAGGACAACATGGGTTTAGAGCGGGAAGATCCTGTCTGTCACAGTTACTCATCCACTGTGACAGTCAGAGAAGCCTGAGGGAAGAGCAAAATGCAGATGTTGTATACACACACACTTTCCAAAGGCATTGGACAAATGTGACAATGGAGTGATAGGCCATAAAATGTGATTAATAGGAATAACGGGTAAAGTGGGGCGTTGGATTTTCAACTTTCTGACAAACAGAATGCTCTGTACCCCAGGGCACAGTCCTTGCACCACTGCTCTGTACCCCAGGGCACAGTCCCTGCACCACTGCTCTGTACCCCAGGGTACAGTCCTTGCACCACTGCTCTGTACCCCAGGGCACAGTCCTTGCACCACTGCTCTGTACCCCAGGGTACAGTCCTTGCACCACTGCTCTGTACGCCAGGGCACAGTCCTTGCACCACTGCTCTGTACCCCAGGGCACAGTCCTTGTACCACTGCTCTGTACCCCAGGGCACAGTCCTTGTACCACTGCTCTGTACCCCAGGGCACAGTCCTTGCACCACTGCTCTGTACCCCAGGGCACAGTCCTTGCACCACTGCTCTGTACCCCAGGGCACAGTCCTTGCATCACTGCTCTGTACCCCAGGGCACAGTCCTTGCACCACTGCTCTGTACCCCAGGGCACAGTCCTTGCACCACTGCTCTGTACCCCAGGGCACAGTCCCTGCACCACTGCTCTGTACCCCAGGGCACAGTCCCTGCACCACTGCTCTGTACCCCAGGGCACAGTCCCTGCACCACTGCTCTGTACCCCAGGGCACAGTCCCTGCACCACTGCTCTGTACCCCAGGGCACAGTCCTTGCACCACTGCTCTGTACCCCAGGGCACAGTCCCTGCACCACTGCTCTGTACCCCAGGGCACAGTCCCTGCACCACTGCTCTGTACCCCAGGGCACAGTCCCTGCACCACTGCTCTGTACCCCAGGGCACAGTCCCTGCACCACTGCTCTGTACCCCAGGGCACAGTCCCTGCACCACTGCTCTGTACCCCAGGGCACAGTCCTTGCACCACTGCTCTGTACCCCAGGGCACAGTCCCTGCACCACTGCTCTGTACCCCAGGGCACAGTCCCTGCACCACTGCTCTGTACCCCAGGGCACAGTCCCTGCACCACTGCTCTGTACCCCAGGGCACAGTCCCTGCACCACTGCTCTGTACCCCAGGGCACAGTCCTTGCACCACTGCTCTGTACCCCAGGGCACAGTCCCTGCACCACTGCTCTGTACCCCAGGGCACAGTCCCTGCACCACTGCTCTGTACCCCAGGGCACAGTCCCTGCACCACTGCTATTTCTCATCCTCATCTCGGATATAGACCAAAATACAAGTCACAGCTTCGTGTCATCCTTTGCAGATGATAACAAAATCAGGATGACAATAGCAACTGTTGAAGAGATGAAAAACTCCAAGCAGACTTATAAATAAAGTCTTCAATTGGGCAACAGAAAATAACATGATGTTTAACGGTGACAAGTTCCAGGTACTGAGGTAAGGTGTAAACGAGGAAGTTAAACGACACACAGGGTGCAGGACACAGGGTGCAGGACACAGGGTGCAGGACACAGGGTGCAGGACACAGGGTGCAGGACACAGGGTGCAGGACACAGGGTGCAGGACACAGGGTGCAGGACACAGGGTACAGGACACAAGGTACAGGACACAGGGTGCAGGACACAGGGTGCAGGACACAGGGTGCAGGACACAGGGTACACGACACAGGGTGCAGGACACAGGGTGCAGGACACAGGGTGCAGGACACAGGGTGCAGGACACAGGGTGCAGGACACAGGGTGCAGGACACAGGGTACAGGACACAGGGTGCAGGACACAGGGTGCAGGACACAGGGTGCAGGACACAAGGTACAGGACACAGGGTGCAGGACACAGGGTGCAGGACACAGGGTGCAGGACACAGGGTACACGACACAGGGTGCAGGACACAGGGTGCAGGACACAGGGTGCAGGACACAGGGTGCAGGACACAGGGTGCAGGACACAGGGTGCAGGACACAGGGTACAGGACACAGGGTGCAGGACACAGGGTGCAGGACACAGGGTGCAGGACACAAGGTACAGGACACAGGGTGCAGGACACAGGGTGCAGGACACAGGGTACAGGACACAAGGTACAGGACACAGGGTACAGGACACAGGGTACAGGACACAAGGTACAGGACACAGGGTGCAGGACACAGGGTGCAGGACACAGGGTGCAGGACACAGGGTGCAGGACACAGGGTGCAGGACACAGGGTGCAGGACACAGGGTACAGGACACAGGGTGCAGGACACAGGGTGCAGGACACAGGGTACAGGACACAGGGTGCAGGACACAGGGTGCAGGACACAGGGTGCAGGACACAGGGTGCAGGACACAGGGTGCAGGACACAGGGTGCAGGACACAGGGTGCAGGACACGATCAGACCTGTTCATGCAAGGAAAGCAACAGGTAAAACATCTGGGAATTATGATGTCTGACGACCTGACATTTAGTGAAGATAACCGAGCAAATATAGCGGCGGCGGCCAGGACCATGATAGATAAACACGCATAGACACGATAAAACACTTAAATTATTGGGACCGTCTCAAAGCTCTCTTAATGTACACTTTGGAAAGGAGACGAGGAAGGTATCAAATAATATATACATGGAAGATACTGGAGGGCCAGGTCCCAAGGTCCCACAGTAGAATAAAAACATACTGGAGCGAAAGGTACGGAAGGAAATGCAGAATAGAACCAGTGAGGAGTAGAGGTGCCATAGGCACAATCAGTGAACACTGAACATCAGAGGTCCACAGCTGTTCAACACCCTCCCAGCAAGCATTAGAAATATTGCCGGAACAAAGGTGGATGTCTTCAAGAGGCACTTAGATCAGTTCTTGCAAGAAGTGCCGGACCAACCAGGCTGTAGTGGGTATGTGGGCCTGCGGGCTGCTCCAAGCAACAGCCTGGTGGACCAAGTTATCACAAGTCGAGCCTGGCCTCAGGCCGGGCTCAGGGAATAAAAGAACTCTCGAAACCCTCTCCAGGTACGGTTCAGGCAACACGTCGTCTCTGTTACGGACTCGTCCAGTCTGTTCAAAATACCTCCGCACGTTCCTGGCGAGGGAGAACCGTCACATGTTCTACGTGGTGACACCCTGCCCGATGATCTGTAGTCCCTCCAGGGCCCGTCTGCCTGGGCTGGTTAGTACAGCGACCGCCAGGATCCTTACAGGGTACGCGTTCGATCCCCCGAGGCTCAGAGTAACTGGGGGCAGTACCTATCCTTCGTCCTAATGCAACCCGCTCTACTTCTTTTACTGTCCTATTTCTTTGTCCTCCCTGTCCTCATATCCCAGCACCTTGTCCTCATATGCCAGCACCTTGTCCTCATATCCCAGCACCTTGTCCTCATATGCCAGCACCTTGTCCTCATATCCCAGCACCTTGTCCTCATATGCCAGCACCTTGTCCTCATATCCCAGCACCTTGTCCTCATATGCCAGCACCTTGTCCTCATATCCCAGCTCCTTGTCCTCATATCCCAGCTCCTTGTCCTCATATCCCAGCTCCTTGTCCTCATATCCCAGCACCTTGTCCTCATATCCCACCTCCTTGTCCTCATATCCCAGCTCCTTGTCCTCATATCCCAGCACCTTGTCCTCATATCCCAGCTCCTTGTCCTCATATCCCAGCTCCTTGTCCTCATATCCCAGCTCCTTGTCCTCATATCC
>NC_091186.1:19594214-19605036 GCF_040958095.1 Procambarus clarkii
TGCTGGAAGGTGATAGAGAGGGTGCTGGAAGGTGAGAGAGAGGGTGCTGGAAGGTGAGAGAGAGAGAGGGTGCTGGAAGGTGAGAGAGAGGGTGCTGGAAGGAGAGAGAGAGGGTGTTGGAAGGAGAGAGAGAGAGAGGGTGCTGGAAGGTGAGAGAGAGGGTGCTGGAAGGAGAGAGAGAGGGTGCTGGAAGGTGAGAGAGAGGGTGCTGGAAGGTGAGAGAGAGGGTGCTGGAAGGTGAGAGAGAGAGGGTGCTGGAAGGTGAGAGAGAGGGTGCTGGAAGGTGAGAGAGAGAGAGAGGGTGCTGGAAGGAGAGAGAGAGAGAGAGAGGGTGCTGGAAGGTGAGAGAGAGAGGGTGCTGGAAGGAGAGAGAGAGGGTGCTGGAAGGTGAGAGAGAGAGGGTGCTGGAAGGAGAGAGAGAGGGTGCTGGAAGGTGAGAGAGAGAGGGTGCTGGAAGGAGAGAGAGAGGGTGCTGGAAGGAGAGAGAGAGAGAGGGTGCTGGAAGGTGAGAGAGAGAGGGTGCTGGAAGGTGAGAGAGAGAGAGGGTGCTGGAAGGTGAGAGAGAGAGGATGCTGGAAGGAGAGAGAGAGGGTGCTGGAAGGTGAGAGAGAGAGGGTGCTGGAAGGAGAGAGAGAGGGTGCTGAAAGGAAAGAGAGAGAGAGGGTGCTGGAAGGTGAGAGAGAGGGTGCTGGAAGGTGAGAGAGAGAGGGTGCTGGAAGGAGAGAGAGAGAGAGAGGGTGCTGGAAGGTGAGAGAGAGAGGGTGCTGGAAGGAGAGAGAGAGGGTGCTGGAAGGAGAGAGAGAGAGAGGGTGCTGGAAGGTGAGAGAGAGGGTGCTGGAAGGTGAGAGAGAGAGGGTGCTGGAAGGAGAGAGAGAGAGAGGGTGCTGCAAGGTGAGAGAGAGAGGGTGCTGGAAGGAGAGAGAGAGGGTGCTGGAAGGAGAGAGAGAGAGAGGGTGCTGGAAGGTGAGAGAGAGAGGGTGCTGGAAGGAGAGAGAGAGGGTGCTGGAAGGAGAGAGAGAGGGTGCTGGAAGGTGAGAGAGAGGGTGCTGGAAGGTGAGAGAGAGAGGGTGCTGGAAGGTGAGAGAGAGAGAGGGTGCTGGAAGGTGAGAGAGAGAGGGTGCTGGAAGGTGAGAGAGAGAGGGTGCTGGAAGGTGAGAGAGAGAGAGGGTGCTGGAAGGTGAGAGAGAGAGAGGGTGCTGGAAGGTGAGAGAGAGAGGGTGCTGGAAGGAGAGAGAGAGGGTGCTGGAAGGAGAGAGAGAGGGTGCTGGAAGGTGAGAGAGAGGGTGCTGGAAGGTGAGAGAGAGAGGGTGCTGGAAGGTGAGAGAGAGAGAGGGTGCTGGAAGGTGAGAGAGAGGGTGCTGGAAGGTGAGAGAGAGAGGGTGCTGGAAGGTGAGAGAGAGAGAGGGTGCTGGAAGGTGAGAGAGAGAGGGTGCTGGAAGGTGAGAGAGAGAGAGGGTGCTGGAAGGTGAGAGAGAGAGGGTGCTGGAAGGAGAGAGAGAGGGTGCTGGAAGGAGAGAGAGAGAGAGGGTGCTGGAAGGTGAGAGAGAGGGTGCTGGAAGGAGAGAAAGAGGGTGCTGGAAGGTGAGAGAGAGGGTGCTGGAAGGTGAGAGAGAGAGGGTGCTGGAAGGTGAGAGAGAGAGGGTGCTGGAAGGTGAGAGAGAGAGGGTGCTGGAAGGTGAGAGAGAGAGGGTGCTGGTGATACTCTGCTCTGGTGACACCGGCTATGTTGTCACCGTCTTCACAACATAATGATTTCTCTATGTTGGTGGTGTGTGTATCAACTATGTTGTGTGGTGTTGGTGGTGTGTGTATCAACTATGTTGTGTAGTGTTGGTGGTGCGTGTATCAACTATGTTGTGTAGTGTTGGTGGTGCGTGTATCAACTATGTTGGTGGTGTTGGTGGTGCGTGTATCAACTATGTTGTGTAGTGTTGGTGGTGTGTGTATCAACTATGTTGTGTGGTGTTGGTGGTGTGTGTATCAACTATGTTGGTGGTGTTGGTGGTGCGTGTATCAACTATGTTGTGTAGTGTTGGTGGTGTGTGTATCAACTATGTTGTGTGGTGTTGGTGGTGTGTGTATCAACTATGTTGGTGGTGTTGGTGGTGCGTGTATCAACTATGTTGTGTAGTGTTGGTGGTGTGTGTATCAACTATGTTGTGTGGTGTTGGTGGTGTGTGTATCAACTATGTTGGTGGTGTTGGTGGTGCGTGTATCAACTATGTTGTGTAGTGTTGGTGGTGTGTGTATCAACTATGTTGTGTGGTGTTGGTGGTGTTGGTGGTGTGTGTATCAACTATGTTGTGTAGTGTTGGTGGTGCGTGTATCAACTATGTTGTGTAGTGTTGGTGGTGTGTGTATCAACTATGTTGTGTGGTGTTGGTGGTGTGTGTATCAACTATGTTGTGTGGTGTTGGTGGTGTGTGTATCAACTATGTTGTGTAGTGTTGGTGGTGCGTGTATCAACTATGTTGTGTGGTGTTGGTGGTGTGTGTATCAACTATGTTGTGTAGTGTTGGTGGTGTGTGTATCAACTATGTTGTGTGGTGTTGGTGGTGTTGGTGGTGTGTGTATCAACTATGTTGTGTAGTGTTGGTGGTGCGTGTATCAACTATGTTGTGTAGTGTTGGTGGTGTGTGTATCAACTATGTTGTGTGGTGTTGGTGGTGTGTGTATCAACTATGTTGTGTGGTGTTGGTGGTGTGTGTATCAACTATGTTGTGTAGTGTTGGTGGTGCGTGTATCAACTATGTTGTGTAGTGTTGGTGGTGCGTGTATCAACTATGTTGGTGGTGTTGGTGGTGCGTGTATCACTATGTTGTGTAGTGTTGGTGGTGTGTGTATCAACTATGTTGGTGGTGTTGGTGGTGCGTGTATCAACTATGTTGTGTAGTGTTGGTGGTGCGTGTATCAACTATGTTGTGTAGTGTTGGTGGTGCGTGTATCAACTATGTTGTGTAGTGTTGGTGGTGCGTGTATCAACTATGTTGTGTAGTGTTGGTGGTGCGTGTATCAACTATGTTGTGTAGTGTTGGTGGTGCGTGTATCAACTATGTTGTGTAGTGTTGGTGGTGCGTGTATCAACTATGTTGTGTAGTGTTGGTGGTGTGTGTATCAACTATGTTGTGTAGTGTTGGTGGTGCGTGTATCAACTATGTTGTGTAGTGTTGGTGGTGCGTGTATCAACTATGTTGGTGGTGTTGGTGGTGCGTGTATCAACTATGTTGGTGGTGTTGGTGGTGCGTGTATCAACTATGTTGTGTAGTGTTGGTGGTGCGTGTATCAACTATGTTGTGTGGTGTTGGTGGTGCGTGTATCAACTATGTTGTGTAGTGTTGGTGGTGTGTGTATCAACTATGTTGGTGGTGTTGGTGGTGCGTGTATCAACTATGTTGTGTAGTGTTGGTGGTGCGTGTATCAACTATGTTGGTGGTGTTGGTGGTGTGTGTATCAACTATGTTGGTAGTGTTGGTGGTGCGTGTATCAACTATGTTGTGTAGTGTTGGTGGTGCGTGTATCAACTATGTTGGTAGTGTTGGTGGTGCGTGTATCAACTATGTTGTGTAGTGTTGGTGGTGCGTGTATCAACTATGTTGTGTAGTGTTGGTGGTGCGTGTATCAACTATGTTGGTAGTGTTGGTGGTGCGTGTATCAACTATGTTGGTAGTGTTGGTGGTGCGTGTATCAACTATGTTGTGTAGTGTTGGTGGTGCGTGTATCAACTATGTTGTGTAGTGTTGGTGGTGCGTGTATCAACTATGTTGGTAGTGTTGGTGGTGCGTGTATCAACTATGTTGGTAGTGTTGGTGGTGCGTGTATCAACTATGTTGGTAGTGTTGGTGGTGCGTGTATCAACTATGTTGTGTAGTGTTGGTGGTGCGTGTATCAACTATGTTGGTAGTGTTGGTGGTGCGTGTATCAACTATGTTGTGTAGTGTTGGTGGTGCGTGTATCAACTATGTTGTGTAGTGTTGGTGGTGCGTGTATCAACTATGTTGGTAGTGTTGGTGGTGCGTGTATCAACTATGTTGTGTAGTGTTGGTGGTGCGTGTATCAACTATGTTGGTAGTGTTGGTGGTGCGTATATCAACTATGTTGTGTAGTGTTGGTGGTGCGTGTATCAACTATGTTGTGTAGTGTTGGTGGTGCGTGTATCAACTATGTTGTGTAGTGTTGGTGGTGCGTGTATCAACTATGTTGTGTAGTGTTGGTGGTGCGTGTATCAACTATGTTGTGTAGTGTTGGTGGTGTGTGTATCAACTATGTTGTGTAGTGTTGGTGGTGCGTGTATCAACTATGTTTGTGGTGTTGGTGGTGCGTGTATCAACTATGTTGTGTGGTGTTGGTGGTGCGTGTATCAACTATGTTGTGTAGTGTTGGTGGTGTGTGTATCAACTATGTTGGTGGTGTTGGTGGTGCGTGTATCAACTATGTGTGTTTGGGTGCTGGTGATAAGCTAAGTGTAGGGATCTTCACCTATAGTGGTGAGTACGGAGGAGCGGAACACAGCCTCATACTGCCCGCTACCAGGTCACTCATGTCGTTGTCATCCTCTGTGAATAAATCTCATAAATCGAATATATTTATGTTGCTTCCGTGAAACCAATATTTTTGATGTGTTGTTATGTCTGGTACAGCTTCTACTCCAGTGTGATGTGCTCACACTCATATATGACCGCTTGAGCGTCAGCTCTACTGCTTCCACCTCCCTGCTTACACTTCCTTATCTTTGTTGTGAGTCGCGTCTGCTTAAGCGTTTCCGTTATTTCCTTCTGCTGTACAGTGGTCTGCGTTCGCCTTCCTGAGTGGTCGTCCCTCTCACCCTCCACACAGGCACCTGCTTCACACTTTACACACTTCCCACTTACAAAGTTACATTAGATTTGTTCTATTTCCTTTTTTGGGGAGTCTTGTCGCTGAAGACAAGAGTCTCCCGCTTGATCACTGGCAGTTGTATATCTGTTCCCAGTCAATCCTCCTCCTCCAGCATTTAAATTTTAACAAATTTAAATGACTGAATAGCCCTTGTTATTCTGGCTTGTTGGTTCTCTTGGTCTTGTTGCAGTATTAATGATAGTTGGACCGTCAATGACCTTGTGGTCCGAGTATGTAGAGTCTGAGAGTGTAATATGTCTGATTAGTTCTGTATTGTTTGTGAAGACCACCCACACCACACACACACACACACACACACACACACACACACACACACACACACACACACACACCAGAGCATCTGGAGCGAAGGAACTTTGTAACACAGCATCAACATGGGTTCAGGGATGGCAGGTCCTGCCTCACAGGGTTACTTGAATTCTACGACCAGGCAACAAAAATAAGGCAAGAAAGAGAAGGGTGGGCAGACTGCATATTTTTGGATTGTCAGAAAGCCTTTGATACAGTGCCACACAAGAGGCTAGTGAAAAAGTTGGAGATGCAGGCTGGAGTGAAAGGGAAGGTACTCCGTTGGATACAGGAGTACCTAAGCAACAGGAGACAACGAGTCAGTGTGAGGGGTGAGGTCTCAGATTGGCGAGACGTTACAAGTGGAGTCCCGCAGGGGTCAGTCCTTAGCCTATACTGTTTCTGGTATATGTAAATGATCTCCCAGAGGGTATAGATTCGTTCCTCTCAATGTTTGCCGACGATGCAAAAATTATGAGGAGGATTGAAACAGAGGATGATAGTAGGAGGCTACAAGATGACCTGGATAGACTGAGTGAATGGTCCAACAAATGGCTGTTGAAGTTCATCCCGAGTAAATGCAAAGTAATGAAACTAGGCAGTGGAAACAGGAGGCCAGACACAGGATACAGAATAGGAGGTGAAGTACTTAATGAAACGGACAGAGAGAAAGATCTAGGAGTTGATATCACACCAAACCTGTCTCCTGAAGCCCACATAAAAAGAATAACGTCTGTGGCATATGCGAGGCTGGCTAACATCAGAACGGCGTTCAGGAACCTGTGTAAGGAACCATTCAGAATCTTGTACACCACATATGTTAGACCAATCCTGGAGTATGCGGCCCCAGCATGGAGCCCGTACCTTGTCAAGCACAAGACGAAGCTGGAAAAAGTTCAAAGGTATGCTACTAGACTAGTCCCAGAACTAAGAGGCATGTGTTATGAGGAAAGGCTGCGGGAAATGCACCTTACGACAGTGGAAGACAGAAGAGTAAGGGGGGACATGATCACAACCTACAAAATCCTCAGGGGAATCGACCGGGTAAACAAAGAAAAACTATTCAACACTGGCGGGAAGCGAACAAGGGGACACAGGTGGAAACTGAAAAGGAATCTGCTGGAGCTGAATGTGACAAAGGCTGTTGGGCCTGACAGAATCTCACCGTGGATACTAAAGGAAGGTGCTGAAGCACTAAGTGTGCCACTCTCTATGGCGTATAACAGGTCACTGGAAACGGGAGACCTACCGGAGAGCTGGAAGACAGCTAACATAGTCCCAATTTACAAAAAGGGTGACAGGCAAGAGGCACTGAACTACAGGCCAGTTTCCTTAACTTGTATACCATGCAAGGTGATGGAGAAGATCGTGAGGAAAAAAGGCTCGTAGAGCATCTGGAGGGAAACAGCATTGTAACACACCACCAGCAGGGGTTCAGAGATGGTAAATCGTGCCTCACAGGTCTAATAGAGTTCTATGACCAAGCAACACAAATTAGGCAGGAAAGAGAAGGGTGGGCAGATTGCATTTTCTTGGACTGTCAGAAAGCCTTTGACACAGTACCCCATAAAAGGCTTTCACAGGCAGTAGTGAAAGGTAAGGTGCTCCAGTGGATAAGGGAGTATCTAAGCAACAGGAAACAGCGAGTAACGGTGAGGGGGGGGGGAGACATCAGAGTGGCGAGATGTCATCAGCGGAGTCCCACAGGGCTCTGTACTTGGACCCATCCTGTTTCTAATATATGTAAACGACCTTCCAGATGGTATAGACTCATTCCTCTCGATGTTTGCTGACGATGCCAAAATTATGAGAGGAATCAAGAGAGATAAAGATAGACAGAGACTACAGGATGATCTGGACAAACTGGAGGAATGGTCTAGTAAATGGCTAGTAAAGTTCAACTCAGGATAGTGTAAAGTAATGAAATTAGGCGAAATAAGCAGAAGACTGAACACAAGGAGGTGAAGTCCTGGGAGAGTCAAATACAGAGAAAGATCTGGGGGGTTGATATTAGTAGTTGGGATGAAGCTTCAGCGGCAATATATATATTTTTATAGGGGTAATATTGCCGGTGACACTTCAGAATCTCCAGATCAATGTTGCCAGTTGCCGCTGCGTCACACACGCTGGAACACTATTTCTCCAGAACATTATTCCTCACTCTCACACTCCTTCATGACCAAAATTGGTCTTGAACGAGTTAATTGACCAATCTTGTGTCACACAGCATCACACACCACAACATAACACCACACAGCACCACATACCACAACATAACACCACACACCACAACATAACACCACAACATAACACCACACAGCACCACATACCACAACATAACACCACACAGCACCACACACCACAACATAACACCACACAGCACCACACACCACAACATAACACCACACAGCACCACATACCACAACATAACACCACACACCACAACATAACACCACAACATAACACCACACAGCACCACACACCACAACATAACACCACACAGCACCACACACCACAACATAACACCACACAGCACCACACACCACAACATAACACCACACAGCACCACACACCACAACATAACACCACACAGCACCACACACCACAACATAACACCACACAGCATCACACACCACAACATAACACCACACAGCACCACACACCACAACATAACACCACACACCACAACATAACACCACACGGCATCACACACCACAACATAACACCACACAGCATCACACACCACAACATAACACCACACACCACAACATAACACCACACAGCACCACACACCACAACATAACACCACACAGCACCACACACCACAACATAACACCACACAGCACCACACACCACAACATAACACCACACACCACAACATAACACCACACAGCACCACACACCACAACATAACACCACACAGCACCACACACCACAACATAACACCACACACCACAACATAACACCACACAGCACCACACACCACAACATAACACCACACAGCACCACACACCACAACATAACACCACACACCACAACATAACACCACACAGCACCACACACCACAACATAACACCACAACATAACACCACACACCACAACATAACACCACACAGCACCACACACCACAACATAACACCACACACCACAACATAACACCACACAGCATCACACACCACAACATAACACCACACAGCACCACACACCACAACATAACACCACACAGCACCACACACCACAACATAACACCACACATCACCACACACCACAACATAACACCACACAGCACCACATACCACAACATAACACCACACAGCACCACACACCACAACATAACACCACACAGCATCACACACCACAACATAACACCACACACCACAACATAACACCACACAGCACCACACACCACAACATAACACCACACAGCACCACACACCACAACATAACACCACACAGCACCACATACCACAACATAACACCACACAGCACCACACACCACAACATAACACCACACAGCATCACACACCACAACATAACACCACACACCACAACATAACACCACACAGCACCACACACCACAACATAACACCACACACCACAACATAACACCACACAGCACCACACACCACAACATAACACCACACAGCACCACACACCACAACATAACACCACACACCACAACATAACACCACACAGCACCACACACCACAACATAACACCACACAGCACCACACACCACAACATAACACCACACACCACAACATAACACCACACAGCACCACACACCACAACATAACACCACACAGCACCACACACCACAACATAACACCACACAGCACCACACACCACAACATAACACCACACAGCACCACACACCACAACATAACACCACACAGCATCACACACCACAACATAACACCACACAGCACCACACACCACAACATAACACCACACAGCACCACACACCACAACATAACACCACACAGCACCACACATCACAACATGCCACCACACACCACAACATAACACCACACAGCACCACACACCACAACATAACACCACACAGCACCACACACCACAACATAACACCACACACCACAACATAACACCACACAGCACCACACACCACAACATAACACCACACAGCACCACACACCACAACATAACACCACACACCACAACATAACACCACACAGCACCACACACCACAACATAACACCACACAGCACCACACACCACAACATAACACCACACAGCACCACACACCACAACATAACACCACACAGCACAACACACCACAACATAACACCACACAGCACCACACACCACAACATAACACCACACAGCACCACACACCACAACATAACACCACACACCACAACATAACACCACACAGCACCACACACCACAACATAACACCACACAGCACCACACACCACAACATAACACCACACACCACAACATAACACCACACAGCACCACACACCACAACATAACACCACACAGCACCACACACCACAACATAACACCACACACCACAACATAACACCACACAGCACCACACACCACAACATGCCACCACACAGCACCACACACCACAACATAACACCACACAGCATCACACACCACAACATAACACCACACACCACAACATAACACCACACACCACAACATAACACCACACAGCACCACACACCACAACATAACACCACACAGCACCACACACCACAACATAACACCACACAGCACCACACACCACAACATAACACCACACAGCACCACACACCACAACATAACACCACACACCACAACATAACACCACACAGCACCACACACCACAACATAACACCACACAGCACCACACACCACAACATAACACCACACAGCACCACACACCACAACATAACACCACACAGCACCACACACCACAACATAACACCACACAGCATCAAACACCACAACATAACACCACACAGCACCACACATCACAACATAACACCACACAGCACCACACACCACAACATAACACCACACAGCACCACACACCACAACATAACACCACACAGCACCACACACCACAACATAACACCACACAGCACCACACACCACAACATAACACCACACAGCACCACACACCACAACATAACACCACACAGCACCACACACCACAACATAACACCACACAGCACCACACACCACACAGCACCACACACCACAACATAACACCACACAGCACCACACACCACAACATAACACCACACAGCATCACACACCACAACATAACACCACACAGCATCACACACCACAACATAACACCACACACCACAACATAACACCACACAGCATCACACACCACAACATAACACCACACAGCACCACACACCACAACATAACACCACACAGCATCACACACCACAACATAACACCACACAGCACCACACACCACAACATAACACCACACAGCACCACACACCACAACATAACACCACACAGCACCACACACCACAACATAACACCACACAGCACCACACACCACAACATAACACCACACACCACAACATAACACCACACAGCATCACACACCACAACATAACACCACACAGCATCACACACCACAACATAACACCACACAGCACCA
>NC_091186.1:19605536-19625536 GCF_040958095.1 Procambarus clarkii
GTGTGTGTGGGGGTCATGCTGCCCTGTGTGGTGTGTGTGTGGGGGTCATGCTGCCCTGTGTGGTGTGTGTGTGTGGGGGTCATGCTGCCCTGTGTGGTGTGTGTGTGTGGGGTCATGCTGCCCTGTGTGGTGTGTGTGTGTGGGGTCATGCTGCCCTGTGTGGTGTGTGTGGGGGGGTCATGCTGCCCTGTGTGGTGTGTGTGTGTGGGGTCATGCTGCCCTGTGTGGTGTGTGTGTGTGGGGGGTCATGCTGCCCTGTGTGGTGTGTGTGTGGGGTCATGCTGCCCTGTGTGGTGTGTGTGTGTGTGGGGGTCATGCTGCCCTGTGTGGTGTGTGTGTGGGGGTCATGCTGCCCTGTGTGGTGTGTGTGTGTGTGGGGTCATGCTGCCCTGTGTGGTGTGTGTGTGTGGGGTCATGCTGCCCTGTGTGGTGTGTGTGTGTGTGGGGTCATGCTGCCCTGTGTGGTGTGTGTGTGGGATCATGCTGCCCTGTGTGGTGTGTGTGTGGGGTCATGCTGCCCTGTGTGGTGTGTGTGTGTGTGGGGTCATGCTGCCCTGTGTGGTGTGTGTGTGGGGTCATGCTGCCCTGTGTGGTGTGTGTGTGGGGGGGTCATGCTGCCCTGTGTGGTGTGTGGGGGGGTCATGCTGCCCTGTGTGGTGTGTGTGTGGGGTCATGCTGCCCTGTGTGGTGTGTGTGTGGGGGGTCATGCTGCCCTGTGTGGTGTGTGGGGGGGGTCATGCTGCCCTGTGTGGTGTGTGTGGGGGGTCATGCTGCCCTGTGTGGTGTGTGTGTGGGGGGTCATGCTGCCCTGTGTGGTGTGTGTGTGTGGGGTCATGCTGCCTTGTGTGGTGTGTGTGGGGGGGGTCATGCTGCCCTGTGTGGGGTGTGTGTGTGGGGTCATGCTGCCCTGTGTGGTGTGTGGGGGGGTCATGCTGCCCTGTGTGGTGTGTGTGGGGGGTCATGCTGCCCTGTGTGGTGTGTGTGTGGGGGGTCATGCTGCCCTGTGTGGTGTGTGTGTGTGGGGTCATGCTGCCCTGTGTGGTGTGTGTGTGTGGGGGTCATGCTGCCTTGTGTGGTGTGTGTGTGGGGGGTCATGCTGCCTTGTGTGGTGTGTGTGTGGGGGGTCATGCTGCCTTGTGTGGTGTGTGTGTGTGGGTCATGCTGCATTGTGTGGTGTGTGTGGCGAAGTAATGGTATGGTAAATGGTAAACAAAGAGACCACGTGGGTCAGCTGATCACAGGCGCTACAATGGTAAACAAAGAGACCACGTGGGTCAGCTGATCACAGGCGCTACAATGGTAAACAAAGAGACCACGTGGGTCAGCTGATCACAGACGCTACAATGGTAAACAAAGAGACCACGTGGGTCAGCTGATCACAGACGCTAGAATGGTAAACAAAGAAACCACGTGGGTCAGCTGATCACAGACGCTACAATGGTAAACAAAGAGTACGTGGGTCAGCTGATCACAGGCGCTACAATGGTAAACAAAGAGACCACGTGTTTCTGGTTAGATAAAACAGATGTATTTTTCATGGAGTGACAAACAGCGAGCGCGGGCTTGTTTTACTGGTGCATACACAAGCCTCGGTAATGTGCAGCATTTACTGCTTATTGAAGGAGATGGTCCAAGATGAGGCCCGCAACACGAGGGTGCCAGAGGCATGAGACTGCCAGCAACACGAGGCTGCCAGAGGCATGAGACTGCCAGCAACAGGAGGCTGCCAGAGGCATGAGACTGCCAGCAACACGAGGCTGCCAGAGGCATGAGACTGCCAGCAACAGGAGGCTGCCAGAGGCATGAGACTGCCAGCAACACGAGGCTGCCAGAGGCTTGAGACTGTCAGCAACACGAGGCTGCCAGAGGCATGAGACTGCCAGCAACACAAGGCTGCCAGAGGCACGAGACTGCCAGCAACAGGAGGCTGCCAGAGGCATGAGACTGCCAGCAACACGAGGCTGCCAGAGGCATGAGACTGCCAGCAACAGGAGACTGCCAGCAACAGGAGGCTGCCAGAGGCATGAGACTGCCAGCAACACGAGGCTGCCAGAGGCATGAGACTGCCAGCAACAGGAGGCTGCCAGAGGCTTGAGACTGCCAGCAACACGAGGCTGCCAGAGGCATGAGACTGCCAGCAACAAAAGGCTGCCAGAGGCACGAGACTGCCAGCAACAGGAGGCTGCCAGAGGCATGAGACTGACAGCAACAGGAGGCTGCCAGAGGCATGAGACTGCCAGCAACAGGAGGCTGCCAGAGGCATGAGACTGCCAGCAACACGAGGCTGCCAGAGGCATGAGACTGCCAGCAACAAAAGGCTGCCAGAGGCATGAGACTGCCAGCAACACGAGGCTGCCAGAGGCATGAGACTGCCAGCAACAGGAGGCTGCCAGAGGCATGAGACTGCCAGCAACACGAGGCTGCCAGAGGCATGAGACTGCCAGCAACAGGAGGCTGCCAGAGGCACGAGACTGCCAGCAACAGGAGGCTGCCAGAGGCATGAGACTGCCAGCAACAGGAGGCTGCCAGAGGCATGAGACTGCCAGCAACACGAGGCTGCCAGAGGCATGAGACTGCCAGCAACAGGAGGCTACCAGAGGCATGAGACTGCCAGCAACAGGAGGCTGCCAGAGGCATGAGACTGCCAGCAACAGGAGGCTGCCAGAGGCATGAGACTGCCAGCAACACGAGGCTGCCAGAGGCATGAGACTGCCAGCAACACGAGGCTGCCAGAGGCATGAGACTGCCAGCAACACGAGGCTGCCAGAGGCATGAGACTGCCAGCAACAGGAGGCTGCCAGAGGCATGAGACTGCCAGCAACACGAGGCTGCCAGATGCATGAGACTGCCAGCAACAGGAGGCTGCCAGAGGCACGAGACTGCCAGCAACAGGAGGCTGCCAGAGGCATGAGACTGCCAGCAACAGGAGGCTGCCAGAGGCATGAGACTGCCAGCAACAGGAGGCTGCCAGAGGCACGAGACTGCCAGCAACACGAGGCTGCCAGAGGCATGAGACTGCCAGCAACAGGAGGCTGCCAGAGGCATGAGACTGCCAGCAACAGGAGGCTGCCAGAGGCATGAGACTGCCAGCAACAGGAGGCTGCCAGAGGCATGAGACTGCCAGCAACAGGAGGCTGCCAGAGGCATGAGACTGCCAGCAACAGGAGGCTGCCAGAGGCATGAGACTGCCAGCAACACGAGACTGCCAGAGGCATGAGACTGCCAGCAACAGGAGGCTGCCAGAGGCATGAGACTGCCAGCAACAGGAGGCTGCCAGAGGCATGAGACGGCCAGCAACAGGAGGCTGCCAGAGGCATGAGACGGCCAGCAACAGGAGGCTGCCAGAGGCATGAGACGGCCAGCAACAGGAGGCTGCCAGAGGCATGAGACTGCCAGCAACAGGAGGCTGCCAGAGGCATGAGACTGCCAGCAACAGGAGGCTGCCAGAGGCATGAGACTGCCAACAACACGAGGCTGCCAGAGGCATGAGTGCCAGCAACAGGAGGCTGCCAGAGGCATGAGACTGCCAGCAACACGAGGCTGCCAGAGGCATGAGACTGCCAGCAACAGGAGGCGGCCAGAGGCATGAGACTGCCAGCAACAGGAGGCTGCCAGAGGCATGAGACTGCCAGCAACAGGAGGCTGCCAGAGGCATGAGACTGCCAGCAACACGAGGCTGCCAGAGGCATGAGACTGCCAGCAACAGGAGGCTGCCAGAGGCATGAGACTGCCAGCAACAGGAGGCTGCCAGAGGCATGAGACTGCCAGCAACACGAGGCTGCCAGAGGCATGAGACTGCCAGCAACAGGAGGCTGCCAGAGGCATGAGACTGCCAGCAACAGGAGGCTGCCAGAGGCATGAGACTGCCAGCAACACGAGGCTGCCAGAGGCATGAGACTGCCAGCAACAGGAGGCTGCCAGAGGCATGAGACTGCCAGCAACAGGAGGCTGCCAGAGGCATGCCGCCACTTCCTCTAGACTTTCACTTGACATTCCGCCGCTGACTCTTCACTAACAAGTTTTTTCTAATCCGAACGAAACTTTTTTTTTCCTGTTATTTTAAGGAGAAAAATATAGAGTTTCTCCGAGAGAAGATAAACACTTTATGTAGGGCAGACGTAAGTCTGTACATACGTATGTAGGTTAGCTTAACATTTTAAAAGCACTACAATCACCTTCTGTGGTTGAGTGTTCAATAAACCCTTAAACTATATGTTTAACACTTCTCTCACCTGTCCATGGAGGACAGAAGAAAATGTGTATATGCTGGTTAGCATTGTAAATGTCTGGCCACGTCTGTGGTAGGTAATAATAAAAAAAAAATAAAAAATAACTGGCGGGGAGGTGTTGTGGTGGTGGGGAGCCTGGCGGGGAGGTGTTGTGGTGGTGGGGAGCCTGGCGGGGAGGTGTTGTGGTGGTGGGGAGCCTGGCGGGGAGGTGTTGTGGTGGCGGGGAGCCTGGCGGGGAGGTGTTGTGGTGGTGGGGAGCCTGGCGGGGAGGTGTTGTGGTGGCGGGGAGCCTGGCGGGGAGGTGTTGTGGTGGCGGGGAGCCTGGCGGGGAGGTGTTGTGGTGGTGGGGAGCCTGGCGGGGAGGTGTTGTGGTGGCGGGGAGCCTGGCGGGGAGGTGTTGTGGTGGTGGGGAGCCTGGCGGGGAGGTGTTGTGGTGGCGGGGAGCCTGGCGGGGAGGTGTTGTGGTGGCGGGGAGGTGTTGTGGTGGCGGGGAGCCTGGCGGGGAGGTGTTGTGGTGGTGGGGAGCCTGGCGGGGAGGTGTTGTGGTGGCGGGGAGCCTGGCGGGGAGGTGTTGTGGTGGTGGGGAGCCTGGCGGGGAGGTGTTGTGGTGGTGGGGAGGTGTTGTGGTGGCGGGGAGCCTGGCGGAGAGGTGTTGTGGTGGTGGGGAGCCTGGCGGGGAGGTGTTGTGGTGGCGGGGAGCCTGGCGGGGAGGTGTTGTGGTGGTGGGGAGCCTGGCGGGGAGGTGTTGTGGTGGTGGGGAGGTGTTGTGGTGGCGGGGAGCCTGGCGGGGAGGTGTTGTGGTGGTGGGGAGCCTGGCGGGGAGGTGTTGTGGTGCTGGGGAGCCTGGCGGGGAAGTGTTGTGGTGGCGGGGAGCCTGGCGGGGAGGTGTTGTGGTGGTGGGGAGCCTGGCGGGGAGGTGTTGTGGTGGTGGGGAGGTGTTGTGGTGGCGGGGAGGTGTTGTGGTGGCGGGGAGCCTGGCGGGGAGGTGTTGTGGTGGTGGGGAGCCTGGCGGGGAGGTGTTGTGGTGGCGGGGAGCCTGGCGGGGAGGTGTTGTGGTGGTGGGGAGCCTGGCGGGGAGGTGTTGTGGTGGCGGGGAGCCTGGCGGGGAGGTGTTGTGGTGGTGGGGAGCCTGGCGGGGAGGTGTTGTGGTGGTGGGGAGCCTGGCGGGGAGGTGTTGTGGTGGCGGGGAGCCTGGCGGGGAGGTGTTGTGGTGGCGGGGAGCCTGGCGGGGAGGTGTTGTGGTGGTGGGGAGCCTGGCTGGGAGGTGTTGTGGTGGCGGGGAGCCTGGCGGGGAGGTGTTGTGGTGGTGGGGGGTAGCCCCCGCCCCCGGGCCCGCGTCATCAACACCCCCCCCTCTCCCCCCCCCCCACTAAGATGAGGGGGCCGACGTCAACAACATTACAGGAAATGTTAGTAACGCTGTGTGGTGCAGGCGGACATGTGGGGCGCCCCCTGCCCCCTGACGCTGTGTCCCCGTGACACACACCACACACACACACCACACACACACACACACACACACACACACACACACACACACACACACACACACACACACACACACACACACACACACACACACACACATACACACACACACACACACACACACACACACACACACACACACCCACACACACACACACACACACACACACACACACACACACACACACACACACACACACACACACACACACACACACACCCTCCCAGACACTGGACCAGGGGCCATGACCTCACTGGCCCACAAGCAAGGGGGCCAGTGAGGCCAGGTTCAGGGGCCAAGGTCGTCCAGGCAGACGACCAGGTGGGTAGTCTACCACAATATCACCGGTAAACTAACTACTGAAAGTCGGTTTACTGAATCTAACAATCAGTTTAAAAAGCGATGTAGTAGAAGAAAGTAAACCACTTTAACAATGAGGTTTCCAACGCGCCCGTCTTGGTGGACGGGCTGGTTGCTGGCAGCTAGAGGACACAGTCGCATTTTTAACGGAGTAGAGAAGTGAGAGAACGGTCTAAATATACATTATTATAGATATAAATAGACTATTGATAATTAAATCTAGTTTTGAAATGAACTATCTCCTAAATTTCGTTATTTTTTTCGTACAGGTATGAAACCCGATGGTTCGCTGACCCCTGGTGACTGCTGGTGACCTCTGGTGACCCCTGGTGACCTCTGGTGACACTGGTGACCTTTGGTGACTGCTGGTGACCCCTGGTGACTGCTGGTGACCTCTGGTGACCCCTGGTGACCTCTGGTGACCCCTGGTGATGCTGGTGACCTCTGGTGACCCCTAGTGACGCTGGTAACCCCTGGTGACCCCTGGTGACCTCTGGTGACCCCTGGTGATGCTGGTGACCTCTGGTGACCCCTAGTGACGCTGGTGACCCCTGGTGACCTCTGGTGACCTCTGGTGACCCCTGGTGATGCTGGTGACCTCTGGTGACCCCTGGTGATGCTGGTGACCTCTGGTGACCCCTGGTGATGCTGGTGACCTCTGGTGACCTCTGGTGATGCTGGTGACCTCTGGTGATGCTGGTGACCTCTGGTGACCTCTGGTGACCCCTGGTGACCTCTGGTGACCCCTAGTGACGCTGGTGACCCCTAGTGACCTCTGGTGACCCCGGGTGATGCTGGTGACCTCTGGTGACCCCTGGTGATGCTGGTGACCTCTGGTGACCTCTGGTGACCCCTGGTGAACCCTAGTGACGCTTGTGACCCCAAGTGACACTGGTGACCCCTGGTGACCTCTGGTGACCTCTGGTGACCTTTAGTGACGCTGGTGACCTCTGGTGATGCTGGTGACCTCTGGTGACCTCTGGTGACCCCTGGTGACCTCTGGTGACCCCTAGTGACGCTGGTGACCCCTAGTGACCTCTGGTGACCCCGGGTGATGCTGGTGACCTCTGGTGACCCCTGGTGATGCTGGTGACCTCTGGTGACCTCTGGTGACCCCTGGTGAACCCTAGTGACGCTTGTGACCCCAAGTGACACTGGTGACCCCTGGTGACCTCTGGTGACCTCTGGTGACCTTTAGTGACGCTGGTGACCTCTTGTGACCCCTGTTGCGTCATGACGCCGCCACGCTGGGAGGCCTGGCTGGTGCGTCATGACCCCCCCCCCCCCCCCCCCGCTGACACCCTCATAAACCGGTTCTCACCATTTAATAAGCCTTAAACTTAATTATCAAAAGAAGGCACCAAACCGGGAAGGCTATGTAGCACCATCAAATGTGCAAAATAATCAGAGGGCGCTAAATATCACCAAGGATGCCAATACGAGAACAAAAACGCATAAGGCGAACGATATCAAAAGTATCCGAGTCACCAAGAATTCTATTGAGGGACAGGTGACCGCGAGGGGCGGTCGGAAAGCAAGACACACGCTCGTCCTGGAAGTCAGGACATTCAAGAAGGACATGCACGACCGTAAGAGGGACAATGCAACTAGGACAATAAGGAGCAGGGCGGCGCTCCATCAAGTGACCATGGGTTAAGCGAGTATGGCCAATACGCAACCTCGCCAGAGCTGTTTCCCATCGCCGGTTACGGTGGTAGGAGGACGGCCACGAGGAAACACAACATTTAAGAGTACGTAGTTTGTTACCAGTAACAGACAACCAAGAAGCCTGCCAACGGGTAAGGACGGAGGAATGGATAACCGGGTAAAAGTCGGAATATGGAATACCTTTACGAGAGACGGGACAAGAGCGGACAGCTTCCTTGGCGGCAGCATCCGCACGCTCATTTAAAGACACACCAATATGGCTGGGAACCCAACAAAACTCAACCGACTTAAACTTACTGTGAACAAGAAACAGCCAATGCTGGATCTCGACAACTACTGGATGAACCGGATTAAAGGACCCGAGAGCCACGAGGGCACTACGAGAGTCAACAACAACTACAAAGGAAGACTGACAACGAGAAAGCAGGAGACGAAGAGCATAGAGAATAGCATAAAGTTCCGCTGTAAAGATGCTAGTCTCCGTAGGTAAGCGACACATATAAGTGTGGTCAGGAAAAACAACAGAGTAGCCCACACCGTCCGCTGACTTAGACCCATCGGTGAAGACAGAAACGGAGCGGGAGTGAGAAGAAAAGTGCTCAAGGAAAAGGCGTTTTAGAACCGTAGGAGGGGTAAAAGCTTTAGTGATACGGGTCAAGGATGTACAAAACTTGGGAAGGGGGACTCTCCACGGAGGTAAGGAAGGAACAACACGAGGAGAAACATTAGAAATACGAACAGGAAAGAGAATCCTGGAGGCGAGATAACCGGACAGAAAGTGGGAGGTGGACCAGAAGCATAAGAATATATGGAGGACCAGACATTGAAGACGTCAGTATTAAGGTACTTTAAAATATATTAATACTTAATATTCGTGTTATCGCACTGGTCGACCAACCCAAGCATCCCCTCTAACCCACACACATATTAGCCCAAGTCCAAGGAGTTAATACTTACATGATGTTTTTGTCCCTAAAGATCAGCAAGTTCACCATATAAACTGCTTTTATATATAATTATTTTACCTGAGTTGATCCAAATGTTTTGTAATAAAATATTATTGAATATATATTTATTTGGTGTCATAAGAAAGGTCAGACAATATATATACAAGACAGTTGTATTATATCTTATAATAAATACACGAGTCATGAATTTTGAATTTAAATGTTTTGAGGTAAAAATATCCAACACATTAGGTATATGTGTTCTTACGTAGGTGTAGAACCTGTTCTTATTGGTGTTAAACTTTCATCCAGGTGAGAGAACACCTCAGGTGCGGTGGTGAGTACACTCACCCTCTCTTGTAGTGAGAGAACACCTCAGGTGCGGTGGTGAGTACACTCACCCTCTCTTGTAGTGAGAGAACACCTCAGGTGCGGTGGTGAGTACACTCACCCTCTCTTGTAGTGAGAGAACACCTCAGGTGCGGTGGTGAGTACACTCACCCTCTCTTGTAGTGAGAGAACACCTCAGGTGCGGTGGTGAGTACACTCACCCTCTCTTGTAGTGAGAGAACACCTCAGGTGCGGTGGTGAGTACACGCTTACACTCACCCTCTCTTGTAGTGGGAGAACACCTCAGGTGCGGTAGTGAGTACACGCTTACACTCACCCTCTCTTGTAGTGGGGGAACACCTCAGGTGCGGTGGTGAGTACACTCACCCTCTCTTGTAGTGGGAGAACACCTCAGGTGCGGTGGTGAGTACACGCTTACAATCACCCTCTCTTGTAGTGGGGGAACACCTCAGGTGCGGTGGTGAGTACACTCACCCTCTCTTGTAGTGAGAGAACACCTCAGGTGCGGTGGTGAGTACACTCACCCTCTCTTGTAGTGAGAGAACACCTCAGGTGCGGTGGTGAGTACACGCTTACACTCACCCTCTCTTGTAGTGGGAGAACACCTCAGGTGCGGTGGTGAGTACACGCTTACACTCACCCTCTCTTGTAGTGGGGGAACACCTCAGGTGCGGTGGTGAGTACACTCACCCTCTCTTGTAGTGGGAGAACACCTCAGGTGCGGTGGTGAGTACACGCTTACAATCACCCTCTCTTGTAGTGGGGGAACACCTCAGGTGCGGTGGTGAGTACACTCACCCTCTCTTGTAGTGAGAGAACACCTCAGGTGCGGTGGTGAGTACACTCACCCTCTCTTGTAGTGAGAGAACACCTCAGGTGCGGTGGTGAGTACACGCTTACACTCACCCTCTCTTGTAGTGGGAGAACACCTCAGGTGCGGTGGTGAGTACACGCTTACACTCACCCTCTCTTGTAGTGGGGGAACACCTCAGGTGCGGTGGTGAGTACACTCACCCTCTCTTGTAGTGGGAGAACACCTCAGGTGCGGTGGTGAGTACACGCTTACAATCACCCTCTCTTGTAGTGGGGGAACACCTCAGGTGCGGTGGTGAGTACACGCTTACACTCACCCTCTCCTCTCTTGTACAGTGTATTGTACACTGTATTGTACAGTGTATTGTACACTGTATTGTACACTGTATTGTACACTGTATTGTACACTGTATTGTACACTGTATTGTACAGTGTATTGTACACTGTATTGTACACTGTATTGTACACTGTATTGTACAGTGTATTGTACACTGTATTGTACAGTGTATTGTACAGTGTATTGTACACTGTATTGTACACTGTATTGTACACTGTATTGTACACTGTATTGTACAGTGTATTGTACAGTGTATTGTACACTGTATTGTACACTGTATTGTACACTGTATTGTACACTGTATTGTACACTGTATTGTACAGTGTATTGTACAGTGTATTGTACAGTGTATTGTACACTGTATTGTACAGTGTATTGTACACTGTATTGTACAGTGTATTGTACACTGTATTGTACAGTGTATTGTACACTGTATTGTACGCTGTATTGTACACTGTATTGTACACTGTATTGTACACTGTATTGTACAGTGTATTGTACACTGTATTATACAGTGTATTGTACATAGTATTGTACACTGTATTGTACACTGTATTGTACAGTGTATTGTACAGTGCATTGTACACTGTATTGTACACTGTATTGTACAGTGTGTTGTACAGTGTATTGTACACTGTATTGTACAGTGTATTGTACACTGTATTGTGCACTGTATTGTACACTGTATTGTACAGTGTATTGTACACTGTATTGTACACTGTATTGTACACTGTATTGTACAGTGTATTGTACAGTGTATTGTACACTGTATTGTACACTGTATTGTACACTGTATTGTACAGTGTATTGTACAGTGTATTGTACACTGTATTGTACACTGTATTGTACACTGTATTGTACACTGTATTGTACAGTGTATTGTACAGTGTATTGTACACTGTATTGTACACTGTATTGTACACTGTATTGTACACTGTATTGTACAGTGTGTTGTACAGTGTATTGTACACTGTATTGTACAGTGTATTGTACAGTGTATTGTACACTGTATTGTACACTGTATTGTACACTGTATTGTACACTGTATTGTACACTGTATTGTACACTGTATTGTACAGTGTATTGTACAGTGTATTGTACACTGTATTGTACAGTGTATTGTACACTGTATTGTACACTGTATTGTACAGTGTATTGTACACTGTATTGTACAGTGTATTGTACACTGTATTGTACACTGTATTGTACACTGTATTGTACACTGTATTGTACACTGTATTGTACACTGTATTGTACAGTGTATTGTACACTGTATTGTACACTGTATTGTACACTGTATTGTACAGTGTATTGTACACTGTATTGTACACTGTATTGTACACTGTATTGTACACTGTATTGTACAGTGTTGTCATTTACCCGCTAAAAAAAGTATCAGGGAAAATCTTAATCAATGTCTATACTTATAAGAGAAAATGTCTGTCTGTCTGTCTAAATTTGGAGGTCACATGCTTGGGGTAAACTTGACCAACATTTGTAGTGGGACTGGTCTGAGGTGCGGGTCGGACATAGGCTGGTCGGGGATGGCCTTATATAAATGATCATGGGAAATATTAACAATTTGGAAATGTTATCAAATTGTATATAAATAAATATATGAATGGGGGTCTGACAGCTGAGCGGACAGTGCTCGGGATTCGTAGTCCTGAGGTTCCGGGTTCAATCCCCGGTAAAGGCGGTAATAAATGGGCAGTTTCTTTCACCCTGATGCGACTTTTACCTAGCAGTAAATAGTTACCTGGGAGTTAGACAGCTGCTACGGGCTGCTTCCTGGGTGTGTGTAACAAAAAGCAGGCCTGGTCGAGGACCGGGCCACGGTGAAGCGAAGCCCCGGAATCGTCTCAAGATAACCAAGCCATGTTCCTGGCGTCTGTCAGTCACGTATGAAATATGGCGTGTGATTACCGTGGAGTTGTTCGGCACACCAATCATTTCTCAGACAATTTGCCAGTGCAGGCTATTAAACACAAGGCTCTGTATGACTAACCATCCTGCGAGATGGGGACTTGTATTACCACTGCTGCCTTATTCAATCTTGTGGTGTTGATATCCTCAAAATGCATCCGGAGTCTGCCAGTGCAGACCGGTTATCACATGCCTCTGTATGACTAACCATCCTGTGTGATGGGGATTTTTTAGCATCACCTAGTTAGCTTTTTTGACACACTGTACTCCACTTCATATAGTCTAGGGTAGCTGCACTAATGCAGATGTACCTCATAACTTAATAAAGAAAAAATCTCAGACCCATAGTGTTGTAGGAGTGGAGTAATAGCCTGAGCTACTCTGTAAGGGCTCATGACGCTGTGAAACTTGAGGAGAACTTCCTGCCCTCCTCACCTACCAGACGACCCTTAACTTACTCTTCTGAGAAAAAAAAAATCCAAAATTTATTTTTCATTTTGAAATTACGTCCATTTTCGGCCGTACGGACAAACGGCCAAATAGGACGTTATTTTTTAGAAGAGAGGTTGGTGAGAGAGACAGACCTGGAGAGCTACCCTGCCAGTGCCTTATAACTATAACTTTGTGTACACACTTCCCCATGACTCGTGGTGACCAGGTATGTCTGTGTTTTCATAGCAAAGTAAAAACGAGGAATTGGCAACACTGCCAATATGGCCGCCAGTCTTGACGGTGGCGACGCTGAAGTCAACACATAGTAATAATACATATATATTCCCCCCCCCCCCCAGGATGAAACCCCTCAACAAGCTGACGAACTCCTGAGTACCTACTTGCTGCTAGGTGGACAGAGACATTAGGTGATGGAAAACGCACCCAAACATTTCTTGCAGCGCCCGGGGATTCGAACCCAAAATTCTCAATTGTGAGTCGAGAACGAACCCGACTATACTACCGGGACCTTCTCAATAAGCAGACTTAAGATGAGCGTTTGTATACAAGTGTGGCCAGACACAGGGAGGGTGTGGCAGTAGCGCCAGACACAGGGAGAGTGTGGCAGTAGCGCCAGACACAGGGAGGGTGTGGCAGTAGCGCCAGACACAGGGAGAGTGTGGCAGTAGCGCCAGACACAGGGAGGGTGTGGCAGTAGCGCCAGACACAGGGAGGGTGTGGCAGTAGCGCCAGACACAGGGAGGGTGTGGCAGTAGCGCCAGACACAGGGAGGGTGTGGCAGTAGCGCCAGACACAGGGAGGGTGTGGCAGTAGCGCCAGACACAGGGAGGGTGTGGCAGTAGCGCCAGACACAGGGAGGGTGTGGCAGTAGCGCCAGACACAGGGAGGGTGTGGCAGTAGCGCCAGACACAGGGAGGGTGTGGCAGTAGCGCCAGACACAGGGAGGGTGTGGCAGTAGCGTCAGACACAGGGAGAGTGTGGCAGTAGCGCCAGACACAGGGAGGGTGTGGCAGTAGCGCCAGACACAGGGAGGGTGTGGCAGTAGCGCCAGACACAGGAGGGTGTGGCAGTAGCGCCAGACACAGGGAGGGTGTGGCAGTAGCGCCAGACACAGGGAGGGTGTGGCAGTAGCGCCAGACACAGGGAGGGTGTGGCAGTAGCGCCAGACACAGGGAGAGTGTGGCAGTAGCGCCAGACACAGGGAGGGTGTGGCAGTAGCGCCAGACACAGGGAGGGTGTGGCAGTAGCGCCAGACACAGGGAGGGTGTGGCAGTAGCGCCAGACACAGGGAGAGTGTAGCAGTAGCGCCAGACACGGGGAGGGTGTGGCAGTAGCGCCAGACACAGGGAGGGTGTGGCAGTAGCGCCAGACACAGGGAGGGTGTGGCAGTAGCGCCAGACACAGGGAGAGTGTGGCAGTAGCGCCAGACACAGGGAGGTGTGGCAGTAGCGCCAGACACAGGGAGGGTGTGGCAGTAGCGCCAGACACAGGGAGGGTGTGGCAGTAGCGCCAGACACAGGGAGGGTGTGGCAGTAGCGCCAGACACAGGGAGGGTGTGGCAGTAGCGCCAGACACAGGGAGGGTGTGGCAGTAGCGCCAGACACAGGGAGAGTGTGGCAGTAGCGCCAGACACAGGGAGGGTGTGGCAGTAGCGCCAGACACAGGGAGAGTGTGGCAGTAGCGCCAGACACAGGGAGGGTGTGGCAGTAGCGCCAGACACAGGGAGGGTGTGGCAGTAGCGCCAGACACAGGGAGGGTGTGGCAGTAGCGCCAGACACAGGGAGAGTGTGGCAGTAGCGCCAGACACAGGGAGGGTGTGGCAGTAGCGCCAGACACAGGGAGAGTGTGGCAGTAGCGCCAGACACAGGGAGAGTGTGGCAGTAGCGCCAGACACAGGGAGAGTGTGGCAGTAGCGCCAGACACAGGGAGGGTGTGGCAGTAGCGCCAGACACAGGGAGAGTGTGGCAGTAGCGCCAGACACAGGGAGAGTGTGGCAGTAGCGCCAGACACAGGGAGGGTGTGGCAGTAGCGCCAGACACAGGGAGGGTGTGGCAGTAGCGCCAGACACAGGGAGGGTGTGGCAGTAGCGCCAGACACAGGGAGAGTGTGGCAGTAGCGCCAGACACAGGGAGAGTGTGGCAGTAGCGCCAGACACAGGGAGGGTGTGGCAGTAGCGCCAGACACAGGGAGGGTGTGGCAGTAGCGCCAGACACAGGGAGGGTGTGGCAGTAGCGCCAGACACAGGGAGAGTGTGGCAGTAGCGCCAGACACAGGGAGAGTGTGGCAGTAGCGCCAGACACAGGGAGGGTGTGGCAGTAGCGCCAGACACAGGGAGGGTGTGGCAGTAGCGCCAGACACAGGGCGGGTGTGGCAGTAGCGCCAGACACAGGGAGAGTGTGGCAGTAGCGCCAGACACAGGGAGAGTGTGGCAGTAGCGCCAGACACAGGGAGAGTGTGGCAGTAGCGCCAGACACAGGGAGGGTGTGGCAGTAGCGCCAGACACAGGGAGGGTGTGGCAGTAGCGCCAGACACAGGGAGGGTGTGGCAGTAGCGCCAGACACAGGGAGAGGTGTGGCAGTAGCGCCAGACACAGGGAGAGTGTGGCAGTAGCGCCAGACACAGGGAGGGTGTGGCAGTAGCGCCAGACACAGGGAGAGTGTGGACAGTAGCGCCAGACACAGGGAGGGTGTGGCAGTAGCGCCAGACACAGGGAGAGTGTGGCAGTAGCGCCAGACACAGGGAGGGTGTGGCAGTAGCGCCAGACACAGGGAGGGTGTGGCAGTAGCGCCAGACACAGGGAGGGTGTGGCAGTAGCGCCAGACACAGGGAGGGTGTGGCAGTAGCGCCAGACACAGGGAGAGTTTGGCAGTAGCGCCAGACACAGGGAGGGTGTGGCAGTAGCGCCAGACACAGGGAGAGTGTGGCAGTAGCGCCAGACACAGGGAGGGTGTGGCAGTAGCGCCAGACACAGGGAGAGTGTGGCAGTAGCGCCAGACACAGGGAGGGTGTGGCAGTAGCGCCAGACACAGGGAGAGTGTGGCAGTAGCGCCAGACACAGGGAGGGTGTGGCAGTAGCGCCAGACACAGGGAGGGTGTGGCAGTAGCGCCAGACACAGGGAGGGTGTGGCAGTAGCGCCAGACACAGGGAGGGTGTGGCAGTAGCGCCAGACACAGGGAGAGTGTGGCAGTAGCGCCAGACACAGGGAGAGTGTGGCAGTAGCGCCAGACACAGGGAGAGTGTGGCAGTAGCGCCAGACACAGGGACAGTGTGGCAGTAGCGCCAGACACAGGGAGGGTGTGACAGTAGCGCCAGACACAGGGAGAGTGTGGCAGTAGCGCCAGACACAGGGACAGTGTGGCAGTAGCGCCAGACACAGGGAGGGTGTGGCAGTAGCGCCAGACACAGGGAGAGTGTGGCAGTAGCGCCAGACACAGGGACAGTGTGGCAGTAGCGCCAGACACAGGGAGAGTGTGGCAGTAGCGCCAGACACAGGGAGGGTGTGCCAGTAGCGCCAGACACAGGGAGAGTGTGGCAGTAGCGCCAGACACAGGGAGGGTGTGGCAGTAGCGCCAGACACAGGGAGAGTGTGGCAGTAGCGCCAGACACAGGGAGGGTGTGGCAGTAGCGCCAGACACAGGGAGAGTGTGGCAGTAGCGCCAGACACAGGGAGGGTGTGGCAGTAGCGCCAGACACAGGGAGGGTGTGGCAGTAGCGCCAGACACAGGGAGGGTGTGGCAGTAGCGCCAGACACAGGGAGAGTGTGGCAGTAGCGCCAGACACAGGGAGGGTGTGGCAGTAGCGCCAGACACAGGGAGGGTGTGGCAGTAGCGCCAGACACAGGGAGGGTGTGGCAGTAGCGCCAGACACAGGGAGAGTGTGGCAGTAGCGCCAGACACAGGGAGGGTGTGGCAGTAGCGCCAGACACAGGGAGAGTGTGGCAGTAGCGCCAGACACAGGCAGGGTGTGGCAGTAGCGCCAGACACAGGGAGAGTGTGGCAGTAGCGCCAGACACAGGGAGGGTGTGGCAGTAGCGCCAGACACAGGGAGGGTGTGGCAGTAGCGCCAGACACAGGGAGGGTGTGGCAGTAGCGCCAGACACAGGGAGGGTGTGGCAGTAGCGCCAGACACAGGGAGAGTGTGACAGTAGCGCCAGACACAGGGAGGGTGTGACAGTAGCGCCAGACACAGGGAGAGTGTGGCAGTAGCGCCAGACACAGGGAGGGTGTGGCAGTAGCGCCAGACACAGGGAGGGTGTGGCAGTAGCGCCAGACACAGGGAGGGTGTGACAGTAGCGCCAGACACAGGGAGAGTGTGGCAGTAGCGCCAGACACAGGGAGAGTGTGGCAGTAGCGCCAGACACAGGGAGGGTGTGGCAGTAGCGCCAGACACAGGGAGGGTGTGGCAGTAGCGCCAGACACAGGGAGGGTGTGGCAGTAGCGCCAGACACAGGGAGGGTGTGGCAGTAGCGCCAGACACAGGGAGGGTGTGGCAGTAGCGCCAGACACAGGGAGGGTGTGGCAGTAGCGCCAGACACAGGGAGGGTGTGGCAGTAGCGCCAGACACAGGGAGAGTGTGGCAGTAGCGCCAGACACAGGGAGGGTGTGGCAGTAGCGCCAGACACAGGGAGGGTGTGGCAGTAGCGCCAGACACAGGGAGAGTGTGACAGTAGCGCCAGACACAGGGACAGTGTGACAGTAGCGCCAGACACAGGGAGAGTGTGGCAGTAGCGCCAGACACAGGGAGAGTGTGGCAGTAGCGCCAGACACAGGGAGAGTGTGGCAGTAGCGCCAGACACAGGGAGAGTGTGGCAGTAGCGCCAGACACAGGGAGAGTGTGGCAGTAGCGCCAGACACAGGGAGAGTGTGGCAGTAGCGCCAGACACAGGGAGAGTGTGGCAGTAGCGCCAGACACAGGGAGGGTGTGGCAGTAGCGCCAGACACAGGGAGAGTGTGGCAGTAGCGCCAGACACAGGGAGGGTGTGGCAGTAGTGCCAGACACAGGGAGGGTGTGGCAGTAGCGCCAGACACAGGGAGAGTGTGGCAGTAGCGCCAGACACAGGGAGAGTGTGGCAGTAGCGCCAGACACAGGGAGAGTGTTTCAGTAGCGCCAGACACAGGGAGGGTGTGGCAGTAGCGCCAGACACAGGGAGGGTGTGGCAGTAGCGCCAGACACAGGGAGAGTGTGGCAGTAGCGCCAGACACAGGGAGAGTGTGGCAGTAGCGCCAGACACAGGGAGAGTGTGGCAGTAGCGCCAGACACAGGGAGGGTGTGGCAGTAGCGCCAGACACAGGGAGAGTGTGGCAGTAGCGCCAGACACAGGGAGGGTGTGGCAGTAGCGCCAGACACAGGGAGAGTGTGGCAGTAGCGCCAGACACAGGGCGGGTGTGGCAGTAGCGCCAGACACAGGGAGAGTGTGACAGTAGCGCCAGACACAGGGAGAGTGTGGCAGTAGCGCCAGACACAGGGAGAGTGTGGCAGTAGCGCCAGACACAGGGAGGCTGGGACAGTAGCGCCAGACACAGGGAGAGTGTGGCAGTAGCGCCAGACACAGGGAGGGTGTGGCAGTAGCGTCAGACACAGGGAGGGTGTGGCAGTAGCGCCA
Source organism: Procambarus clarkii (assembly GCF_040958095.1). Taxonomy (NCBI): domain Eukaryota; kingdom Metazoa; phylum Arthropoda; class Malacostraca; order Decapoda; family Cambaridae; genus Procambarus; species Procambarus clarkii. The sequence continues at coordinate 19,623,713 of NC_091186.1, forward strand.
GACACAGGGAGGGTGTGGCAGTAGCGCCAGACACAGGGAGGGTGTGACAGTAGCGCCAGACACAGGGAGAGTGTGGCAGTAGCGCCAGACACAAGGAGAGTGTGACAGTAGCGCCAGACACAGGGAGGGTGTGGTAGTAGCGCCAGACACAGGGAGGGTGTGGCAGTAGCACCAGACACAGGGAGGGTGTGGCAGTAGCGCCAGACACAGGGAGGGTGTGGCAGTAGCGCCAGACACAGGGAGGGTGTGGCAGTAGCGCCAGACACAGGGAGGGTGTGACAGTAGCGCCAGACACAGGGAGGCGGGGACAGTAGCGCCAGACACAGGGAGAGTGTGGCAGTAGCGCCAGACACAGGGAGAGTGTGACAGTAGCGCCAGACACAGGGAGAGTGTGGCAGTAGCGCCAGACACAGGGAGAGTGTGGCAGTAGCGCCAGACACAGGGAGAGTGTGGCAGTAGCGCCAGACACAGGGAGAGTGTGGCAGTAGCGCCAGACACAGGGAGGGTGTGGCAGTAGCGCCAGACACAGGGAGGGTGTGGCAGTAGCGCCAGACACAGGGAGAGTGTGACAGTAGCGCCAGACACAGGGACAGTGTGACAGTAGCGCCAGACACAGGGAGAGTGTGGCAGTAGCGCCAGACACCGGGAGAGTGTGGCAGTAGCGCCAGACACCGGGAGAGTGTGGCAGTAGCGCCAGACACAGGGAGGCTGGGACAGTAGCGCCAGACACAGGGAGAGTGTGGCAGTAGCGCCAGACACAGGGAGGGTGTGGCAGTAGCGCCAGACACAGGGAGGGTGTGGCAGTAGCGCCAGACATAGGGAGGGTGTGGCAGTAGCGCCAGACACAGGGAGGGTGTGACAGTAGCGCCAGACACAGGGAGAGTGTGGCAGTAGCGCCAGACACAGGGAGAGTGTGACAGTAGCGCCAGACACCGGGAGAGTGTGACAGTAGCGCCAGACACAGGGAGGGTGTGGTAGTAGCGCCAGACACAGGGAGGGTGTGGCAGTAGCGCCAGACACAGGGAGGGTGTGGCAGTAGCGCCAGACACAGGGAGGGTGTGGCAGTAGCGCCAGACACAGGGAAGGTGTGGCAGTAGCGCCAGACACAGGGAGGGTGTGACAGTAGCGCCAGACACAGGGAGGCTGGGACAGTAGCGCCAGACACAGGGAGAGTGTGGCAGTAGCGCCAGACACAGGGAGGGTGTGGCAGTAGCGCCAGACACAGGGAGAGTGTGACAGTAGCGCCAGACACAGGGAGAGTGTGGCAGTAGCGCCAGACACAGGGAGAGTGTGGCAGTAGCGCCAGACACAGGGAGAGTGTGGCAGTAGCGCCAGACACAGGGAGAGTGTGACAGTAGCGCCAGACACAGGGAGGGTGTGGCAGTAGTGCCAGACACAGGGAGAGTGTGGCAGTAGCGCCAGACACAGGGAGGGTGTGGCAGTAGCGCCAGACACAGGGAGGGAGTGGCAGTAGCGCCAGACACAGGGAGGGTGTGGCAGTAGCGCCAGACACAGGGAGGGAGTGGCAGTAGCGCCAGACACAGGGAGAGTGTGGCAGTAGCGCCAGACACAGGGACAGTGTGGCAGTAGCGCCAGACACAGGGAGGGTGTGGCAGTAGCGCCAGACACAGGGACAGTGTGGCAGTAGCGCCAGACTACTGTGTGTCTCTGTGTCTCTGGTGTGTGTGTGTGTGTCTCTGGTGTGTGTGTGTGTGTCTCTGGTGTGTGTGTGTGTGTCTCGGGTGTGTGTGTGTGTGTCTCTGTGTCTCTGGTGTGTGTGTGTGTGTCTCTGGTGTGTGTGTGTGTGTCTCTGGTGTGTGTGTG
>NC_091186.1:19633036-19730536 GCF_040958095.1 Procambarus clarkii
GCATACTCCAGGATTGGTCTTACATATGTGGTGTACAAGATTCTGAAGGATTCCTTACACAGGTTCCTGAAGGACTGTTCTGATGTTAGCCAGCCTCGCATACGCCGCTGATGTTATTCTTTTAATGTCAGCTTCAGAAGCAACCCGTCCTCTTAAAGTTTCCCAACGTTAAGAAAACGGTCAGTTTAAAGTGCCCTCTCCTAACCTACCAGAGGTCCCAAAACAGAAAACGGGACATTACGTCACTTTCGTGAGCCGCTTCCATTTTGTAGTGGGACAATATGTGACCTTAAGTAAGGGTTATGAGCGACAAGCGACGCTCGTTGCAAGACAACAGGTTGTCAGGGCACAGATTCGAGGTGATATTAACTGCTAGATCCTTCTTTCTCTCCGTGTCGCGGAGGACTCTATATCTCCCATTCCGTATCCTGTGTCTCACCTTATATTCCCTCTGCCTACTTTCATCACCCTACATTTTCTTGGGTTGAACTTTAGTAGCCATTTGTTGGACTATTTCTTCAATTTGTCTAGGTCATCTTGTAAGCCTCATGCTATCTCCCTCGGTCTTAATACGCTTCATAATTTTAGCATCTTCAGCAAATATTGAGAGGAACGAGTCTATTGCTTCTGGGAGATCATTTACATATATCAGCAACAGTATAGGGAGGGAGGGAGCCGGTCGGCCGAGCGGACAGCACGCTGGATTTGTGATCCTGTGGTCCCAGGGTTCGATCCCGGGCGCCGGCGAGAAACAATGGGCAGAGTTTCTTTCACCCTATGCCCCTGTTACCTAGCAGTAAAATAGGTACCTGGGTGTTAATTAACTGTCACGGGCTGCTTCCTGGGAGTGGAGGCCTGGTCGAGGACCGGGTCGCGGGGACACTAAAGCCCCGAAATCATCTCAAGATAACCTCAAGATAGGTCCAAGGACTGACCCCTGCGGGACTCCACTGGTGACGTCTCGCCAATCTGAGACCTCACCCCTCACAGTGACTCGTTGTCTTCTGTTGCTTAGGTACTCCCTTATCCAATGGAGTACCTTCCCTTTCACTCCTGCCTGCATCTCCAGCTTATACACTAGTCTCCTAAGGGGCACTGTTTCAAAGGCTTTCTGGCAAACCAAAAATATGCAGTCTGCCCACCCCTCTCTATTTTACCTGATTTGTGTTGCATGATCATAGTATACAATTAATCCTGTGAGGCAGGACTTGCCATCCCTGAACCCATGCTGATGTTGTGTTACAAAGTTCCTTCGCTCCAGATGTTCCACTAGCTTTTTACGTACAATCCTCTCCATGACCTTGCATGGTATACAAGTTAGGGACACTGGCCTGTAGTTCAGTGCCTCCTGTCTCACTCTTGTTGTTTATCACGACGTTAGTCGTCTTCCAAATTTTTGGCAGTTCTCCTGTTACGAATGATTTGTTGTACACCATTGGCAGTGGTAGGCACAGTCCTTCTGCTCCTTCCTTTAGTATCTATGGTGAGATTCCACCCGGGCCTATAGTCTTTGTCACCTCCAACTCTAGCAGATGCTTCCTCACCTCCCCACTGGTAATCTCAAACTCTTCTAGTGGTTCCTGGTTAACTATTCCCTCTCTTATCTCTGGAACTTCTCCTTGTTCTAATGTGAAGACCTCCTGGAATTACTTATTCAGTTCCTCGCACACTTCCTTGTCGTTTGTAGTGAATCCGTCCGCCCCTATCCTCAGTTTCATTACCTGTTCCTTCACTGTTGCTTTCCTCATGATGTGGCTGTACAACAACTTAGGTGGAGTCTTTGCCTGGCTTGCTATGTCGTGTTCTTATTATCATGCCGCCTCTCTCTCATCCTGACGTATTCATTCCCGGCGCTCTGGTATCTTCCTTCTTCTCTCTGGTGTCATGTTATTTGGCACCACTTTCTGTCTCTTTGTCTCTGTCTATCTCTCTATAGCTGTGACTGACAGTCTCAGTCACTAGGTGTGACTAGTCTAGGGGTAGGGGGGGACATGGGAGGGTGTTTGGGTAGGGGGGGGACATGGGAGGGTGTTGGGGTAGGTGGGGGGGGGACATGGGAGGGTGTTGGGGTAGGGGGGGACATGGGAGGGTGTTGGGGTAGGTGGGGGGACATGGGAGGGTCTTGGGGTAGGGGGAGGGACATGGGAGGGTCTTGGGGTAGGTGGGGGGGGACATGGGAGGGTGTTGGGGTAGGTGGGGGGGGACATGGGAGGGTGTTGGGGTAGGTGGGGGGGGACATGGGAGGGTGTTGGGGTAGGTGGGGGGGACATGGGAGGGTGTTGGGGTAGGTGGGGGGGGACATGGGAGGGTGTTGGGGTAGGTGGGGGGGACATGGGAGGGTGTTGGGGTAGGTGGGGGGGACATGGGAGGGTCTAGGGGTAGGGGGGGGGACATGGGAGGGTCTTGGGGTAGGGGGGAGGGACATGGGAGGGTGTTGGGGTAGGTGGGGGGGGACATGGGAGGGTCTAGGGGTAGGGGGGGGACATGGGAGGGTCTTGGGGTAGGGGGAGGGACATGGGAGGGTGTTGGGGTAGGTGGGGGGGGGACATGGGAGGGTACAGACCCACCATAGTATAGACACATCATATTCAGTGACAACAGTTGCATGGTTCTATCCCCCATACGATATACTCTGAGGAATATATCACTCGATATATATATATATCATCAGTCAGGCATAAATGATACTGCCGCCATATATTACCAAGGTAATGTGACCATGCAGACAATAAAGAACAATAAAGAAGGAGCTGAGAGGGACCATGGCAGGCGAGACTAACAGGTGTGGTTGTGTTGCAGATGTTGGTGTTGTCAGAGGACGGGAAGACCCTGGACGCCTTCCTGAAGGCACCTGTGCCCATATACATGCAGATCTACCTCTTCAACGTCACCAACCCCGACGCCATCCGCTACCACGGCGCCAAGCCTGTCCTCCAGCAGGTCGGACCCTACACCTACCTGTGAGTCTCCCAACACCGCCTCTCTCTGTACCAGTATGTTGGGGGCTGCTACCAGGGGCACGCTTCACGACCCTCGCTTGTAGCTCATCGTCTAGGGTTATCTTGAGAGGTTATCTTGAGATGATTTCGGGGCTTTAGTGTCCCCGCGGCCCGGTCCTCGACCAGGCCTCCACCCCCAGGAAGCAGCCCGTGACAGCTGACTAACACCCAGGTACCTATTTTACTGCTAGGTAACAGGGGCATAGGGTGAAAGAAACTCTGCCCATTGCTTCTCGCCGGCGCCTGGGATCGAACCCAGGACCACAGGATCACAAGCCTAGCGTGCTGTCCGCTCGGCCGACCGGCTCCCTCTTGGGGGTGGGGGCATCTCTCGCAGCCAGGGGCACAGCCAGGGGCAGAGCCGGAGGCACAGCCGGAGGCAGCGTGTAAGTTCACTCAGAGTGTAAACATACCATTGAGAGAGTGGGGAGGGGGGGGGGGGGGTAGAGTGCTTCATTAATAACATCCCAACACTGGCAGCCAGCGGCGACCTTGACCACTCTCTACATAACAAATCAAACACCACCACCAGCCACTGAATGTTACAGTGGCTGGTGGGAACACGTGTACTGTTGTGGCTGGAGTGAACAGGTGTACTGTTGTGGCTGGTGGGAACAGGTGTACTGTTGTGGCTGGAGTGAACAGGTGTACAGTTGTTGCTGGTGTGAACAGCTGTGGCTGGAATGAACAGATGTTCAGCCAGGGAAAAAGCTTGCAATTAAAAGTTGTGAGTCTCCCATAGACAAAATATTTGGCATAAAATTACCGGAACACAGTAACTGGAAAGGGAAGGAAAGTGAATCCAGTACTTTCTCAACTTCTTCCACAGTCTGTTCAAGGTCAAGTCCTTCAATGGTGGTCAGGCACTCGAGTGCATCCTGGGCCTCTACGCTGACCAAGTTCTCTCTGGAGTAGCGTTCGGAGTAATGTTCCACCCAGGGCACCGTGGAAGAAGTTGATCTTGGATCAAATGTGGAAGAAGTTGAGAAAGCCTTGGATTCACTTTCCTCGGGGAAGGCCCCAGCAATGCCGAAGGCGGAATGCCGTCTCGGGGAAGGACGGCATTCCGCCTGAAGTTCTCAAGTGCGCTCGTGGAACACTTCAAACTGAGCTTCATGAACTTGTGTGCCAGTGCTGGAGGGAGGGCTCGGTGCCACAAGACATGAGAGATGCAAACATCATCACTCCCTACAAAAATAAAGGTTGACAGAAGCGATGTCAACAACTATCGCGGCATCTCCTGGTCAGGCTCCAAATTTTTGCTGAAAGAGTGAAAGAGTTCCACCCAGCGATTCATCTGCTGATCACGGTCTTTAATGATCTCTCCGGTGGCTTGCTACATAGCCTTCCCGGCTTGGTGCCTCTTCTGATAATTACTTAGTCTCCGGCGGCGGACATCAGAGGAGCTGTCCTGTTTTGTGTTGGGCCTGGTTGACTCCTCCATACATGCCTCTTATGTGGCCGACGGTGGCCGCGGTCAGCATGCTGGAACACAGTCAGAGCCAGTAATCATTATCACGGCGCCTTGTAGCTTGTTCAACTCTACTGTGGGCAGTACGGCGGGCCTCTAGGCTCTTTCCTAAGGGCAAGTTCTTGTAGGGTTGGCAACGAGTGTCTCGCGTTATGCCTGCCACCGGTAACCCAGGGAAGGGAAGTTAACTATCAGGGAAAAGCGCCAAGCCATTACAACTATATAGCTCTTGGAAGGGCAAGGACAAGGATTTGGGATGGGACGGCGGTAAGGAATGGTGCCCAACCACTTGGACGGTCGGGGATTGAACCTGCGCCGGGAGCATCCCAGACACTGCCTTAATCGACTGAGCTACGACAGGGTTAAAAAGGGTTGAAACCGAAGTTCTACTGAACTTACTGGATCCCGTAGCCTCTTCGAATCCTCGTCACGGCCCTTGTGGATTTGTTCATTTGATGCATCACGTTAGTGTGATCTCTGTGTGTGATGATGTAAGGGCGAAGAGGGAGAACGGCCTGTTGACATAGCTCGGGTGCAGGGGGGGGGGGGGGTTGTGTAAAAGCCTGGTTTGTGCCTCGGAGAGACTACGGGATCCAGTAAGTTCAGTAGAACTTCGGTTTCAACCCTTTTTAACCCTGTCGTAGCTCAGTCGATTAAGGCAGTGTCTGGGATGCTCCCGGACACAGGTTCGAATCCTCGTCACGGCCCTTGTGGATTTGTTCGATAGGACTGAAGTAAATGAAGGTTGTGTCGTCAGCAAATAAAATTGGTTTGAGGTGCTGGGAGGCATTTGGAAGGTCATTAATGTAGATGAGAAAGAGGAGAGGGCCAAGTATGCTGCCCTGAGGAACACCAATGTTGATGGGTAGGGTGGGAGAAATTGAATTACTCACAGAAACATACTGGAGCCTGTCAGTAAGGTAAGATTTGAGGTATTGCAGGGAGTGTCCTCTGACTCCATAATGATGTAATTTAAGAAGAAGGTTTTGGTGGTTGACAGTGTCAAAAGCCTTACGCAGGTCCACAAATAACCCAACAGGGAACTCATTTTTATCAAGAGCTGCATGAATCAAGTTAATCATACTAATAAGTGCATCGTTAGTGTTTTTTTGGGTCTGAAGCCATATTGACAAGAGCTAAGTATATTGTGTTTGGCTAGATAAGAGTAAAGCTGCTTGTAGATTAGTTTTTCAAATATTTTTGACAAGTTTGGCAGGACTGATATAGGTCTGTAGTTGTTAACATCTGTGAGATCACCACATTTGTGGACAGGCGTTACTCTCGCTTTTTTTTAGCATATTTGGAAAGGTTTGGAGTTCAAGTGACTTGTTGAAGAGCAATGCAATAGCAGGGGCTAAAGATCTGGAGGCTTTTTTGTAAATTAAAGTTGGTATCTCCTCAAGGGCACTAGACTTGGTTTTAAGGGAAAGGATTATCTCATTAACGTCAGTGGAATTAGTAGGCTTTAGGTACAGAGTCTGTGGATAGTTACCTGTAAGATAGTCCTTAACATCAGTACTGGAAGATGGAATATCATTTGCAAGGGATGACCCAATGGAAGAGAAGAACCTATTGAACTCAATAGCAGTATCAGAGGCTGAAAGCTGACCATCGTTATTGGACAGGAGTGTTGGTTTGTTATTTAAAATCTTCTTTGATCCCAATATTTGTGAAATTGTGCTCCAAGTTTTTTTAATGTTGCCCTTTGTGTGGGTAAATTTATCTTCGCAGTATTTAATTTTGGCTCTTCTAATTATTTTAGATAGCAATGACGAGTAATTCTTTGAAAATTCTTTGGAGACGATTCCTAACCTATACTTGTTCTCAAGGTCATGTTTTTTATTAATGGATTTAAGTATTCCCTTTGTAAGCCAAGGATTGTTTAGCCTTTTAGTTGTGACTTGTTTCGTTACCATAGGACAGTGGGTGTTATAAAGGCTGAGAGTTTTTTGAAGAAAAGATTGCACTGCTAGGTTGATGTCCCCTATGTTACGTAATTCGGATTCCCAGTTGATATTAACAGCAGCAGCTATAAAATTGCCTATAACAGTTTCCTTGTGCAGCCTAAAGCTTATCTCCCTTGTCTCTAGAGGTGGTTTGTTAATGTTAGGAGAAATGTGGGGTAATGGTCTGTAGTGCTATGGATGATTATCCCTGAAGTAAGCGGAGAGGTTATGTTGGTCCAGATGTGATCAAGAGCTTTGGCAGTACTATCAGTGATTCTAGTAGGTCTAGTGATTAAGAGTATGAGGAAGCAGGAATTCATACAGTTGAGGAAACTAGCAGCAGGAGGGTTATCAGGCTCGTAGAGGTCAACGTTAAAGTCCCCAGAAATAATTAAGTGTTTTTTGTTCAGTCTGTTCTCTAGTATAAGATTTCTAAGGTTTGAGTTAAATTCAGTCACATCAGTGTTAGGAACCCTGTAGACTGCTCCCACAGTCAGGACAGCCTCGCCACCCTTGACTCTGAAACAGGCAAATATATACTCTCCATAAGGGTCTCTAGATTTAATTACTTTTAAGCAAGTCAGTTCTTGGTGGTAGTAAAGAGAAGTATCACCATCTCTTTGTATAGGACGACAGTTGTGAATGGCTGAGTATTAAGTATGTTGAAGAGTTGAGTAGTGTCCTCTTTAAACCACGTTTCAGTAAACACAACAAAAGAGAATTTGTTGTCAACAGTTTGAATCAGGACATTAACATCATCAAAGTGTTTGCTTAGAGATCTTACATTCAAGTTAATTACAGAAACATTGTGATTACATGCTAAAACATTGTTTACATCATGTGCTGTGTAATATCTGCAATTTTATAAATAAAGAAATAAATATGTTTATTCAGGTAAGGTACATACATACAAGTGATGTTACATAATGGATTGATATATAGATAGAGCTAGTACATACAATGCCTAAAGCCACTATTACGCAATGCGTTTCGGGCAGGAAAAACATTAATATCTAGAACTTAATACTAATTGAGCATAAAGAATAAAAAGTGTTGAGAACAAATACAAATAAAGATAAAAAAAAAAAAAGGGGGAACATGACTGAAAAAGCAGCACAAATACAATAGGTTGACAAACAGCGTTGATAAAAAAAAAAAAACAGACATGGGTTGACAATAGAGAAGTGAGGTAGGTTACAGGGAATTTATTAGGTATAGCTTCGTTTTTAACTTAAACTGGTTGAGAGAGGTACAGTCTTTAACGTGGTTGGGAAGGTCATTCCACATTCTGGGCCCCTTGATTTGTAGAGCATTTCTAGTTTGATTAAGTCGTACTCTAGGAATATCAAAACTGTATTTATTTCTGGTGTGGTGCTCATGGGTTCTGTTACAACCTTCAATGAAGCTTTTAAGATCAGGATTGGCATTACAGTTTAGCGTTTTATATATGTATAATACACAAGAGAGAATGTGCAGTGACTTAATATCTAACATATTCAGAGATTTGAGTAGGGGTACCGAGTGATGTCTGGGGCCAGAGTTGGATATTGTCCTAATAGCAGCTTTGTGTTGGGTAATTAGAGGACGTAAATGTTTTTGATCATTAAAGTGATGATTTTCATAGATACTAGATAAGAGGTTAAGGTCTGGGACTATAATAGTTTGCATATGAGGGCTGTTTTACAGAAAAGCCAAACAAGACAATTATAAAAGAACTAGCTATGGAAAAAAAAAGAATATATATAAAACTATACACAAAAATGAGGTAGGTTGCTTAAAGGTACTTTCAGGTACACTGAAGGTAGTAATTTGTACTAATGATCAAAATTGCACAGGTAAAGCCAAGAGCAAAATGGAGCAAGGGTGGTGAGGCAGGGCAACCTGGGTTACAAGGGTGGTGAGGCTAGGCAACCTGGGTCACAAGGGTGGTGAGGCTAGGTAACCTGGGTTACAAGGGTGGTGAGGCTAGGCAACCTGGGTTACAAGGGTGGTGAGGCTAGGCAACCTGGGTTACAAGGGTGGTGAGGCTAGGCAACCTGGGTTACAAGGGTGGTGATGCTAGGCAACCTGGGTTACAAGGGTGGTGAGGCTAGGTAACCTGGGTTACAAGGGTGGTGAGGCTAGGCAACCTGGGTTACAAGGGTGGTGAGGCTAGGCAACCTGGGTTACAAGGGTGGTGATGCTAGGCAACCTGGGTTACAAGGGTGGTGAGGCTAGGCAACCTGGGTTACAAGGGTGGTGATGCTAGGCAACCTGGGTTACAAGGGTGGTGAGGCTAGGCAACCTGGGTTACAAGGGTGGTGATGCTAGGCAACCTGGGTTACAAGGGTGGTGAGGCTAGGCAACCTGGGTTACAAGGGTGGTGAGGCTAGGCAACCTGGGTTACAAGGGTGGTGAGGCTAGGCAACCTGGGTTACAAGGGTGGTGATGCTAGGCAACCTGGGTTACAAGGGTGGTGAGGCTAGGCAACCTGGGTTACAAGGGTGGTGATGCTAGGCAACCTGGGTTACAAGGGTGGTGAGGCTAGGCAACCTGGGTTACAAGGGTGGTGAGGCTAGGCAACCTGGGTTACAAAGAAAAAGTTGAATAAAAATTCTAATGTAATATAAACTTAGTGGTAATTTAAGTAATAAAAACTTAATGTTAATTTAAGAAAAGTAAAAATGAACTAGAATAATTAATAACAATAGATAAGCAATAAAAGTAAAAAAACAATTAAGATATCTATACAAAAATAGCTTACTTACTATACTATTATAAGTACACTATAGTTGAATACTGAAGTTACACTAAAACCAAATGAGGTAGATTAAATAGAGATACACTGAGGTACACTGGATGATAAGGTTTATACTAGAGGACACAGACAAAGCCCCTGGTGTACTATGGAACAAGGGAGTAAAAAAGAAAGAAAAAAGAGACAATAATAAAGATGACAATATTTTTTAAAATAAAGATAAAACCTATTGAAAGGAAAGGCAGAGCTATAGTACACATTGGTAGCTAAATGAGATTATAATTTGAATTCTGGTTATCCAGCTGCTATCCCACAGTCATTCAGGAAAGAATTGAGATGAGCTTCAATGGTTATTAAATGGGTTTGTGAAGTGTCAGTCCTCCTAGCTATAATTTTACCATCTCGCACAAAACAGTTTTTAATTACAGGGGAATTTTTGCAGAAACCACGCAGTTTAAGTAAGAGATTTTGTCTGAACCTGGTCAGACATTCCTTCACATAAACAGTGGATTTATAAGAGACTGCAGGTTTGATAAGGTCTGACTTGCGGGAGCAGCTATCTAGTTTAACACGAATTTTCCTGTTATTTATACAAGGTGATTTGATACCAAATCTATAAGCTGATTTGATGTCACTTGTTTTGATTGAATACTTTATCTTATCCTGCAATTCCTGGATCACGATGGCAGCACAGTCTTCTCCTTCACAGTATTGGGGAAAATACCGTGAAGAGATAACCACAGATCTCCTTACCTCGCCTTAGTCACCAGGTGGCCACACCTGGCCTTAGTCACAAGGCGGCCACACCTGGCCTTAGTCACAAGGCGGCCACACCTGGCCTTAGTCACAAGGCGGCCACACCTGGCCTTAGTCACAAGGCGGCCACACCTGGCCTTAGTCACAAGGCGGCCACACCTGGCCATAGTCACCAGGTGGCCACACCTGGCCATAGTCACCAGGCGGCCACACCTGGCCTTAGTCACAAGGCGGCCACACCTGGCCTTAGTCACCAGGTGGCCACACCTGGCCTTAGTCACCAGGTGGCCACACCTGGCCTCACTCACCAGGTGGCCACACCTGGCCTTAGTCACCAGGCGGCCACACCTGGCCTTAGTCACAAGGCGGCCACACCTGGCCTTAGTCACCAGGCGGCCACACCTGGCCTTAGTCACAAGGCGGCCACACCTGGCCATAGTCACCAGGCGGCCACACCTGGCCTTAGTCACCAGGTGGCCACACCTGGCCTTAGTCACCAGGCGGCCACACCTGGCCTTAGTCACCAGGTGGCCACACCTGGCCTTAGTCACCAGGTGGCCACACCTGGTCTTAGTCACCAGGTGGCCACACCTGGCCTTAGTCACCAGGTGGCCACACCTGGCCTTAGTCACCAGGTGGCCACACCTGGCCTTAGTCACCAGGTGGCCACACCTGGCCTTAGTCACCAGGTGGCCACACCTGGCCTTAGTCACCAGGTGGCCACACCTGGCCTTAGTCACCAGGTGGCCACACCTGGCCATAGTCACCAGGTGGCCACACCTGGCCTTAGTCACCAGGCGGCCACACCTGGCCATAGTCACCAGGCGGCCACACCTGGCCTTAGTCACCAGGCGGCCACACCTGGCCATAGTCACCAGGCGGCCACACCTGGCCTTAGTCACCAGGTGGCCACACCTGGCCTTAGTCACCAGGTGGCCACACCTGGCCTTAGTCACCAGGCGGCCACACCTGGCCATAGTCACCAGGCGGCCACACCTGGCCATAGTCACTAGGTGGCCACACCTGGCCTTAGTCACCAGGTGGCCACACCTGGCCTTAGTCACCAGGTGGCCACACCTGGCCTTAGTCACCAGGCGGCCACACCTGGCCTTAGTCACCAGGTGGCCACACCTGGCCTTAGTCACCAGGTGGCCACACCTGGCCATAGTCACCAGGTGGCCACACCTGGCCTTAGTCACCAGGCGGCCACACCTGGCCTTAGTCACCAGGTGGCCACACCTGGCCTGAGTCACCAGGTGGCCACACCTGGCCATAGTCACCAGGTGGCCACACCTGGCCTTAGTCACCAGGCGGCCACACCTGGTCTTAGTCACCAGGCGGCCACACCTGGCCATAGTCACCAGGCGGCCACACCTGGCCTTAGTCACCAGGTGGCCACACCTGGCCTGAGTCACCAGGTGGCCACACCTGGCCATAGTCACCAGGTGGCCACACCTGGCCTTAGTCACCAGGCGGCCACACCTGGCCATAGTCACCAGGTGGCCACACCTGGCCATAGTCACCAGGTGGCCACACCTCGCCTCACTCACCAGGCGGCCACACCTTGCCATAGTCACCAGGTGGCCACACCTGGCCATAGTCACCAGGTGGCCACACCTGGCCTGAGTCACCAGGCGGCCACACCTTGCCTCACTCACCAGGTGGCCACACCTGGCCTGAGTCACCAGGCGGCCACACCTTGCCTCACTCACCAGGTGGCCACACCTTGGCAGGTGGACCAACAGTGCATCATTTTAACATGTTAAATTATAATATAACATAATTTATGTTGGTTTTATTTTAACACTGTTTTCTGGGCGGGAAGAAAAACTTGCGCATAGAATGAGGGAACTTATTTATTAATTATAAAATAAATGTATAAATATTTAATTTACAAATATTAATTAAAATGTGCCTTTATTATTACCTTTTTAAATGAATGGATTAACCCTTGTTAATTACTATTTGCATGTACCTAGAAATCGTTCATTTTTACCGTAATGTTTCATTGTTACTAATTTGAGCAGTGTAAATTTATTCTTAGTAAAACTTTAAATATGTTCTTAAATAATTATGAGGTAGCTGTGTTACCGCAGTTAACCAGCATATCACTTGGGGTTTCTGGTGGAGCACCCCGGTCGGTCCGCCAGGCCAGCGACACGGAAACACCCGCCTCGAAGGGCGAGCGTTAGCTGGCAGCAGTAGCCAAATTCACTGGATAGTTCCTCCTATCTGCACGTTGTTTCTTGGGAGGGTAGTCTCGTGAAGGGCTCGAGGGACACTGACCGAAGGCAGGGTGCTGCCCATGGCAATGCGGGCATGTATGCTTGTAGGGACAGTCGCCGGAGATGCAGCCGATCCCTCTCGTGTGGCAGGCGTAGCAGTAACCTGCGAGGACCCGGAGGATTGACAGTAGGGGGGCAGTTGTCCAGCCGAGCGTCCGGCGGGGTATCCTGGTGCAGTAGGCTGCCATGTGAGGGTCGGTGCATCAAGCACAGCTCGAGGTCAAGCCTGTATGAGCACCAGGAGCAGCCGTACATTTTCTTGCCCCACCGGAAGCATCTGGCGAACCACATTCAGCCCCCCCCCCCCCCCCCGCGCAGTCCCTCCTTCATGGACTCCATGTACTGCATGTAGGTGATCAGGGCCTACATACACCCGTCATTCCGATAGGTGCCCGCCAGGTATATCATCATGTAGGAGGCGAAGCTTTGTGCCTCCTATTCGCCTGTTAAAGGCGGCAATTTCTTGCCTGTGGCCTGCACCACCGGGTCCTGCATCGTCTGGATCCCGCCCGGGGGGCAGAGCTCGGTGGGATCGGCGTCCTGGTCGTAGGCCAGCAAATCCTGCAGGTCAACATATTTGTTGGCTTATATCTTTTTCTTGAGGGTCATTCTCTGGGGTTGGAGGTCCCTGTGCCCTTCTTCACCAACTTCAAGATCATCCCCGGAACTCACAGTTCCTGCGACGGCGCTGGAACCAATCGTATTGGCGTATGCCTTTCCATTGGAGACATTCAGCGCCGTGGAGAGGAGGGACCTGCTGCCTGGGTACCAGCATCTCCCCCGAATCAACCTACCCTGGCTTTGCGCCCTGGTGAGGCCACTCCAGACCGACAACCAGAGCGCAACTCCATAGTCTCTTGAGACTGATGGATGCCTACTACTACTACATCGGGACGTGCGTCCCTAAGTAGGTGAATGTCCTGGCCGGTTATACCCGGGAGAAGCCCGGGCCAGAAGCTGGAGAGGAGGGGGGGGGGGGGAGGAGACATGCTCACCCATCAAAAGTCACTTGATGAGGTGGAGCTGTAGTCGCGGTACCGTCGCCTAGTCTCGTGCCCCCACCCAGGAATGACACGGCGCTACTGAGAGGCATGTGCCATGGGGGATGTTTCATCAGCAGGCTCTTGCCGTGCAGTGGTTGCCACTGAGGTCCCCGTGTTGTATCGGGCGGTGGCGTTGATGGTAATCTGCGACTAAACGAGGAGCGTCCGGAGGTCTTCCCAGTCCTCTTCCGACAGGCATGGTCGCTGTATAGTCGCACGTCTCGCACCCAGAGCCCGAGGCTAGGTGTCCGCCATAGAATCGGCATTGCAGTCAGAGTCTCCGGACGTGTCCTCTGTAGTTGACTATGCGAAGCAGGCCAGCTTTGTCCTCATCCTGGGCGGCTGCGTTCTTGTCATTGTCCACACGTAGACGTAGGCCTTGCCCTCTTCATCGCGGAGAGCGTGGGTGTCCCTGCCCTAGCGATCAAGAAAGCAAAGCATTAATGTACAGGTCACCATGCAGTCATTTAGAAGTCAACAATGGGGGTAAATTTAGAAATTTACCTAGAAATTTACCCTACATTTACCTAGAAATTCTAGGTAAAGAGAAGAAGCCAAAATGGTATCGCAGGTAGAGTTAATTTAGTTCATTTATTATGCACCCCATACCCATCTTGTGGGCGATAGTGGAAAGGGTTACAGAGGCACATAATGGACTCAGGGACTGAACCCCACAATTCATTTAGCTAAGCAAGTTACAATCTTGATGAGCGAGTTACAAGATTCAGTATAAGTCGTCACATGATCAATGGGTTCGAGATCGACCACAAGTAGTTTCTAAATTAAGCAACTGACATATGTGGAGAGCTAGTGACACACTTGATATGTTTGTCCTGCACACCGCCCCCCATCCAGTCGCAGGTAGAACAATGATAAATCTAGGCAATATCTGCAGTTAAACTGGCGGCCGTACAAGGAATGACACTGCCGGGCAAATGAGACTGGACCAAAATTGTCATTTAATGATAAAGCCTGAATAATAAACAGGTTAAGTATATGCAAACCGCAGGTAAAGAGGAAGTTAGCATTCAAGAACAATACTAAGGGTGAAAAATCAGGAATAATACCACTGCCACAATAATAACTGCGCACAGCATAACTGCGGTAGGAGGGAAACGCACGAAAACAATGTTGAAGTTACGCAAAAAGAAATTGGGAGGTTTAAAGTTGAGAATGAAGAGTAACCATACTGCTACAAGGGGATATACTAATAGAATGCAGAAATTTTTATCCAGTAGGCTAGAGGGAAAGATGAATTTTCAGCAACTGAGGGGGAATGAGGGAGAGTCATTTTGAGTTACTGTGTTGGCCATAGGAAGAATTCGGCTGTTGAAAAGAGAATAATATCTCTTCGACTCCACCAACATGCGTATATTGTAGCAGTGGAAGGTAACTATCAAATCTAGTAAAACTGCATTGAGAAGAAGGGTAATAAATTGTCTTAGCTGCTGGAGTCGTAGGAATTGGGAGTAAGTGGGCTGGCACAAGCGGGCGCCTCCATGCCGTCCTGCTCCAACATCGCACCAGGACGAGCAGAGTTTATCGCCGTCATCTGCTGTCTTGGCTGCAGGGTCATAGAAGGGACATAGCCCAGTCATAGTAAGAGGCACATTAGGCCATTGAAAGTCATGTAGGCTGCGGGGGATATGGCATGTAGGCCAAAGAATAAGGCAAAGAATAAAAGCGTGAAATCACTAATAAAATTAGTAACTTTTTAAGAAGTGACCACACGGACCTGGGGGCTGGAACGGGCGGCCTATCCTGACAAGTACTCTGGATAAGCTAGCGGTCTTGGAAGCCACAACAGCCCCTCCGGGCGACGCATTGCAGACGAGTCCATCTGGGGAGAGCAGACGTGGCTCTGGCCCACCGTGGGACAACTAGGAAAATAAGTGGTAAAATTTTTCCTGTTGAAATAAAGGGAAGTGAATAGCCACTTAAATGCCCACATGGTCAGACTTAAAAAAGAAAGAGGGGGGATGCCTCTTAGAGTGTGGCCGTAATAAGGCCGCATGTGCGGATAGTAGAGCGGCTAGTGAATGCTCACCCAACACGTGGTCGCCCAGCGAGGGCATTCTCAACCATCCCCTTCAGTGTTATGCCACCTCATGAGGCAGGCTCAAACCAACACGTGGTCGCCACCCCAGGCGTGTGAGTGAGAACTC
This sequence comes from Procambarus clarkii, assembly GCF_040958095.1. Classification (NCBI taxonomy): domain Eukaryota; kingdom Metazoa; phylum Arthropoda; class Malacostraca; order Decapoda; family Cambaridae; genus Procambarus; species Procambarus clarkii. Next base: position 19,648,439 of record NC_091186.1, read on the forward strand.
GACCAGGCGCGTGGCCGTGGACCCCGTTGCATGTGTGTGTGACTCCACCAAACACATAGTCGCCGCGCCATAGCCTGGAAGGTTTGCTCCTCCACCGAGACATGGCCGTGCGGCCCAGGGAGACGCTTGCCCTAATACGGCCCATTTGACCGGTCCCCGTCCTGGCGAGTCCTACCACAGCCCGAGAACAGAGGCTGGGAATTTTTTGGGGAGGCATGTCCACACGCTTGGGGAGTACACAGACGCTAAGCACACGTTGTTAGCTCACTAAGGGCGAGCATGAAGAGGGGGAGCACGGATTTCGTCAACTGAGAGGAAACTAAACAGTACCTTAGGGTAGTGGTCGTTAAACCCAAAATCCCGTTCCCGTCGCCCTTGGAAGTCGACGGGCCGCAGCAATGATGTCGGAAAGGCAGAGGTCAGGGACTGCAGATGCTGGTGCCGTATCCATGCTGGGCTGCAAATAAACCTCTGAAATTCTAACTTCTGTGGTACTTGGGGTCGTAGGTCACGTGGGTGTCGAGGTGGTGGAGATGCATGGTGGTGACCTTGCTTGAGATGGGGGCGGCGACTGGAGGTGAACAGAGGTCACAGCCTCCGCCCCGCGCCGCTTAAGTACCTCTGTTTGTTGCACGCGCTGCCTGGGGCTACCCGATAGACTTATGTTTTTCTTCCCCCAGAAATTTCTCTGCTTTCCAAGCTGTGTCCATATACAGCAGCGAGACTTACAGTTAAAGATTAATAAAATATCTAGGCTATCGACAGGGTAGAACGACCTTTAAGTAAACATTCCATCACTAAATATTACATTTATTCACTCTCACCTGACTTACAATAATCCCTCTTAGAATATTCTTTAATTTTACCGCTCTAGTGATATTTGATTGTTTGAAAGGTTCTCCCAACACATAAAAGGCACAAAATAATATGTTCCCAAAAATTTCTGTTGGCACGTGAGAAAATTTTGCAGGGAAGGTTTGGTGATCTACGGGGAGACAATAAAAATGTTGCCCGTCTTTGGCCTGGGTTACAACAATTTGTGAAGTGAGATGCAATGCTCCCAGTGGACTGTGTTGCAAGGTCTTGTATCTGATGTTGACGTCCCTTAAACTCACATATTTTGTGTCTATTTTCTTTGTCTTTGTGTTGAGTTCGTGTTAATAATAATTAGCATGATGTGATAGTAAGCTCATTTTCCCTTTGACTAGGGAGGTCCGTGAGAAGTACAACCTTGACTGGAATCACACCAAAGGCACCGTCTCCTATCGCCAGAATATTAGCTTCTTCTTCAACGAAGAGATGTCCAATGGCCTCAAGGAGACTGACTACATCACTACCATTAATGCTGTCATGGTTGTAAGTATTGTGTGTGTGTGTTATTGTTGTTGTTGTTGTTGTGTGTTGTGTGTGTGTGTGTGTGTGTGTGTGTGTGTGTGTGTGTGTGTTAATAGCAGAAAGAGAGGAGGAAGGGGAGGTGGAAAGGGCAATTATATATAATATATATATATATATATATATATATATATATATATATATATATATATATATATATATATATATATATATATATATATATATATGTCTAAGAGAATATGTGTGTATATATCGTGACTGTATGTGCATGTATATGTGACTATGTGCATACTTACATGACTATGTGCATGTGCATACTTACATGACTGTGTATACTTTTTGGGTATGTAAATAAACAATTGTCACTGTTGGCTGTTGTTGTTGTTGTTGTTGTTGTGTCACTGAGGCGGTGTTGTGGCCATAGTTTGTGTGGTGTTGTGGCCATAGTTTGTGTGGTGTTGTGGCCATAGTTTGTGTGGTGTTGTGTGTCACAGGAGGCAGTGTTGTGGCCATAGTTTGTGTGGTGTTGTGGCCAGAGTTTGTGTGGTGTTGTGTGTCACAGGAGGCAGTGTTGTGGCCATAGTTTGTGTGGTGTTGTGGCCATAGTTTGTGTGGTGTTGTGTGTCACAGGAGGCAGTGTTGTGGCCATAGTTTGTGTGGTGTTGTGGCCAGAGTTTGTGTGGTGTTGTGTGTCACAGGAGGCAGTGTTGTGGCCATAGTTTGTGTGGTGTTGTGGCCATAGTTTGTGTGGTGTTGTGGCCAGAGTTTGTGTGGTGTTGTGGCCAGAGTTTGTGTGGTGTTGTGGCCAGAGTTTGTGTGGTGTTGTGTGTCACAGGAGGCAGTGTTGTGGCCATAGTTTGTGTGGTGTTGTGGCCATAGTTTGTGTGGTGTTGTGGCCAGAGTTTGTGTGGTGTTGTGTGTCACAGGAGGCAGTGTTGTGGCCATAGTTTGTGTGGTGTTGTGGCCATAGTTTGTGTGGTGTTGTGTGTCACAGGAGGCAGTGTTGTGGCCATAGTTTGTGTGGTGTTGTGGCCAGAGTTTGTGTGGTGTTGTGTGTCACAGGAGGCAGTGTTGTGGCCATAGTTTGTGTGGTGTTGTGGCCATAGTTTGTGTGGTGTTGTGGCCAGAGTTTGTGTGGTGTTGTGGCCAGAGTTTGTGTGGTGTTGTGTGTCACAGGAGGCAGTGTTGAGGCCATAGTTTGTGTGGTGTTGTGGCCATAGTTTGTGTGGTGTTGTGGCCAGAGTTTGTGTGGTGTTGTGTGTCACAGGAGGCAGTGTTGTGGCCATAGTTTGTGTGGTGTTGTGTGTCACAGGAGGCAGTGTTGTGGCCATAGTTTGTGTGGTGTTGTGGCCAGAGTTTGTGTGGTGTTGTGTGTCACAGGAGGCAGTGTTGTGGCCATAGTTTGTGTGGTGTTGTGGCCATAGTTTGTGTGGTGTTGTGGCCAGAGTTTGTGTGGTGTTGTGGCCAGAGTTTGTGTGGTGTTGTGTGTCACAGGAGGCAGTGTTGTGGCCATAGTTTGTGTGGTGTTGTGGCCATAGTTTGTGTGGTGTTGTGGCCAGAGTTTGTGTGGTGTTGTGTGTCACAGGAGGCAGTGTTGTGGCCATAGTTTGTGTGGTGTTGTGTGTCACAGGAGGCAGTGTTGTGGCCAGAGTTTGTGTGGTGTTGTGTGTCACAGGAGGCAGTGTTGTGGCCATAGTTTGTGTGGTGTTGTGGCCAGAGTTTGTGTGGTGTTGTGTGTCACAGGAGGCAGTGTTGTGGCCATAGTTTGTGTGGTGTTGTGTGTCACAGGAGGCAGTGTTGTGGCCATAGTTTGTGTGGTGTTGTGGCCAGAGTTTGTGTGGTGTTGTGTGTCACAGGAGGCAGTGTTGTGGCCAGAGTTTGTGTGGTGTTGTGTGTCACAGGAGGCAGTGTTGTGGCCATAGTTTGTGTGGTGTTGTGGCCAGAGTTTGTGTGGTGTTGTGTGTCACAGGAGGCAGTGTTGTGGCCATAGTTTGTGTGGTGTTGTGGCCATAGTGTGTGTGGTGTTGTGGCCAGAGTTTGTGTGGTGTTGTGGCCATAGTTTGTGTGGTGTTGTGGCCATAGTTTGTGTGGTGTTGTGGCCATAGTTTGTGTGGTGTTGTGGCCATAGTTTGTGTGGTGTTGTGGCCATAGTTTGTGTGGTGTTGTGGCCAGAGTTTGTGTGGTGTTGTGGCCATAGTTTGTGTGGTGTTGTGTGTCACAGGAGGCAGTGTTGTGGCCATAGTTTGTGTGGTGTTGTGGCCATAGTTTGTGTGGTGTTGTGTGTCACAGGAGGCAGTGTTGTGGCCATAGTTTGTGTGGTGTTGCGTGTCACAGGAGGCAGTGTTGTGGCCATAGTTTGTGTGGTGTTGCGTGTCACAGGAGGCAGTGTTGTGGCCATAGTTTGTGTGGTGTTGTGTGTCACAGGAGGCGATGTTGTGGCCATAGTTTGTGTGGTGTTGTGTGTCACAGGAGGCAGTGTTGTGGCCATAGTTTGTGTGGTGTTGTGGCCAGAGTTTGTGTGGGGTTGTGTGTCACAGGAGGCAGTGTTGTGGCCATAGTTTGTGTGGTGTTGTGGCCATAGTTTGTGTGGTGTTGTGGCCATAGTTTGTGTGGTGTTGTGGCCATAGTTTGTGTGGTGTTGTGTGTCACAGGAGGCAGTGTTGTGGCCATAGTTTGTGTGGTGTTGTGGCCATAGTTTGTGTGGGGTTGTGTGTCACAGGAGGCGGTGTTGTGGCCATAGTTTGTGTGGTGTTGTGGCCATAGTTTGTGTGGTGTTGTGGCCATAGTTTGTGTGGTGTTGTGGCCATAGTTTGTGTGGTGTTGTGGCCATAGTTTGTGTGGTGTTGTGGCCATAGTTTGTGTGGTGTTGTGTGTCACAGGAGGCAGTGCTGTGTGTCACAGGAGGCAGTGTTGTGTGTCACAGGAGGCAGTAACGAGTATATTTCACTGTTTCGTAAACTGACTCATTTTAGACTGTAAATTGTTGAATTAATAGTTTGTAATAAACTGTGTATTACTAGACCAGTGGGCTCTTGTGTGTGTGTGTGTGTGTGTGTGTGTGTGTGTGTGTGTGTGTGTGTGTGTGTGTGTGTGTGTGTGTGTGTGTGTGTGTGTGTGTGTGTGTGTGTGTGTGTGTGTGTGTGTGTGTGTGTGTGTGTGTGTGTGTGTGTGTGTGTGTGTGTGTGTGTGTGTGTGTGTGTGTGTGTGTATCGCTGCTTGTATGCATATATATACTAGCTGAGGGTCGTACATGTTTGTTCTGGGCCATATATATAGCTCCATGTGTTTTAACAGATATAATGTAAACTTGTCAGTAGATTTAACCATAGTATGTCCTTGTAGAATACATTTGTACTTTCCCAGCTTGTGATACTATAACCCTTGTAGCGTCTTGTATGCATAAAGTGCTTGTTCTCTGTCAGACTGTGGCAGCTAAGATTGAGAACTTGGGGCCGGCAGTCCAAGCTATGGCGGAGTTAGCATTTTTAAGATTTAAGGAGTCGCTGTTCATCTCAAGAAGTGTTGGGGAGCTGCTGTTCCGAGGCTACAAGGAACCTCTGCTGGCCGAGCTCGCCAAGTACATTGGTGACCCCACTAATTCCAATGGCAGATTTGGCTTCTTCTATCCAGTGAGTGAGGGAGAGGGACTCCCTAGTGGGGGGGGGGAGCATGATCCTGCTAAACCTGCATGTAGTATGTTCTCTCGGTATTTTCTTGGTAAGATGAACTATAGAGTTGCTGCCTATGCATGTGTATATGTATACTGTATATATAGAATGTGTTAGAATTTAGCACATGTGGGTATTTGTCGTATTGTTTATGTTAATATTATTCCATTGTTTAATGTTATGGAAGTGTGTAATAATTTTAGCATTTAATTTCCTGTATATATTCCTCCTAAAGTTATAATCCTTATAGCAACTATATAGTTATTTATATACCAGAAGGTACAATGGGATGTGAAGATGCACACACACACTATATAATATAGTCAACAATGGCATGTGAAGATGCACACACACACTATATAATATAGTCAACAGTGAATTAAAAAAAAAGCCACTCATAGATGTCAACCAACAAACTCACATTAAACATAAGAAAGACCAACTACATTTTATTTGGTAGTAAATCATCAAATAAAATTCAACTTCAGATAGAAAATGTTAAGTAGCAATAACAATGAAGGAAAGTTGGCCTATACATAGACAAGAGACTCAACTTCAGCACCCACATACAACACATAGCCAAAAAAGTCTTAAAAACGGTCGGTATACTTTCTAAAATCAGATATTATGTTCCCCACTCTGCTCTCCTCCCATTATACTATGCGCTAATCTATCCCTATCTTACATGTAATATCTGTGTATGGAGTTCAACCTCTGGAAATTGCATCAAGCCCATCATCACTCAGCAACAATCTGCTATCAGAACTATAACAAACTCTGTCTTCAGACAACACACAGGACCCTCTGTGTAAGTCCCTTAACAGGCTAAACATACACTCACTCCTCACTTTCTCATGTGCTATCTACATGTACAAAGCCTTGTTCCTAAATGCTAATTTGGATCCGAAACTTTTCCTTCATAGATGTAATAGAACCCATGAGCACCAAACCAAGAAGTTTGCTTTTCTTACCATTGTAGTCACTGTGTAATTTGCATCTAATGCAGCTGCTCTTATTGGATGAATGTTGAGTTTGATGCGCAGGGCTTCAGTAGCTTCACGTTCCAGTAAGTAGAGCAACAGTGGCGCCTCTGCTTCTGTTCCACAGATGTGACACTCTTTAACTATTGGGTTCATTACCTCCCAGCACCACTTGTAACCAAGTCTGAGTCTGTGTATGGCTACTGCAAGGTCTCTGGATATCTTCTTGCCAGGCTTGAAAGAAGAATAAGAACAAGAGGCTTGTTCGTACCATATCGCAGTGGATCTTCCTTCTGCTACTTTGGCTCTGTGGCGACTTTTTATAGTTGGGAGTATTTTCTTCTTGATTTGCTTCTTAATCTGTGAAAAACTTGGAGGTATTTTAACCTGAACAACAGGTAGAGCAGTGACAGGTTTTGCTAGTGAGTCTGCCTTTTCATTACCATATATACCAATGTGACTTGGTTACCAATTTAGGGTGATTGACAGCCCTAGATTGTGTGCTTCTTTTCCTATATGTAGCATTTCTGTGATGAGTTGTATATTATCTCTGTGGTAGCTGGATAACAATGCCTGGAGCGAAGATTTAGAGTCGGTATGAATGATGATATCATGTAAATTATTCTCAATTGTACAAAGTATAGCTCCCTTCAGGGTATATAATTCTGTTTGCAATGTTGAGCACCCACTATTCATGCTCCAGTAAGCTTCATGGTTGGTAGTGTAAACTGCTGCCCCAGCAGAACCTCTTTCTTGATCAACTGATCCATCTGTGAAGATGTGAGTCGTTGTAGGTCTTGAGTTTCCACTTGTTCTATGACTGCTTTGAGCCTCTGTGAGTCACATGCTAATTTTTCAACTGGTAATCCTTCAATAATTATCTTCAAACTCGAATCTTTCCATGGAGGAGGCTGCCGAAAGTGTTGATATGGTCTATCTATCTTTGTTTTTAATGGTTCATTTCAAGTCCACTTTCTCTAGAATCTTGACCAGATTATCCGTCCATGCACTTGTTCTATATTGAAGATTTCTGTGAAGCGATCTGTGTATGCTATTTTCGATTGACAGTCTGGCGGTGGATCCAACAAGTTGTGCTGTTATGGTGGCCATTCTTTGTTTGATCCTGTTTTCTAAGACTGGTAAGTTGGTTTCCATTCTTAAATTCTCTCGACGCGTCTATATAGGTGCTCCCAGCATTGTTCTGAGAGCATCATTTTGAGACACTTCCAGTTTCTCCCACTGGTTATCACTGAGGGCATCATTTTGAGACACTTCCAGTTTCTCCCATTGGTTATCACTGAGGGATGTAAGAGCAGGAGCAGCATAGTCAATGAGTGACCTAACTGCTTGAATGTAGTACATTTTGAGTACTGGTAGAGATGCACTACCTCTAAGACTGGTCATTGAGTGTAAAGCTGAGTTTCTGGTTTTACAACATTGCCGAAAATATTCAATTTCTTGAGTGAATTTCAACTGGCTGTCTATTATGACTCAAAGGTATTGAAAAAAGGTACTCCACTCAATTCCGTGTCCTTGTAATGCGAGTCTGATGTCTTGAGTTCTCCTTTTAACGGTCATTGCTTTGGCTTTATTGCTGTTTATTTACACTGATATACGTTCCGCTTCCCTGCTGATGATGTCTAGACATTTTTGTGCATGCTTCCTGGCAACTTTGTCATTGATGATGACCACAAAGTCGCCTGCATAGTTAAGCAGTTTAGCTCTTGGTAATTTGAGCGTCATGAATTGTTCCATGAGACAGTTGAAGAGGAAGGGCTGAGTATTCCTCCCTGCAGAGTGCCATTTTCCATCCTAATTGAGGAGTATGTTTTTCCTTGGAATTTGACTTTAGCGTCTCGATTAAGCAGTCTTCCTTTGGCAATGTTAAGAGCGTGTCCTTTGATTTCCTTATCTACCAGGCAGCACAGTGTAGCTGGTGCATTGGCTAACTCGAAGACTTTTTCTAGGTCTATAAAAATACGGTTCCAGGTTTGTCATTGATTTTATCCAGGAGGGAGGTAAGGCATTCTGTGGTTCCAACACCTTTTCTGTAAGCAAACATATTTTGACGCAGTGGATTGGCTTTCCAGCCAATTTGATTAAGAGCCATTCTCTTCACAGTTTTGACCAAACAGCTTGTTAATGAGATGGGTCTTGGATTTCCTGGGTCTTTGGAATGGGAACTATAATTGCACTGTTCCAAGAGAGTGGCCGAGTTCTTGTCACCCATACTCTGTTGACGAGACTCAAGAAGGCTTCTTCACCCTTTTCTCCTAGCTTGGCCAGCATGTTGTAAGTGATTTTGTCCTCACCTGGAGCTGGGTTTTTAGTTTTCTTTGTCACTCTTATAAGTTCATTCAGATTGAAAGGTTGGTCTAGTTCGTCAGGTAAGGCAAAAGCATCGTCTATTTTTTTTCCATCTTGCTGCTTGCAGTCTTTGTTGGTGAGTCAGAGTTGCTTGAGGAAGTTGAGTGGAACTGGCTCTTGAAGCAAATAGATTTGTTAAAACTTTCTGCTTCTTGCTCTGGATGAACATGATGCGGCAGACCAGGATGCGATTTTCTATTGGCCTTGTTGATCTGCCTCCAGATGTCGTCCAAGGACGTATGCTGCGTTAGCTTGGCACCTTGTTGATCTGCCTCCAGATGTCGTCCAAGGATGTATGCTGCGTTAGCTTGGCACCTTGTTGATCTGCCTCCAGATGTCGTCCAAGGATGTATGCTGCGTTAGCTTGGCACCTTGTTGATCTGCCTCCAGATGTCGTCCAAGGATGTATGCTGCGTTAGCTTGGCACCTTGTTGATCTGCCTCCAGATGTCGTCCAAGGATGTATGCTGCGTTAGCTTGGCACCTTGTTGATCTGCCTCCAGATGTCGTCCAAGGACGTATGCTGCGTTAGCTTGGCACCTTGTTGATCTGCCTCCAGATGTCGTCCAAGGATGTATGCTGCGTTAGCTTGGCACCTTGTTGATCTGCCTCCAGATGTCGTCCAAGGACGTATGCTGCGTTAGCTTGGCACCTTGTTGATCTGCCTCCAGATGTCGTCCAAGGATGTATGCTGCGTTAGCTTGGCACCTTGTTGATCTGCCTCCAGATGTCGTCCAAGGACGTATGCTGCGTTAGCTTGGCACACCATTCAAGCAATTTTCCGTTCTTGATTTGTACTGTTTCTTCGTGCACATGATCTCGGACAGCTCTAAGAAGTCCTAGATTAGTTTTGTTATATCTTTCCTGAAATTCTTTCGTGTACAATTTAGTCTGTTATGTAGTTTTTTTTATCCTATCACAGTAATACCAATGGTCCTTAGGTTGTTGGGTAATTGTTTTCTTCTTGTGGATGGCGTGATTTGCTGCTCTATGTATTGCATTTACTAAATCTTTTTCCATTTGTTCGGTGTTGTCAGGAGGAGTGTAGTTTTGGTGCCAAGTTTTGAGAGATTCCTGAAACTTCGTCCAATCTGCCTTGATAAAGTTCCATCCGGGCTCAGGAGCTGGAGGTCTAGGAGGTAGTGCTATATTAATAACTGTTCTTGTAGCAAAGTGGTCACTAGTCAGAACATGATCCACTGACCAGTGACACAACTCATATATACTGGTGGAGACAAACGTGAGGTCCAGCTTCCCCCCACCAGTGTGGGTTGGTACTTGGTTCCGTCGAGTTAAGCAGACTGACTTCAGGCACTTCATCCAAAGAGTGTTCAATATGTCTTTAGTTGGCTTCTGTTCTTGGTGAAATAGTAATTCACTATGAGCGTTGAAGTCACCCGAGATGATCGTAGGTGTGGTGACTGCTATTTCAAGATTGCAGAGAGATCCATATCGTGTTCTCTATGACTCCTGTATACATTGAAGATGAACAGTATTGAGTTCCTCAGAGTGAGATCAACTGCCATAATTTTGACGTTCTCGCCACTGTTAGGCAGGTCTGTGATTGCCGTGGCATTGATATGATTTCATACTGGTATTGATCAAGTGCCTCTGGTGCCACCTTGTGCAACTTGGCAGTGGAAACTTTGATATCCTGGGATATTGTTACTTTTTTTAGTCCTGGTGAGTGTTTCTTGAAGTAAAACAATATCTATGTTATTCCCAGAGAAGCACTGTTCTGTGTTTGTGCTTTGCCTTTGAATCCTTGGATATTCAATTAGGATATTCCTTTGTATAATCTTGAGATTTTCCATTATTTTGTTAGAGTTGAATCCATTGAGTCCATGGGGATTTCTAATGGGTTGATTTCCCCAACGGCGTGTGTCTTCTTGGTTGGAGTGGAGACTCCCATTGGGTGCTGAAACAATTCAGTTTCGTCACCTTTATCGAGATACAAGTTTCTGAGCACCAGGATATATAGCCAGGAGTTGAGGTGTAGGTGAAGCACCTTGCATATTGGCCAATAGTCCCATGGCAGCCTCCTATGTTCCCATGATGGCTGGGGCAGTATATTGGTTGCTTATATACTGGGGCAGTATATTGGATGCTTATATACTGGGGCAGTATATTGGATGTTTATATACTGGGGCAGTATATTGGATGCTTATATACTGGGGCAGTATATTGGATGCTTATATACTGGGGCAGTATATTGGATGTTTATATACTGGGGCAGTATATTGGATGCTTATATACTGGGGCAGTATATTGGATGCTTATATACTGGGGCAGTATATTGGATGCTTATATACTGGGGCAGTATATTGGATGTTTATATACTGGGGCAGTATATTGGATGTTTATATACTGGGGCAGTATATTGGATGTTTATATACTGGGGCAGTATATTGGATGCTTATATACTGGGGCAGTATATTGGATGTTTATATACTGGGGCAGTATATTGGATGCTTATATACTGGGGCAGTATATTGGATGCTTATATACTGGGGCAGTATATTGGATGTTTATATACTGGGGCAGTATATTGGATGCTTATATACTGGGGCAGTATATTGGATGCTTATATACTGGGGCAGTATATTGGATGTTTATATACTGGGGCAGTATATTGGATGCTTATATACTGGGGCAGTATATTGGATGTTTATATACTGGGGCAGTATATTGGATGTTTATATACTGGGGCAGTATATTGGATGTTTATATACTGGGGCAGTATATTGGATGCTTATATACTGGGGCAGTATATTGGATGTTTATATACTGGGGCAGTATATTGGATGCTTATATACTGGGGCAGTATATTGGATGCTTATATACTGGGGCAGTATATTGGATGTTTATATACTGGGGCAGTATATTGGATGCTTATATACTGGGGCAGTATATTGGATGCTTATATACTGGGGCAGTATATTGGATGTTTATATACTGGGGCAGTATATTGGATGCTTATATACTGGGGCAGTATATTGGATGCTTATATACTGGGGCAGTATATTGGATGCTTATATACTGGGGCAGTATATTGGATGTTTATATACTGGGGCAGTATATTGGATGCTTATATACTGGGGCAGTATATTGGATGCTTATATACTGGGGCAGTATATTGGTTGCTTATATACTGGGGCAGTATATTGGTTGCTTATATACTGGGGCAGTATATTGGATGTTTATATACTGGGGCAGTATATTGGTTGTTTATATACTGGGGCAGTATATTGGTTGCTTATATACTGGGGCAGTATATTGGTTGCTTATATACTGGGGCAGTATATTGGATGCTTATATACTGGGGCAGTATATTGGATGCTTATATACTGGGGCAGTATATTGGATGTTTATATACTGGGGCAGTATATTGGTTGCTTATATACTGGGGCAGTATATTGGTTGCTTATATACTGGGGCAGTATATTGGTTGCTTATATACTGGGGCAGTATATTGGATGTTTATATACTGGGGCAGTATATTGGATGTTTATATACTGGGGCAGTATATTGGATGTTTATATACTGGGGCAGTATATTGGATGTTTATATACTGGGGCAGTATATTGGTTGCTTATATACTGGGGCAGTATATTGGATGTTTATATACTGGGGCAGTATATTGGATGTTTATATACTGGGGCAGTATATTGGATGCTTATATACTGGGGCAGTATATTGGATGTTTATATACTGGGGCAGTATATTGGATGTTTATATACTGGGGCAGTATATTGGTTGCTTATATACTGGGGCAGTATATTGGATGTTTATATACTGGGGCAGTATATTGGATGTTTATATACTGGGGCAGTATATTGGATGTTTATATACTGGGGCAGTATATTGGATGTTTATATACTGGGGCAGTATATTGGATGTTTATATACTGGGGCAGTATATTGGATGTTTATATACTGGGGCAGTATATTGGATGTTTATATACTGGGGCAGTATATTGGATGCTTATATACTGGGGCAGTATATTGGATGTTTATATACTGGGGCAGTATATTGGATGCTTATATACTGGGGCAGTATATTGGATGTTTATATACTGGGGCAGTATATTGGTTGCTTATATACTGGGGCAGTATATTGGATGTTTATATACTGGGGCAGTATATTGGATGTTTATATACTGGGGCAGTATATTGGATGTTTATATACTGGGGCAGTATATTGGATGTTTATATACTGGGGCAGTATATTGGATGTTTATATACTGGGGCAGTATATTGGATGCTTATATACTGGGGCAGTATATTGGATGTTTATATACTGGGGCAGTATATTGGTTGCTTATATACTGGGGCAGTATATTGGATGCTTATATACTGGGGCAGTATATTGGATGTTTATATACTGGGGCAGTATATTGGTTGCTTATATACTGGGGCAGTATATTGGTTGCTTATATACTGGGGCAGTATATTGGATGTTTATATACTGGGGCAGTATATTGGATGCTTATATACTGGGGCAGTATATTGGTTGCTTATATACTGGGGCAGTATATTGGTTGCTTATATACTGGGGCAGTATATTGGATGCTTATATACTGGGGCAGTATATTGGTTGCTTATATACTGGGGCAGTATATTGGTTGCTTATATACTGGGGCAGTATATTGGATGCTTATATACTGGGGCAGTATATTGGTTGCTTATATACTGGGGCAGTATATTGGTTGCTTATATACTGGGGCAGTATATTGGATGCTTATATACTGGGGCAGTATATTGGTTGCTTATATACTGGGGCAGTATATTGGTTGCTTATATACTGGGGCAGTATATTGGATGCTTATATACTGGGGCAGTATATTGGTTGCTTATATACTGGGGCAGTATATTGGATGTTTATATACTGGGGCAGTATATTGGTTGCTTATATACTGGGGCAGTATATTGGATGTTTATATACTGGGGCAGTATATTGGTTGCTTATATACTGGGGCAGTATATTGGAAGGGTGTAATTTGGTAGTCGGTGGCTGTTGATAGTTGGCTTAGTTTGTTTAATGTGTAATGCCTCGTCAATGTTCAATATTGTATTGTTACTGTATCTGTCAATTATTTTGTTTGTCAGGATATCTCTAGTGATATCACCAGAGATATCCCCTCATAATAGGACCAATACGACTGACCCCAACTGGCATATGACAGTGTCACACCCCAGACCATTCACCCTGCAGAGTTGTGTGAGACTAGCACCGAGCATCTGGCCTCCACCCTTGGACCAACAAACATTATCTTTTATAGATATGCTAGAACGGGTACCTGGCTGCATCTGGGCCTCTCTCCTAGTCTACTCCTCCCTCTTATCTCTCGTTCCCTAAACCTTCTGTTTTTCCCTCTCCTTCACTCTTCGCTTTTCTCTGTCATATCACCCCCCCCCTCTCTCCATCTCACCCCTCTCTTCTTTCTGACCCTCTTTCTTAATCTCCCCTTCCCCCCCTTCCCCAATATTCTCCTTCTCTTACTCTTCCACCTTTCTCCTACCCTATCTTCAAACATCCCCAATCCCCCCCCTCCCTCCCTTCACCCAGCTCACCTCCCCTTCCCCACTCATGAAAGAGAATATACTGAAGCACTGAAATTGCTAAATAAGTCTACAGACAACACAACCAATATTTTAGATCTGTCTTTATGAATATCATGCAGAAGGGCGTGGGTTAGATGTCAATATTTCTTCAATTGTAGCACTGGTGCCGCCCCTGACTGACCTGTGACACTCCCATACCCCACATGTGTCATGTGTGAAGCTAGCCCCGAGGCATCTGGCCTCCAACCATGGACAGACTAACAGACACATTCTCTCTTATATAGATATATTTCTAGATTTACTAGGTGGGGGGTACCCAGCTGTGCCCAGGTCTATTTTCCCCCTTCCCACACTCACCCCCCTGTCTCATCTCTCTTCCCCTATCCCCTCTCTCCTCCCATAACCCTCTCACCAACTTCCTACTCTCTCTCTCTCTCTCTTTCTATATGTTATCTTTTAGTCTCTGTGTTGCTCACTCATATAAAAATTATATAATAGTTTCCCATTGGCATATTAGTGGTTGGTCGGTGTAAAATATTTAAAAATATAATAGTTTCCCATTAAAAAAACTGAAAATTCAAATCTTTATTCAGGTAAAGTACATACAGTACATACAGTTCATACAAGTTGTGATACAAATATTGATGAATTTATATAGTACATACAATGCCGTTAGTTTTGAGAAAGGGGCGTGGCTTTTAAGGTGATGGCAGTTCGGTTTTAATTTACATTTTTTTCGCTCTTTATTGCCATATAATGATAAATACAATATAACTTAATTCTCCAGATATCAGTGCATATGAGTTTAATTACCATAAAAATAGATCTCTCTTCATCATTTCCTCTTCAGAAAATTTTAAAAAATAATACTTTCCCATTGGCTTTGAAGCTGTGGAAGGATTATATTTTTTATGCTGCTACAGGCAAAGTATATTAATTTAAAAATTTATATTAATTTTCCGAAATCAGTGCATATTTTTTGTATTACTATTGGATTTTTTTCTGTGGAGAGTCCCTGTGGTTCCCGGGAGTTTACTGGGCTGATATGCATGTATTAGACCGTGGCAACTGTCCGTCGAATAGAGTTCTAATGCCTACCGGGGGACCATGAGCCAGAACTTGGGCCCCTCGAAGAGGCACAAGCAGCAATGGCTTATAAGAAAAACCTTGTGGTTGGAAGCATTCTCTATCTGCCATATTGACCAGGTTAGACACCCAGAAAGGTACGCGTCCCAAAACAGACCCCAACTGGTGAAATATTGCTACCACAAACCCAAACTGCTAAGCAAAACTCCCCAATTTGAAAACAAGTAAACAAGCATGACGTCACACCCGAAGCTGTGCCGCCTGTCTGCGCAGCTCCCCCCCCCCCCCCTCACCCAGGGAAGGGGAAGGGGAGGGGCTTCAGACCCCCGTACCGGACTATCCAATCTCAGTTCTGAGGCTGTTGTGCGTGTTTGGTGGCGGTTGTTCGACTCAGGCTCGTGACTCGGTGCAGTGCTGTGCCCATGGGGTGCTGTTCTGCTGTGCTTGTGGTATGTAAAGTAAAATTCACGAAATACTGGGGCTGCATGCACCTAGGGCTCCCTTTTCTAGGTGCCCTGTGAGTACTGCCCTTGCAATTTAAGGTTCTCTTCCATAAGCCATTCAGGAACTACTTTCATAGGAATCTATTGCTGCTCGGTGATTGCCCGCCCTTGGGGTCAGTTGGGGTTTTCATAGCCGCTGTTTGACCTTGGGTAGGAGATAGTATCGTCGCTGGTAGGGAGTGCAAGGTACTGTGCAGCTTCTCTGACATTGATACACAGCAGCCGGTTCTGTTCCTCTTGGGGACGTTGTGCTTTTGCAGGAGTTTTTGTTGTTGTTGTTTTTTTGCCTGGTGGAGGTCTGCCCCCTTAGTCATTGTCCACCTTCTGTTATTCTGGTGGTCCCCCACTAGGTCCCCATGATTGTACACATCGCAGGGGTTCAGCTTTAGTAGTTCTCTCATTAGTTTGGACCAACTGGTTAGCAGTACCTTGTGTGGGGTTCCCTTAGCAGTCAGCCTAAGGGCCCTGGAAAACCCCTTCTGTCTCACTGGTCTGATGTATGCGTCTTCTGGGTCTCATCTCACATGGTGCGTGTTTGAGGGTTGCTCTGTCCCCCTTGTCTCAGGGTGACATTCACCGTGTTTGCCTCCGTCATGCTATCTGTTGGGTCGATGACACTTTTGACCCGGAGTCCTGTGAGTGGTGTTCCTTACTGTTACTTCAATTTACCTAGTCCACTGATACTGATAATCTGATGCAGGCAGCTTTGGCACTGCATGCAAGGTTTAGGTTGCTGCAACGCGCTAGGTTAATTGCTTTTCCGGATGCCCCAAGGCTGCCCTGCTTTGGTTATAGGGACCCGGAATTGGAGGCATTATTCACTTCGACTTTGGTTTCGTCCACGCTTCATCGTCCTTCCCCTGCTGTTGTTTATCCTGCTCCCCCCTTTCCCCTGCTGCCGGCTCCCAAATGCCTGAGGGCTTCGGAGTCAGGGTAGGGTTTAGATGGTGGTCAAACTCGGGCAGTTTCGGGGGCTGCCCCATCCTGTTTGGCAACAGATGCATTCGAGCTTATTCCTCAAGCCGGGGCTTTGTGGTCTGACCAGCAAACCTCCCTTTTCCAAGTTTTTCCGGTTGACCCTTTTTTTCTTTATTTAGGGATGGAGGGTTTGGAGGACGGATCTATCGCAGATCCTATTGTCAAGGATCCTGGGGCTGGGGAGGAGCTAACTTGGGGAGCTTGAGACCCGTTTGGGTGTTGGTACCTTTGGTGCAGGGCTTATTGTTGCATGGGGTGGGGTTTTCTTACCCCCCTCCCTGTATGATTTTTATGAGTTCTGCTCCTCCCCGGGTTTGGTTCTGGGTTCCCTTGGGTTCTTCGGTCCGTTGCATTTGCCTCAGCAGTTCGGGTGTTGGCTGCCTTGATTGAAGTGGTTTGCGCCAATTCTGAGGGGGACGGTGTCTCGGTTCTTTGCTTCTTCTGAAATCTGCATGGGCCATGGCTCTTAGATTTTTATCTCCTTTTTGTCAATTGCTGTTTACAGATTCTGCAGTTGTGCAGTAACTGCAGGCGGCTTCTTCTAGCTGTCGCATTATGTCGGACTTGTTGGTTCTCCAGGCTGGCCAAGATGGTCATTTCCAGAGGGTCATGCCAGGGGTCGGGGCTCTGTCGGTCGTGGTGGACCAGTGATGCCAGTTTCGGATTCGGCACTTCCTTCGGAACTGATGGCGTCTGGTTGGTAGGGCCCTTTCGCGGGTCGCCTCATTGATG
The DNA here is from genome assembly GCF_040958095.1 of Procambarus clarkii. Classification (NCBI taxonomy): domain Eukaryota; kingdom Metazoa; phylum Arthropoda; class Malacostraca; order Decapoda; family Cambaridae; genus Procambarus; species Procambarus clarkii. Next base: position 19,665,669 of record NC_091186.1, read on the forward strand.
GGGCAATGGGGGGAAGGCGTGCTCTGTTTGCTCATGCCTGGTCCCATGATTTGTGGGCATTTCAGGTCGTTTCCACTGGCCTGCGGTGGCGTTGGGTAGCCCCTCCTCCTTCGGGGGGTTCGGGGTTCGCAGCATGGGCAGGCCTCTTCTGCGCTCTGTAAGGTCATTTTGGAGTGGGTGCACTTGGCTGTGGTCAAGACGACTTCGTCCCTCAGGTGGGTTTCTCGTCTGTTTCTGGTCCTGAAATGGGACTGTGTGGATCTGAGGTTCATTCTGGACTTGTCCCATCTGAACCCCTAGGTCTTTTGCCCCACCTTTCGGATGACCACTCTGTCTCAGGTCCAGCTTCTTTTAGGAGCTGGATGCTTGGATGGTGTCTCTAGACCTCAGGGATGTGTATTGGCACATCCCAATTCATCCGGGGTTCAGGGACTGGCTTGGTTTTGTTGTTGGGATAAAAAGCTTACAGCTTTTGTTGCCTTCCATTTGGCTTGAATTTGGCACCTCACATTTTCACATGCCTTACCTGGGTCGTGGTGACCCGCTTGCGTCTGCTAGGGGTTCGGGTTCTGGCCTACCTACCAGACTGGCTGGTGTGGGCTCCCAGCCAGTCTGCGTTTCTACTCACCAGGAGTTTGGTTCTTTCCCAGCTTGCTTGGGTTTGGGTTTTTGGTGAACTAGAGGAAGTCCCATCTAGTTCCCTCTCAAGTTTGGACTTAGCTGGGTCTTGTGTGGGGCTCTTGGATCGCTTCCTTCTCTCTCCCTCCAGCATCGTTGCTTCGGCTGTGGTTCCACCTTCTGCTGTTTCTGGGGGGCTCCCGGATCACCCGTTGGTTGCTCAAGCAGCTGTGCGGAAGTCTGAACTTCACCGTGCTGGGTTACCCGCTGGGTTGTGTCTGGCTTCGGCGGCTGTTATGTTTTTTTAAGGGGGACATCCCTTCCCACTACTCTCGGGATCATTGGGTACGGCCTCTAGGGGCCAGTCATTGTTTTCCTCTTCGGGTTTCTCGGGGTTCAATGCCATGGTGCCTACCTGAGCCCTAGTTCCGGTAAGAAACCAGGAGAAATAGGCCAATGTTCATGGATGCGCCGTCTCTTGGCTGGGGATTTGTGACCAGTGCTCACCAAGCTGGCCTGGATCAGTGCATTCCATCCTTTCGTCAGGTTCACAGTACGGTGCAGGAGTTCGCGGTGGTGTGGCTGTCATTTCAGAGGTTTCATGTCTCAAGTCGATCGATGATCTATCTCCATTTGGACTGCGCCCCAGTAGTTCATTGCTTGAACCGAGGGGGGTTCGATGCAGTCCTTGGCTCTTTGTGGCTGGTCACTTTGGGTGACTCGTCTACCGAGTTCTCAGGGTTTGGCTTTCCTGGCGGTTCACACCAAGGGGGTTTCCAATGTCCTGGTGGACAGCCTGTCCCGATTCATTTCCCTTTCCACAGAATAGACAGTCAATACTGACTCGTTCAGTTGGCTCTGCCAGATGTATGGGCACCCAGAAGTGGACCTCTTTGCGTCAGCGAGGTCGAAGCATCTCCCGGTATATGTGGCACCCTTTCCCAACTGCAAGGCCATCGGGTTCAATGCTTTTTTGGCAGGACTGGTTGAGGTTGGATTACCTATAGCTTTTCCCGCTCGTTTGGCCGTTGCTTCGGGTTCTGGCTCGGTTGGAGACTTACCAGTGGAGAATTGTCCTGTTGGCCCCTTGGTGGCCAGCCCAGCCTTGATTTCTGGCGCTGCTTGCTTGGTATCCAAACCCGGGGACTTTTCTGCGGTTTTGCCTTTTTCAACAAATTGGTCTGGTCTGGTGCGTGGCTTGTTCGATCTTCTCTTGCGATCTTCGCATCTGGTTTATCTGACAGAGGTTCATCACCACTTGTATGGTGAACGGTGGCTTCATTGATGGTGTCCCACCTGCGTGATTCATCTTGGTGGCAGCATGAAGTCTCCTGGTGGTCCTATCGTCACTTTTTGTCTCTTCGTAGGTTGTCTTCGGTTTTGGATTGGGTTGTTTTTGTTCTTTCTCTCTTGGTTGTTTCAGGACCGTCATCTTATGTCAAATACTGTTGCCTTGTATCGTGCGGTGCTGGTGGAGCTGTTTCTGCTTGCGTTCGGGGGTGGATGTTACTGCCACTCCATTTCAATGTTTTATGTATCATTTATACGCTCTGTGATTGACTACAATGCTCTACATCTCACACTGTATACTGACAAAGAGCTGAAATCTCTTGAAACCTTGCAAAATGAAGCTATGCGTCTCATCCTTGGGGCTCCAAAGTCCACGAGAATAGTTAATATGAGAGCAGAGTTAAAATTACCTACCATAAGTGAGAGAATTTTGTCTATTAGCACAGTTTTTGGCGTGAAGGCATTGAGTAGATCTAGACAACACATGAAGTTTCAAGCTAAACTTTCTAATATGCTGCACTCACCTGAGGTCTATAGAAGAAGAACGAAATCTGATTATGTATATTAGTTCTACAAGGTAGCCAACTCCATCAAAATATTAAATATGTACCCAACTCAACTAATGATTAATCAGCCAACTACTCCATGGGATAACTGGGATCTATCAGTTGATTTTGTAAATGCGCCCAAGAAAGATAGTGTGCACACTACATTATTAAAACAGTTAACACTGAAAAGCATCACTGAGAGTACTCAGAGTATGGGTAACGATGTTTATCAGTGCTATACCGACGGCTCTGTAGAAGAAGGTGGACGATGTACCGGATGTGCATGTAACATATTTGAACAATCTTCTCTCGTACATACAGCAATGAAGCGCGTCAATGACTGGGCAAGTACAACTCAAACCGAACTTGCAGGCATATACCTTGCCACTGAATTTTTAAAAGACAAAGGCAGTGGACTTATATACTGTGACTCGCAGAGTGCACTCCTGGCATTGAACGCACAGTAGTAGTGACACCCAGAAAATAGTCAATGATATTCGAATGAATGTTTTAGCTGCCAAAGAAAACAGATTTGAGATTAAATTCCTATGGATACCATCACATGTTGGCATCTCAAGGCATGACACTGTTGATATGCTTGCTAAGTCAGCCTGCAGAAAACCAGTGGTAGAAATTGATATGGGTGTTTCATGCGCCAGAATTTGATGAAAAACTGTACCCAAATGGATCCATGAGTGTCGTCGGGGATTGGTCAGTCAGGGAGCTTAGTTAATAAGCGCCAAGACTGACCAATCCTTATAGACGATCATTGGTGCGGTGGTCACGGTACTGTGTACGTTTAGGGGTGATCCTGGACGGCATGGGTTCGAATCCTGGCCGGGTCAAAGAGTTCTTAGTGATATATGGCTTGCGCGTTCATGCAGCTTTCTCACGTGTGTGTGTGTGTGTGTGTGTGTGTATGTATGTATGTATGTATGTATGTATATATATATATATATATATATATATATATATATATATATATATATATATATATATATATATATATATATATATATATATATATATATATGTCGTACCTAGTAGCCAGAACTCACTTCTCAGCCTACTATTCAAGGCCCGATTTGCCTAATAAGCCAAGTTTTCCTGAATTAATATATTTACTATAATTTTTTTCTTATGAAATGATAAAGCTACCCTTTTCACTATGTATGAGGTCAATTTTTTTTATTGGAGTTAAAATTAACGTAGATATATGACCGAACCTAACCAACCCTACCTAACCTAACCTAACCTATATATATAGGTAAGGTTAGGTTAGGTAGCCAAAAAAAGCTAGGTTAGGTTAGGTTAGGTAGGTTAGGTAGACGAAAAAACATTAATTCATGAAAACTTGGCTTATTAGGCAAATCGGGCCTTGCATAGTAGGCTGAGAAGTGAGTTCTGGCTACTAGGTACGACATATATATATATATATATATATATATATATATATATATATATATATATATATATATATATATATATATATATATGTCGTACCTAATAGCCAGAACGCACTTCTCAGCCTACTATTCAAGGCCCGATTTGCCTAATAAGCCAAGTTTTCTTGAATTAATGTTTTTTCGTCTACCTAACCTACCTAACCTAACCTAACCTAGCTTTTTTTGGCTACCTAACCTAACCTTACCTATAAATATAGGTTAGGTTAGGTTAGGTAGGGTTGGTTAGGTTCGGTCATATATCTACGTTAATTTTAACTCCAATAAAAAAAAATTGACCTCATACATAGAGAAAAGGGTTGCTTTATCATTTCATAAGAAAAAAATTATAGTAAATATATTAATTCAGGAAAACTTGGCTTATTAGGCAAATCGGGCCTTGAATAGTAGGCTGAGAAGTGAGTTCTGGCTACTAGGTACGACATATATATATATATATATATATATATATATATATATATATATATATATATATATATATATATATATATATATATATATATATATATATACATACACTAAAAATATGTATGTATGTACGTGTGTGTGTGCAATGGGATAAAACATGTTTATTGATTTTTTCTGATCAGGGGAAGGAAGACACCAAGCCTTGGGGGCGTAATTTTATTGACATGATAAATAATTCTGCAGAAGTAAACAGGCTTTTAAATAGGACTTAACAAATGTATAACATAGCCGTGGCTAACGCAAAGTACACGAAACATCTTAAATTGTACACCCGTAGTAAAACGTAATCTTATAGCCTAGTAACAAACTCTGCAGAAACCTAATGTCCTAATGTCTAGAATTAGCAGTGAGGCGAATGTAACAAATCTAATACTAAGTATAACAGGACACCAAAGTGAACAACATAACATAAGGGAAACCCTAGCTGGAGAATAATCAGGCGGCAGAAAACATAGTGACTGGGGAAGCCTGATATGTATTTGGAGAAGAAAATAACCCCAGGCCAGAGGCCGAGCCGCCAAGGAAGGAATTACCTGACAAGGTAGGGCTTACTAGTAGAATGTCTGTAAAGTCAAAGTAGTAGCTGCGGACAGCGGAACACTTGGGGACGGGCGCTGCACCCCCCCACCCATCCCCAGTGAAACGGGAGGAAAACGTGAGGAACAACGACTGACGTAGTCAGAACCGTGAGAACTGGCAGCCAGCAGAAAGGGGGAGGAGGGTGGGCGCTTCGTGAATCTTGGACCTGGACGGGAGAGGGAGTGAGAGCGGGACCTGACTTCCCGCGCCTTTTATGCCACCCAGGCTGGCCGCACCACGCCTGCGGGACGCGATGCGCAATTGTCTCTTCCTTCCCCCGTCAGAAACTCCACCGCCTTTCGTCAAAAGGCAGTGGGCCATATCTATATACAGTACTGTATATACAAAAAGGTATATTGGATTTATGAGAATACATAGCACTGATATTTTTAAATTCTTGTAAAGCCACTAACACATGCATATAGCTTTTCAGGCAATATGTTCCTGGTATTACTCGAGGCATGCACTACCTACTCAACTACTGGGAGACATAATCACATATTCTACTGACTATATATGGGTTTGAAAGGCACCTATATGGCTGAGACCCACAATCCAACGTTTACACTACATCTCCTACCTTGTTAGACACTATTGCTCTTCATCTTCCCATCCCTGTGAATTCAGCTGAAATCACAGTATTGTGAAGATTAACTGTATGATTAGTAGAATATAGGGTTGTATTATCTATACCTCCCAATGTTTGAGTAGGTCGTGCCTGTCTTGGCACTGCCTACTCCAGAGACGTGGTGTTCGATCCAGTCACATTGCTCCAGTAATGTCATAGTGTATCTTCACAATATTGTGAATTCAGTTTACATTGACAAGTGAATGTTAGTCTATAATCACAATTACAAACTGTATAATTGCTGAATAATAATGCATTGGAGAACATGAGGGGTATATTGATGCATCTGTGACTATGGTATAAATGCCTTAATTGTACATATCGTACTGTATGTGTGATATATTTTTCAGTTTTGGAACTGGAATTTATTATTTTTGTATATGTTCATTTGCCTCATAGGAAAAAGCTTTACTATTTTATTTGTAAGCTTAAAATAATGCATAAAAGGCATCTGAAAGTTGAATTTGCTTTATAATATGTATTTATTAAAATAGTTTGAGTCCTGAATAATCTTTTATTGAATTGTTCAAAAGAGAAATGCACTGATAATCTTCCTAAATAAGATATAGAGCTTGTTAACAGGAAGCATCTATAGCAGCTACCACTATCAGTCTTTAACTCACTTAGAGCTTATAGCAGGATTTTACCCTCAGTGCTTGTAGCTTGTTTTAATTAACATTTAGTGCTTGTAGCATGATCTAACACTCATGCTTGAAGCATGTTCTAACCTACTGTGTTTTACCATGTTCTAACACTTGGTGCTTTAGCATGATCTAACACTCATGCTTTGTAGCATGTTCTAGCACTCATGCTTGTAGCATGTTCTAACACCCAGTGTTTTACCATGTTCTAACACCCTGTGTTTTACCATGTTCTAACACCCTGTGTTTTACCATGTTCTAACAGTGTTTTACCATGTTCTAACACTTCTAAAACATGGTGTTTTACCATGTTCTAACACTTCTAAAACATGGTGTTTTACCATGTTCCAACACTTGGTCCTTTAGCATGTTCTAACACTTAAGTGATTGTTTCATGCCTTACTGCATCAGTTTCACATTATCTTTAACATTGTCAGATCTTATAGCATGTTAACATTTTTCACTTTACCATTTTTTCTATTTCAGTTTTAGATCTTTGCTATATAACATGCATGGCTTACCTAACAGTTTATCCCTGCCTCCTCTTTCCATGCTGGTGACCCACGGTGTAGATTGCAGCCCAAGTCTTTGGCACCCAGAACAATCTGATACTGAATGCAGTTTGGAGTCAGTTGGAAAAAGGATTGGATCTCTTTGACAGACACACTGTTGGTGAACTCCTCTTCGATGGTTTTCTTTTACCAGAATTCGACTTCGACTTCTCACACCTGTCGCCCAAATTAAATTTCACGCAAGGCTGGACTGGGACAATCTATGAGATTTTGCAGAAAATGGGCGTGTCGAATATCCCTGCTTTTTTACAAGAGAACAAACTGAGCCTCTTGTTTGGGGTTAGTTACTGGCATAGATGTGTCTGTGTAACTTAAGAGTGCAGCACTGTACTGGTAAACAGAATTAGAACTAACATCATTTATTTTATTTATATACAGTACAAGAAGGTACACTTGGTTAGGAAAGTACATACATTGGGGTTTGAGTGTTACATTCCTGCAACATAATCTGTATTGCCATGGTCAGGTGTGGTTCAGTAATTATTAATGAAAAGTTTGGCACTAAAAAGAAGCCCCACACATGCCTGCAGATTTAAAAGAACCTTATTTTGAGTCTTTGGTTAAAGAAAATTCAATAAGAATTCTTTTTTTTATGCATCTTGAGTATACAATTCATGAGAAGCTTAAGTAGTGATGGTTATAACTTTTTCAGTTGGGTACTACAGTATATGTATAGTGTAGCAGATCAGTAACTGTGTAAAGCAAATAGTGCAGCTCTGCTGGAGTGATTTTCAGCAAGGAATTAATTATTATTATTATTATTATTATTATTATTATTATATAATAATTAGTGAGAAAATCCACTAGGGCTGTAAGGTGGTGCAAACCTACAACCAAAGCATTGTCAGCTTCAATCCATGCGGCTGGCAAACACTATTCCCAAACACTATTTTTGTGGCAAACATGACAGGTACGCAGCCAAACACTATTCACATAGTATTTGTGAATAACATTAGTAATAATAATAATAATAATAATAATAATAATAATAATAATAATAATTAATAATAATATTTAATAATTTTTGTTTAAAAATTATACAGTTGAAGAACATGGCACAGTGGCTGCAATTTTGTTAAGATGCATATTTAATGAAGCCACTAGTAAACAAACCATTACAGACTCAAGACAGACATAACTTAAGTATTAAAATTTTTTAATAACAGCAAAATACCAACTGTATTATTTTAAATAGGGAAATGTGTGTGAAATTATGTCTACCTATCTATTATATTCTTCTGTATAGCAATCCAAATTATAATGAACAAAATAGGATAAGAGTAGTTCTAGAGAAAATACCTTAATTCACAAAATATGTTCAGCAGATTTTTTTCCAATACTGTATATACAGAGATAAATTATAAGACTTAAAGGAGCATGGCAGTGGAACAAAACCAATAAATCATAGAACTATCTGGGACATACCATCACACCAAGGGCAGTAGTAAACATTATGAAACTGGAGACTTCACTTTAACTATACAGCCTATACCAGACTGTGGAAAGCACATCTGCGGTACCCACAGACTTACTCAATATGTATTTATATATTAATATATTTGTATATTTATTTATTTATTTATTTATTTATTTATTTATTTATTTATTTGAACTCATAGAGATACTAGAGCTAGCAGTGTGATTCTTCAGTCCATCTTTGTGACAAGAGGAATTGTAAAATGTAGATCTGTGGGCCCCAGTCAACAGATATCCTTCCACACTTGTACAGTAGGCATATTTACCAATGTAAGCTGACCTGACCTAAATTTATGTAGCATATGGAAGTTAAATGAGACCTAATGTTAGAAGGCTAGAGTTAATTTTAATCAGAAGTGATTATAAGTTAAATATGTTTGTTTTGTGATATGAAACTGATTATAATGCTTATTTATACAAAAAATTACTTTACTTTGCCTAATAGGCTATTTATATAAAATATTTAATTGGCAAATTTGGCATAGCATATATTGTACCAATTACTGTATTTTACCTGTGATGAGTTGTTACTTCTGCCAAGTAAAAGTGTCAGAAGTAACAGTTAAGCTTTACTTAAATCATTTTATAAAAAATATAGTTTTTTAATATTTAAAGAGTACTCAAGAGAGGTTCACCTAAATATAAAATACTGTAGTGCACCTAACATACTTTAAAATTTCCTAACTTATTAAGTAATTATTATGTCAGGAAAGTAGTTATAATATTAATATTGTATGGTACACAGCGTAACGACACCAATGACGGGATACACACAGTTAGTACTGGTGAGAAAGACATGAGCACCTATCTAGAGACCCAAGAATGGAATGGCAAATCGGCCCTCACCTACTGGAATGACCAGTACTGCAACATGATCAATGGAACAGATGGCTCACAGTACCCTCCCAAGGTCACTAAGGACACCAGTACTTAAGATATTCACATCAGAACTCTGCAGGTAGTGTAATTTATAGTATTTAAACAGTATAAGCTTATTTGAAAAGTCTCAAAAACTGTGCATAATCTTGATTATATTATTTATCTGAATTTAGCTGAAGGCCACCATCTTTGGTGGCCTTGATGTTAAACGGGAAGTCAGTGGACAGTCAAAGGCCCCCCCATAAATCCCAGTGTTTACACTACTGATAATAATACATATTGCACAATGAAATCCCATTCACATGATGTATCAATGAGAAAATCAGTACCACATGTGTGGGTTCAAAGCCTCCTCATGGCTCCTACTGATTTTCTCAATATAAATTATTAACTGTTATGACACAACATAGTTTTGTAATCTGTATTTACAATATTCTTCTTTTAGCTTGTAACGTTTTGTCAGTATCACAATTTCTTGATTAAATTTTTTACCTAAAAAAATTAGAAACAAAAAATAAACAAAATATAGCACTTAACTGGCCAGACAAAAGGCAGGCAAAAGCTGTTTTTTTATATCTGAGGTAAAATTTGTCACTTCCTTATAGGTGATGTCCTGCTTGCTCATATTTAAGTTTAGTAAATATATTACGCAAACCATATCCATCCTGTAGGGCAATATTGGATCCCATACCTATCCCATGATGGGTTGTGAAAAAGGTTACAGCGGAATATTACTATTGATGCTCTATTACTGCCTTATCTATCCATATCTCAACTATGGTATTTGTGCTTGGGGCTTCTACTACCCAAAATCATTTACGTCCTCTAATTACTCAACACAAAGCTGCTATTAGGACAATATCCAACTCTGGCCCCAGACATCACTCTGTACCCCTACTCAAATCTCTGAATATGTTAGATATTACGTCACTACACATTTTCTTATGTGTATTATACATATATAAAACGCTGAACTGTAATGCCAATCCTGACCTAAAAGCTTCATTGAAGGCTTGTAACAGAACCCATGAGCACCACACCAGAAACAAATACAGTTTTGATATTCCAAGAGTACGACTTAATCAAGCTAGAAATGCTCTACAAATCAAGGGACCCAGAATGTGGAATGACCTTCCCAATCATGTTAAAGACTGTACCTCTCTCAACCAGTTTAAGATAAAAACGAAGCACTACCTAATAAATTCCCTGTAACCTACCTTACCCCTATATTGTCAACCCATGTATGTTTTTTAAACAATGCGGTTTGTCTACCTAATTGTATTTGTGCTGCTTTTTCAGCCATGTTCCCCCATTTTATGTTTATTTTTATTTGTTCTCAACACATTTTATACTTTAAACTCAATTAGTATTAAGTTTTAGTATTTAATGTTTTTCCTGCCCGAAACGCTTTGCGTAATAGTGGCTTTAGGCATTGTATGTACTAGCTCTATCTATAAATCTATCAAATTTTGTAAAATCTCTTATATGTATGTACCTTACCTGAATAAACATTTATTTATTATTATTTATAATATAACACAATGTAACAAAGTTTCTGTGGTGAATCCAGTCGACTTCCTGGAGCTAACCAAACTGATATGTTCAATATTAGTTTAGGGGTCATCAGTCACAAGAGTCCTTATGCCTACCGGGGACCACAAGCCAGAATGTGATCCCCTCAGAGAGGCGCAGGAAGCATTCGCCTATGAGCACTTTTCATTATGTCCGTCTAATTACTGCTAGCTACCACAAGCTACACAAGCTTCACAACCAATGAGCACTTTTCATTGGGTCCGTCTAATTACCACAAGCTACCACAAGCTACACAAGCTTCACAAGCTTCACAAGCTTCACAAGCTTCACAAAGCTTCCTGGCAATACGTTAGTAATGAATAAATATGATAAGTTAGGTTAGGCTGACCTGACCTAACCTAACCTAACCTATGTTTGGATCGTCGATTTGATTTGGCGTCACCAGCTCTTTATTTTCGTCTAATTTCTTTATAAAAAAGATACTTTTCAGATTAAAATTATGTTTTTTCGTGTTGTACATTCAGCGCCAACATTATAATGAGTAAATATATCATATTTATTCATTACTAACGTATTGTCAGGAAGCTTTGTGAAGCTTGTGTAGCTTGTGGTAGCTTGCAGTAATTAGACGGACCGCGCAATTATAAATAAATAAATAAATGTTTATTTAGGTAAGGTACATACATACAAGAAATTTTTACAAAGATTGGTGGACTTATAGATAGAGCTAGTACATACAATGCCTAAAGCCACTATTACGCAAAGCGTTTCGGGCATGAAAAACTTAAATGACTAAAGCTTAATACTAATTGAGCATAAAGAGTAAAATGAAAACATGAAATGAAAACATAGCTGAAAAAGCAGCACAAATACAATTCTGTCGACAAACAGCGCTCTTTAAAAAAAAACCAGACATTGGTTGACAATAGAGGGGTAAGGTAGGTTACAGGAAATTTATTAGGTATAGCTTCGTTTTTATCTTAAACTGGTTGAGAGAGGTACAGTATTTAACATGGTTGGGAAGGTCATTCCACAATCTGGGTCCCTTGATTTGTCCCTCACCACAATTACTCCTCCCACAATAATACGCACAGTGCTTATTATCACCACAATCCTGCTATTATCACAACACTGGTCACTAAATCCTGTAATACATAATTGACTACAAGTTTATTATGTAAACTACCTAAGAAGCCGTTTGAAGATTCCTAGATAGGACGAAATAATGCTGTGGCTAGTGCTGTTAACATCGTGAACAGCATTGAATCACTAATATTTGAACATTGTACACAGTCATTATCACACTCAGGCTCTTCTGTAATACTATCACGGCTAAATAGTACAAGTTATATATTTTGACATTATTAGACGATGCAGTGGTCACAAGCTGAACAGCAGTGCTGTGAGCTCATGCTGCGTGCGCCGGTCTTGGTTGCTCACTCACTACTTAGGCTCTCACACCCGGGAATGTGGACCACGATTTTTTTTAAAGATGGTGTCTGTTTACAAGAGCCCTGAGGAAGCTGATGTGAACCCCATGTAGCCGCAGGAATTTTGAATGGAACGTGAAAAATACAAATACCCGGAGGCATGTAGCTACACCCTAGACGTGAGCCTGAAGGCACGTTGCGCAGTTAAAGGGTTAAGGTCAGGATTAACATTACAATTCAGAGTTTTAAATATATAGAGTGCACATGAGAGGATGTGCAGTGACTTAATATCTAACATATTCAGAGATTTGAGTAAGGGTACCGAGTGCTGTCTGGGGTCAGAGTTAGATATTGTTCTACTAGCAGCTTTGTGTTGGGTAATTAGAGGACGTAAATGATTTTAGGGTAGTAAAACCCCAAGCACAAATACCATAGTTGAGATAAGGATAGATGAGAGAGTAATAGAGCTTCACCACCAGGGCAGGACGAGGTACATAATATCTGATTTTAGAAAGAATGCCAACAGTTTTAGAAACTTTTTTTGCTATATTTAGAATGTGTCCCCCTGGAAATTCAGCTTGTTATCGATGACAACACCAAGGAATTTACCATGAACTTTACTACTCATTTGTATATTGCTTATTCTTAGATTAATTTCATTGGAGGATTTATTACCAAACAGAATATAGAAAGTTTTGTCAATGTTAAGGGTGAGTTTGTTAGCAGTTAGCCAAAAATGGACTTTATTTAGTTCAGTATTCACAGTGACATTTAGAGCAAGAGGGTCAGGACTGGAGAAAATGAAAGTTGTGTCCATCAGCAAATAAGATTGGTTTGAGGTGTTGAGAGGCATTTGGAAGGTCATTAATGTAGATGAGAAAGAGGAGAGGGCCAAGTATGCTGCCCTGTGGAACACCAATGTTTATGAGTAGTGTAGGAGATATGGAATTATTCACAGAAACATACTGGAGCCTGTCAGTAAGGTAAGACTGAAGGTATTGCAGGGAGTGACCTCTGACTCCATAATGATGTAATTTAAGAAGAAGGTTTTGGTGGTTGACAGTGTCAAAAGCCTTACGCAGGTTCACAAATAACCCAACAGGGAACTCATTTTTATCAAGAGCTGTATGTATCAAGTTAATCATACTAATAAGTGCATCATTAGTGCTTTTATTGGGTCTGAAACCATATTGGCAAGAGCTAAGTATATTGAGTTTGGCTAGATATGAGAAAAGCTGCTTGTAGATTAGCTTTTCAGATATTTTTGACAAGGTTGGCTGATCAGAATTACATTTCACCTTTGTAAATGCACATTAATGTTGGTTAGGAGAAATGAGGGGTAATGTTCTGTGGTCCTATCAATGATTATCCCTGAAGTAAGTGGAGAGGTTATGTTAGTCCAGATGTGGTCAAGAGCAGAGGCAGTACTATTAGTGATTCTAGTAGGTCTAGTGATTAAGAGTATGAGGAAGCAGGAATTCATACAGTTGAGGAAACTAGCAGCAGGAGGGTTATCAAGCTCATAGAGGTCAATATTAAAGTCCCCTGCGATAATTAGATGGTTTTTGTTCAGTCTGTTATCTAGTATTAGATTTCTAAGGTTAGAGTTGAATTCGGACACATCAGTGTTAGGAATTCTATAGACTGCTCCCACAGTCAGGACAGACTCGGCTTTCTTGACTCTTGAAACAGGCAAAGATATACTCCCCACAGGCGTCTCTAGTTCTAATTACTTTTAAGCATGTCAGTTCTTGGTGGTAATAAAGAGCAGTACCACCACCTCTCTGAATTGGTCGACAGTTGTGAATTGCCTGAGTAGTTAGGCATGTTAAAGAGTTGAGTAGTATCCTCTTTCAACCACGCTTCAGTAAGTATAACAAAAGAGAATTTGTTGTCAACAGTTTGAATCAGGACATTAACATCATCAAAGTGTTGCTTAGAGATCTTACATTCAAGTTAATTACAGAAACATTGTGATTATGCTTTAATACATTGTTTACATCATGTGCTGTATAATATCTGCAATTTTGATCGTTAAAGTGATGAATGTCATAGATACTGGATAAGAGGCTTACTTCTGGGCCTATACTTGTTTGCATAAGAGGCTGGTTGAAGGAAAACAAGGCAAAAAAGGCAATTACAAAATATAAAAAGTAATATAAAGCAAAATAAACTTAATTATAATTTCTAAAAAAAAAAAAAAGCTTAGTTAAGTTCCTAAAAAAAATTGTATGAATTAAGAAAAATAAAAATTAACTAGAATAATTAATTCCAATAGATGACCAATACAAATCAAAATTACTAAGACTTATATTAATCACCTAAAGTAAAGTTTACTATACTAAAGTAATTACTGTACACTATAGTGAATTTCTAAAGTTACACTATAACAAAATGAGATAGATTACTTTGAGGTACACAGTTACACTGAAAGTAATGGTTTACACTTGAGGACACAGGCAATGCTACGGTAAAATGGAGCATGGGGAGGCTAGGCAACCTATGTAACAATGAAGTACAGGTTACCTAGCCTGCATTTGGTGACAAGAGGATTAAAAAGAAGAAGCACAGGGTGAAAGGGTTATGACAGGGTGAAAGGTTATGACAGGCCGGTGTGGCCTGACTAACTGATAGGTGTCAGTCAGGTCAGTCAAACCACACTGGTTGAGAAATGTTTCTAAGGTATCCTTATTTGAGATTGTAAACATTTTACCTGAAGAAGCTTTTCTCACTTTTATCATACCGTCTCTCACGAAGCACTGCGCTGGATCACACCCGGGTTATTTTCCAGATTTGGCACAGGCGTAAGAGGAGTCCCAGTCTTTTTGTGGTCAATGCTCATTGATCAAGCATTCATTCATTGAGCAAGCATCATGCTCCCTCATAGCTGTCTTGGTCTCTTGGTGAGGTGTTGGGTTTCTTTCCACTCTTCGGTTCCCAGCTGCTTCTATGGTCTAGGTTATTTTCTCGGAGTAACAATTTTGTTGGCTCTCTCCTTCAGTTGTGGTGTTGGGGAAATTTATGTGCTCTTCTGCTGGAAGGGGGGTAGAGGGGGGGTTGTTCCTTTAGCCTTGGTGGGCAGTTTGTTCATCTGCTGCCTTTTTGTCCTTTTCTTCTAATGAGTTGGTTGGCTTCTGGAGGGGTCCTTTGGTGATTGATGCTTGACTGGTCCAGCCAGGGGTCCATTGTTTGTTGTACCCAGTGGTGGTGGTGCTTTGCCACTGCCTATATGCAACTGTTTCTGCCTCAGTGAATGCCTTGTTGATCGACTCTGTTTTCCTTGGTCCTGTGTTTCAATGCTCTTTTTCTCTGGTTATCTTGAGGTTATCTTGAGATGATTTCGGGGCTTTAGTGTCCCTGCGGCCCGGTCCTCAGCCAGGCCTCCACCTTCAGGAAGCAGCCCATGACAGCTAACTAACTCCCAGGTACCTATTTTACTGCTAGGTAACAGAGACATAAGGTGAAAGAAACTCTGCCCATTGTTTCTCGCCGGCGCCCGGGATCGAACCCGGGACCACAGGATTATGTGTCCAGCGTGCTGTCCGCTCGGCCGACCGGCTCCTGTTTGGTTGCTTGTTTGGTTTGGTTGCTTGCAGTGTCATAGCTAGCCAGCCTGCAGTCTACCCTTGGGTCCATAGTATTGCAATTTTGCAAGGTTGCAAACAATTGGCTTCAATTTTCTCCATATATTGTAGGTTTATATTCAGGCTCAAGGTTTTGGCAGCCTATTTGGCATATGTCCCTAGTCCGTGTTGGTCTTGTGTGAGGCTGGGTTTGCTTCCCAACTCATGGTCTCTTCCTCAGAATAATGCCTGTTGTCTCCCCTCCCTGGTAGGTCTCAAGTTTTCTTGTTCTCTCTGGTTCACTAGCTTCAGGAAGCCACCAATGGGCTCTCCCAGACAACTAGCATTGTAGGATGAAACACCTGCAGGCGATGAGTCACAATAACGTGGCTGAAGTATGTTGACCAGACCACACACTAGAAATTGAAGGGACGACGACGTTTCGGTCCGTCCTGGACCATTCTCAAGTCGTTTGTGACACAAACGACTTGAGAATGGTCCAGGACGGACTGAAACGTCGTCGTCCCTTCAATTTCTAGTGTGTGGTCTGGTCATCAAAATGAAACACCTCTTTCTGGTAGAGCCCGGTGGCTCCCTGACTCCTTCCCTCCCTACCAGGTTTGTTTGTCAGTTTGTGGTGCTTCACCTCTGAACTGACCTTGAAGTCAGCTGTGGGCAGGGGTTCCAGGGTGCCTGGTGGTGACCATTGGTACTACAGTAATGTGTTACAGTAATGTGTTTATGCTAGTTAGTGATTCACTTGTTTCATCTGCATGATGTGCAGAGTTGGTTGGCAGTTTTGTTGTTATTTTATATGAACATTTTAGTTGTTTGTAAAGCTTCATTGACTTTCTGGATGCTTTCCGAGTGGGGATGAAAATAATAGGTCCCCAGCCAGGTGGTGGGAGGGGGGAAAGGGGTGGCCAGGTTCTGGCTCGGGTTCCTGGAAGAGCCTAAAGGACTCTTGTGACTGATGTGACCCAATAGTGGGAAGCCATGTCAGCAAGATGGTTTTAGAGAGCCACTAGGGCTGTACCAGAGTGTGGCATTTCATTACATTCAACACTGGGGTTTTGCCTGACTGCTAATGTTAAGCTGCACATCAGTTAAATTAAACTATATACAGTACTATATTCCCTTTCTACAATAATGCCCTTAACATCTGTACCTACAGTATAATAATAATAATAATAATAATAATAATAATAATAATAATAATATTATTATTATTACAATTGTTATTTATATAATATACATAAAAACATGTTACAGTGGTTTATTAGTAAATACATAAATTATATATTATATATCTAACCAATCTGCCTTTCTGAATGACACTTTACAGGTCATTGTACCTAACCTATGAGAAGGAAATCAAGCACAATGGCATCCACGCCTACCGCTTCACGGCTCCGGAGAAAATGTTACAGGCTGCCAGTGAAAATCCAGATAACGCCTGCTACTGCTATCCTGATATGAATCACTGTCTTGGCAGTGGCATGCTCAGTTTGGAACCATGTGCAAAAGGTAAATTGTGTAACTGATATCAAATGTACCAAAATTTCCCAGAATATGTGATATGTAATTAATATGTAACTGAGATTTTTCTTTAGGATTGACCTTAGTAAGGCGGGAGCAACCGCCAGGACCTCAACAAAAATGTTGAAGTCCCTATAAACTGGATCGTTGAGCTCCTTATATGACGTAACACTAGTAAGGGTTCTCAGGTTCCACAGAGAATCCACAGGTTCTCACTTCGATATTTTATTGAGTGTGGCGCTATGAATCAGGTTTCGAATTTCCCAAAAACTCGCCTTCAGAACCATTGCAGTATTAAAATGTGGGAACAGTCATGTTGTGGGGTTGACATAAAGACCATTCTCTAACAATCAATGTTTATTCATCAAAGTACTAAACTACTACAACAATGATTTTACGTTACGTTAATGTCTCTCAGAGACATGTGGTATGGGAGGCCTTTGCGGGTTACCTCCTGTTCAACCCGGATTATGCCTCTATTATGGATCCGTCTTCGTTCAGGTTTGGGTCTTCGTTTCCCTACTGGATCTGTTATGAGGTTCCGGAGTCGTCCTGGCTGGCGGACTGTACTGTGTTTGCTTTGGAGGCGTGGCATACCTTCTGTCGTTACCACACTCTTGAGTGGCGTGAGGCATTGACAGTGGTCCAGATTTTCCTGGGGCAGTGAGTCTGAGCACCTCAATAAGTGCTTCTTTGCCCCTGCCCCTCCTTGGGATATTGGCATTGTGCAGCTCCATGTGCAGGTTCCTACCATTTCGACTGTTCAGGATGCTGAGGACTTGCGTGCTCGTGGCCTCTTGGCTTCGGCTTTGCATTTCTTTTCCCTCCTGGAGCTGTCTTCGAACTGACTTGAGGAGGATGTGAAGGCGCTTAGAGCCGTTCATGGGGTCCGGTGCCTTGGGCTCGGAGGCTCGCTCATCGTCTGCCTTGTTGAAGCTGTTTGCGCTGATCCTGCGGGATGCGGTGTCGCTGTTTTATGCCTCCCTGTTCCTGTGTTGGTGGGCGGTGCTTGCTTCCTTCCTGGAACCTGCCTGGGCTCTGGCTCTTAGAATGGCTTCGTCCTTCTGTCCCTTGCTGTTTGCTGATTCTGCAGTGGCGCAGTATCTGCGGGCAGCTTCAGTTAGTTGTCATCCCATGTCCGATTTGTTGGTCCTCCAGGGGCCCCAGGGGAGAAGGCCTTCCTGGAGGGGTCGTGCCAGGGCTCGGGGTTCCACTCGTTGGAGTAGGCCACTGATGCCAGTTTTAGAGCCGGCGCCGCCTTCGGGACCGCTTTCGGAACCACCTTCGTCTGGTCGACTCGGTGTTCGCTCTGTGCGAGGCTCAAGTTCTTGTAAGGCACCAGCCCTTTTGCTGTTCATCCCGTTGACAGGGAGATGGGGAGGAGGCTTGCTCTGTTCGCTCATGCCTGGTCTCATGATTTGTGGGCTTTTCAGGTCGTTTTTGATGGCCTGTGGTGGCGTTGGGTGGCTCCTTCCCCTTTGGGGGACTTGGGGCTGAAAGGGCAGGCCTCTTCCCCTGCTCTCTGTCGAGTCATCTTGGAGTGGGTTTGCTAGGGCGTGGTTGAAACGACGGCGTCTCTCAGATGGATTTCCTGTCGGTTCCCAGTCCTGAAATGGGACTGTACGAACCTGAGGTTGATTCTGGAATTGTCCCATCTAAACCCCTGGGTTCATTGCCCCTCTTTTTGGATGACTACGCTGTCCCAGGTCTTGCTTCTGTTGGAGCCGGGCGCTTGGATGGTGTCCCTGGACCTATGGGATGCATATTGGCATTTCCCAATTCATCCAGTGTTTAGGACTGGATCGGTTTTGTTGTGGGGAGTCAGAGTTACTGCTTTTGTTGTCTTCCCATAGAGGAGGCTAATAAAGAACTAGAAAAGTATAAGGAAGAAATAAAAGAGACATATGCACAAGTTATAAAAGAGAAGGAGACAATCAAAGAAGTGTGTTCGGAAGTCAAAACCAGAAATGACCAACAAGAAGCAGAAATTAGGCAAGCAATTAGGAAAGCACTGGTTACCAACAGTAAACTGCTACAAAACACTGCAGATAGAACTAAGTCCATAATAATTTTTGGATGTTTAGAGAAGGAAATTTCATCTAGGGTGGACCGAGTAGCAGAAGAGATGAAAATCATAGAGAAAATAATAGGTTTAGGAGAAGGCTCAAAGGAAAATGTCAGGGATTTTAGAAGAATAGGAAAATATGAGAAAGACAAGAACTGCTCCTTAAGGGTGACGGTTAATGGAGTGAAAAACATGATGGAAGTGCTTGGAAATGCCAGGAAATTGCAGAGTGATGAGGTTGGCAGTTTTGGTCAATAAGACAAGACCTCTCAAAGGAAGACAGAGAAAAGCGGAAAATGAACCTAATTAAAGCAAAATGTCTAAATGGGGATAGAAATGAAGAAGACAGAAATTCTTGTTTTTACAGTGTCAGGGACTGGAAAGCTTGTGAAATGGTACATAAAAACAAGGCAACAAAATCAGTAGTGGAAGTTGGAGTAAAGAACAAAGGGAAAGGGAACATGTTCCTGAAAATTGTATATACCAACATAGATGGAGTGAGGTCAAAAACTTTGGAGTTGCAAGATATAATTAAGCTTAAGGCCCCAGATATTGTCGCATTATCAGAGATGAAACTTGAAGGAAATATATTAAATGAAGTCATATTCCCAAGGGGCTATTCAGTTTAGAGACGTGACAGGAAAACTAGGAAGGGAGGAAGAGTGGCTGTACTGGTGAAAAAACACCTGAAGGTAAGAGAGTTAATATTTGAAAACCCTCGAGATATTGACATAATGGCATTGCAGATCTGAAATTAGGATGACAAGCTGATAATTTTAAATGCCTATAGCCCACCAGCAAGCAACACATGGACAAATGAAGAACTGGATGACAAACGAGACGGCCTCATAATGGTCATGAGAGATATTATTGTACAAGCAAAGATAAATCATGACTGTTGTTACTGGAGGACTTCAACTTTAAAGCAATAGACTGGGAGGTCTATGAAGCAAGAACGGAGGACTTTTGAACATGCAGATTTGTGAACCTCATTCTAGAAACATTCTTGTATCAACATATCAAGCAGGCCACAAGAATGAAGGAAGGAGATGTACCGTCAGTACTGGATCTAGTATTCACCAGTAAAGAAGAAGAGATATTTGACATCCAGTACCTTCCTCTCTTGGGAAAGAGTGATCACGTCCTGTTAGACATTAAATATGCTTTAAAATATCATCTAGAAGAAAATAGGGACATTGAAACAGTTGATAAACTCGATTTAAAGAGAGGTCACTATGGGGAACTTCAAATTTTTTTTAATGAGTGTAATTGGACAGACTTGTTGCTAGGCAGGGAAGTAAATGAAATGTAGGCCAAATTTTGCAAAATATACGATTAAGGCACACAAACATTCATACCAAAATAGAGATGCAGGACCAGAAAACAGGATTGGTTCAACAGAAATTGCGAAAGGGCCAGAGACCAAAAGACACAAAAATGGAATCGATATAGGAAGAGGCCAAACCCCCAAACACACCAGCGATACAAAGATGCGAGAAACAACTATACGGTAGTAAGGAGAGAGGCAGAAAGAAATTTTGAAAAAGGAAATGCGGATAAATGTATAACAAAACCGGGTCTATTCTACAAATTCATAAACAACAAATTGCAGGTAAAGGATAATATCCAGAGGTTGAAAGTGGGAAACAGATTCACGGAAAATGAAAATGAAATGTGTGAAACATTAAACGAAAAGTTCCAAAGTATGTTTGTACAAAATTAAATCTTCAGAAAACCAGACACAATAAGAATTCCAGAGAACAACTTAAAGCGTATTGAGGTGTCTAGAGATGAAGTGGAAAATATGCTAAAGGAGCAAAGTAAGAACAAAGCAGTTGGCCCAGATGGAGTTTCATCATGAGTTCTGAGAGAATGTGCATCTGAGCTCAGCATTCCACTTCACCTAATCTTTCAGGCATCCCTGTGTACATGAGTCATAGCAGATGTGTGGAAAAAGGCTAACATAGTTCCAATCTACAAAAGTTGCAGCAGGGAAGACCCCCCTCAATCTGACCTGTATCATTGACAAGTGTAATAGTGAAAATATTGGAAAAATAATAAAAACTAAATGGGTAGAACACCTGGAAAGAAATTATATAATATCAGACAGACAGTATGGTTTTTGATCTGGAAGATCCTGTGTATCGAATTTATTCAGTTTCTATGATTGAGCCACAGAGATTCTACAGGAAAGAGATGGTTGGGTTGACTGCATCTATCTGGACCTAAAAAGGCTTTCGACAGAGTTCCACATAAGAGGTTGTTCTGGAAACTGAAAAATATTGGAGGGGTGACAGATAAGTTTCTAACATGGATGAAAAATTTTCTAACTGATAGAAAAATGAAGGCAGTCATTAATCAGAGGCAAAGTAATTATGAAACAGAGGCAAACTCGCTTCATGCGAGTTTGAGGGTTGTTCGGTCCCCTTGTCTCAGGGCGACCCTCATGGTTTTTGCCTCCGTCACGCTGCCTGTTGGGTCGGTGACACTTTCGACCCTGAGTCCTGTGAGTTTTGCTGCTTGCTGGTGACTCAATTTACCCAATCTGTGGATGATCTTCATTGGGTACAGGCTGTGCAGGCGTTGCATTCTAGGTTTCATTTGTTGCAACGCGCTCGGTTGGTTGCTCATCCGGATGTCTTTCAGGAGGTTTTATGATTATCGCATCCAACCTGCTGCGGTGCGGGCGGCCCTTGCAGCAAACCTCCTGCAAGACCCGAATTATGCCTCGGCAATGGATCCCTCGGGTTTCAGGTTTGGGACTTCATTCCCTTTCTGGCTCCGTTACAAGGTTCCGGAGTCGTCCTGGCTAGCGGACTGTCCTGTCTTTACCTTGGAGGCCGTTCCTGCACTCGTGAGTGGCGGGAGACTTTGACGGTGCTGCAGGTTTTCCAGGGGGGCGACCTAGAGCACCTCAATGAGTGCTTGTTTGCTCCTGCTCTTCCCCGAAATGTTGGTGTCCGTCAGCTAAATGTGCAGGTTTACTCCCTTTTGGCGGCGCTGGTGGCTGAGGACTTGGGCGCCCGGGGTCTTTTGGCTTTGGCCTTGCGTTTCTTTTCCCACCTCGAGCTGTCTTCAGACTGGCTCTCTGAGGATGTAGGGGCGCTTGGGGCTGTTCCTGGTTCTGTTGCCATGGCCTCGGCAGCTCCCTCGTTGGGTGCTTTGCTGAAGCTTTTCGCGCCGATCTTGTGGGATAGGGTGACACTGTTTTATGCTTCCCAGCTCGTGTGTCGGAAGGCGGTGCTTGCCTCTCCTTTGGAATCAACTTGGGCCTTGGCTCTTAGGATGTCTTTGCCTTTTTTGTCCTCTCTTGTTTGAGGCTTCAGCCATTGTGCAGTATATTCAGGCTGCTTCAGCTTCTTGCAGTCCTATGTTGGACTTGCTGGTTCTCTGAGGGGTCCTGAGGTGGGCCTTCCCAGAAGGGTCGTGCCAAGGCTTGGGGTTCCTCTCGTCATGGTAGGCCACTGGTGTCGGGTTCGGGTTCAGCTCCTCCTTCGGACCCGCCTTCGTCTGGTCGGCGCGGTGTTCGCTCTGTGCGAGATTCTGGGTCTCGTAAGAGGCGCCGGCCCTTTCGCGGTTTTTCCCATTGATGGGGCGATGGGGGGGGGGGGGAGGAGGCTCGCACTGTTCGCTCACGCCTGGTCCCACGATTCGTGGGCGTTTTGGATTGTTTCGCACGGCCTCCGGTGGCATTGGGTAGCCCCCCTTTGGGGGATTCAGGGCTGGTGAGGCAGGCTTCTTCCCATGCGCTCTGTCGTGTCATCTTGGAGTGAGTTCGCTTGGACATGGTCGAAATGACGACGTCCCTCAGATGGGTTTCCCGTCTGTTTCCGGTCCTGAAACAAGACTGCGCGGACCTTCGGTTCATTCTGGACTTGTCCCGTCTGAACCCCTGGGTTCATTGCCCCTCCTTTCGGATGACTACACTGTCCCAGGTTTGGCTCCTGTTGGAGCCGGGCGCTTGGATCATGTCCCTGGACCTCCGGGATGCTTATTGGCATGTCCCGATTCATCCAAGGTTCTGGGACTGGCTCGGTTTTGACTGTACCTATGTCTGACTGTACCTCTGTACTGTACTGTACCTCTCTCAACCAGTTTAAGTTAAAAGCGAAGCTATACCTAATAAATTCCCTGTAACCTACCTTACCCTTCTATTGTCAACCAATGTCTGTTTTTCTTTAAAGAGCGCTGTTTGTCGACATAATTGTATTTGTGCTGCTTTTTCATCTATGTTTTCATTTCTTGTTTTCATTCTACTCATTATGCTCAATTAGTATTAAGCTTGTCATTTAAGTTTATCATGCCCGAAACGCTTTGCGTAATAGTGGCTTTAGGCATTGTATGTACTAGCTCTACCTATAAGTCAACCAATCCTTGTAAAAATTTATTGTATGTATGTACCTTACCTAAATAAAATTGTATTGTATTGTATTGTATTGTTTTGTTGTGGGGCGTAAGGGGTTACCGCTTTCGTTGTCTCCCGTTCGCGTTGAACCTGGCACCTCGCATGTTCACGTGCCTTACCGGGTCGTGGTGGCCCGTCTGCGTTTGTTAGGTGTTTGAGTGTTGGCCTACCTCGACGACTGGCTGCTTTGTGTTCCCAGTCGGTCCTCTTGTCTGCTAGCCAGGGATTTGGTTCTTTCTCAGCTCTCTGGGTTCGGGTTCATGGTGAACTGGAGGAAGTCCCATCTGGTTCTCTCCCAGGTTCGGACATGGCTGGGCTTTGTGTGGGACTCTCAGACCACTTCCTTATCTCTTCTTCTGAAGTCTCTCCTGTGGCTGTGGTCCCACATGCGCCTGTTTCTGGGTGGCTCCCAGGCCACCCGGTGGTTGCTTGAGGGTCTGTGCGGGAGCCTGAACTTTACGATGCTGGTTTACCCGCTGGGTCGGGTTTGACTTCGTCGGCTGTTCTGGTTCCTTCGGTGACGTCCCTTCCGCCTCTCTCGCGATCGCTGGGTTCGGACCCCGGGGGCCTTGCATCGGTTGCTGCGTTGCCGGCTTCCTCTTCGGGTTTTTCAGGGTTCAGTGCCTTGGCGCATACCCGAGCCCACGTTTGATGTGTTCACGGGTGCGTCGTCTCTCGGCTAGGGCTTTATGACCAGTGCTCACCAGGCCGGTCAAGGACGTTGGGGTCCATCTTTCTGTCGAGCCCACAACACGGTGCAGAAATTCGCGGCGGTGTTTACTCTTCGGGGGCTTTGGGTCGCCTGCGGATCGACGATCCGGCTCCATTCGGACTGCTCCCCGGTGGTTCATTGTCTGAATCGGGGGAAATTTGATGCAGTCCTTGGCTCTTTGGAGCTGGTCGCTTTGGGTGACTCGTCTGCTGAGTTCTCGGGGTTTGGCTCTCCTGGCAGTTCACGTGTGGGGAGTGTCCAACGTCTTGGCCAACGGCCTGCCTCATTTCGTTCCCCCTCTCCACGGAATTGACAGTCGACACCGACTTGTTCCATTGGCTTTGCCAGATGCTCGGACGCCCCAAGGGTGATCTCTTCGCTTCGGCTTGGTCGCAGCGCCTTTCCCAGTATGTGGCGCCCTTCCCCAACTGCGAGATCGTCGGGGTCAATGCCTTCTGGCAGGACTGGTAGAGGTGGGGGTTCCTTTACCTCTTTTCCCCAGTTCCGCTGTTGCCATGTGTCCTGACTAGCTTGGAGACTTACCAGGGGAGAGTTGTCCTCTTGGCCCTGTGGTGGCCGGCCCAGTCGTGGTTTCAGGCGCTGCTTGCTCAGTGTCCGAACCCAGAGGTTTTCCCACGGCTCCGCCTCTTCCAGCAGATCGGACCAGTGTGTCACGTGGCTGGTTCGATCTTCTCCTTGAGTCTTCGCGTATGTTATTTTTGACTCGAGTTTATCATCTCTATGGTGATCAGGTGGTTTCCTTGTTAGTGTCCCACTTGAGGGCTTCGTCTCAGTGGCAGTATGAAGTTTCCTGGCAGTCCTTCCGGTTCTTCTTAAGTCTTCGTCATTGTACTTCGCTTTCGGTTAGGGTGGTGTTGTCATTTCTCTCTTGGTTGTTCCAGGACCATCTTCTTATGCCTAACACCGTCGTCTCGTATCGTGCGGCGCTGGCGAAGCCGCTTCAGCTTGCTTTCGGTATTGATGTTACGTCTGCGCTGTTTTGTAAGCTGTCTCGGGCGTTGTTTCACCTCTGGCCTGCTCATGCGTCGCCTGAGCCGTCCTGGTCATTGGACAGAGGACGGCATTGGACAGAGGACGGCCCCTCTTATCTATCTTCTCGGTTTGTTGTGGCCCCTTTGGTTCAGGATTGTTTCTCCAAGGCTCTTTTTCTGTTGGCATTGGCCTGTGGGGGTCAGGTTGGTGAGAATCATGCCCTCCTCCGGCGCAGGGGTTTCTACTCTTTCGGTTGGGGTGATAGGTTTGTTCATCTGCAGCCTTCTCCTTCTTTTCTGGCGAAGAATGAGGCTGCTGCTTTTTGGAGGGGTCCCTAGGTTGTTGATGCTTGGTTGGTTAGGCTGGGGGTGCATCATGTTTTGTGTCCGGTTGTGGCTCTTCGCCGTTATTTGCGCGCCATGGCTTTTGTGTCCATGGACGCGCTTTGGGTTGATCTGGTTTCTCTTCTTCCCTGTTTGCGGGTGTGGGTCTCCCAGGTCGTTCACAGGGTTATTAAGGCTAGCCAGCCTGTGGTCTATCCCCGTGCCCATGATGTTCGCAAGTTCACGGATCTTGCCGCCATCTTTGGCAATATGTCTTGGGTTGACATTCAGGCATGGGAATTTTAGCGGTCGAACAGGGTCCTGGCTGCTCGTTACCTTGTTAACGTCCCTGGGCCCAGTCGGGCCTGTGTCGCTTTGGGTCGGCAGATGCAGCCAGGTGTCTCGACTTTGGGTTGAGGAGTGAGCAGCAACCGCCTCCTGG
This sequence comes from Procambarus clarkii, assembly GCF_040958095.1. NCBI lineage: Eukaryota > Metazoa > Arthropoda > Malacostraca > Decapoda > Cambaridae > Procambarus > Procambarus clarkii. The sequence continues at coordinate 19,691,836 of NC_091186.1, forward strand.
TTAAGTCCCTCTTTTTTTCCTCTATGGGTAGTTAACTCTGGGGAGCCATAGGGGCTTCCCCCAGAAAACTAGCATTATATGTAATGAAATGCCATTTTCTGAGTGAGACCTGGAGGCTCCCCGGCATCCTTCCCTCCCTCTGGTCAGCGGTTTTTCCCGTGTTTTGACATCCAGCCTCAAAACTGAGGTGTGGATCGCCGGCGTGGAGGGTCTGGGGCTCCCCCTTCCCCCTTCCCGAGGAGGGGGGAGCTGCGCAGACAGCGGCGTGGCAATAGGTGATGTCACACTAGTTTGCTTGTTTTTTGTTTGGGGAGTTCTATCCACTTGTTTGGCTTTTGGTAGCAATATTTTCACCAGAATAGGGGTTTGTTTTGGGATGCTTACCTTTCTGGGTGCCTGACCCGGTTGATGGGAGACATAGAATGCTTCCAACCACATGGGGGCTTCTATAGGCCTTTGCTCCCCTTGCCTCTCTGAAGGTACCAGGTTCTGGTCGTGGTCCCCGGTAGGCCCAAAAAACTCCATACACATGACCGATGCCAAAGTCTGACATTAGCGTATCAGCCTGGATAGCTCCGCGGAGCCTCCGGGTCTCCCCCAGGAAATGGCGTTTCATTACATTCAACGCTGGTTTTTTAATTTTTTTTGTTGCGCCTGTGGGTGTTGAAGGCCAAAAGGCCCTTAATTAGCGACCTAAGGGTTAATATTTGGCAGAAGAGTTTCCTACCATAAAAACTTTGGGTAATTGTGCTTTTTTTTCTGTCTTTTTCTATTGCAGATGTTGTACATTTAGGCATATTAAACCTGGTAGCAAGAGCAGACACATAGGTACCATGTTCATATTTTGCAATGGGTTCTTTTTTCATCTCTATCATGGTTCAACCTAATTTTCTTTTCACTTGGAAGTGCCATGGTGACTTACTTATGCTAAGAATCTGAAAAATATCCAAGAAAATATAAGAAATTTGATTTGATTGATTGATGACGATTAAATCACCCAAGAGGTGGCACCGGCATGAGTAGTCCCGTAAATGAGAAAGTTTATAGAGGTGTTTAGTAGGGTGTGCACTTAGCGACAGCTACTGGATAACTGACTCATCCATATGCATGTTTGTTTGAGTGCGAGCAAATGGTTGACTACAAACCATGAACAGTTTGAATGCCAAATTTTTTTAGTTGGAAGCCGTTCAAGTACCGAGGTTCTGTATATTATCTATTGGGTCTCATAGTACAGCTGGCTTTGTTCTTAACTTACAGTCAGTGATTCCAGGCTCAATTCCTGGGTGGAAGAGAAATGGTTAGGTATATTTTCTTTCACTTAATGCTTCTGCATACCTAGTAGTAAATTCCCAGGAGTTGCATGCTGGGAATGTCAATAGTTTAATCTTGGGGGTGGCCTTGATAAAAGCCTAAAGTACAGTATTGGACCTAGGCTTCATGTCTCTGACCAAATGAACAAATTATGATAATATTGTGACCAAATGAACAAATTATGATAATATTGTGACCAAATGAACAAATTATGATAATATTGTGAACATACATGGCACAGCATTACAGGGTTTTTCATAAGGCCAATAATTGTCAATAACAACATTTGAGGTAAAACTGAACACTGAAGTAGAAGTCTCTGCATATGATGTTTTTCTCAAGAGTGACAATGTAATTATTTTGCAAAGAATAAATAATATAGATGAAATGTATAATGTAGATGAAAATATATAATCCAACCTACATGCAAGAAATGACAGTTGTCATGTCATCCTGGACCCTTATAAAGGTATAAGAGAGAATAAAACATCATCACTTTTATTTCATATGTGAGGGATGGGTTATGCATATAATTTATGATGACACTCATCTTATTTTTTCAGGTGCAAAAGTGATCATGTCAACACCACACTTCTACATGGGGGACAAGATTGAACTTGCGAAGCTAGTGGGGCTGAACCCTAGCAAGGAAGAACATGAAACCTTCTTGGATGTTGAACCCGTATGTAATATTATTATATGGTTACTTAATTAGTTTAAACTACAGCAAATATGATGAATTATTTTACTTTCATGAAATCTGTCCTTTACAATGTAAATGAGATAAATACTGAATACATTTCCAAAGCATGTTTCTACAATATACTGTATTGTATGTTAAGGCAAGGTGGCAGTTAAAACACAGTGCTACCTGTAATGATCACAATGCAATTAAAGACTTGACTGCCATACTTTACTTAAGTTTTAATGCCTGAATTTACCTGAGGGTCACTAACACTCAAGTGGCCTCAAGGCTAAGAGCCCTGGGAAACCCCGTGGGGGGCTTCATGGTCCGATGGATGTGACCCTCGAGTCCCCTCTCGCATCATGCAAGGTTGATGGTTGCTCTGTCCCCCTTGTCTCAGGGTGACAGTCACTGGTTGTGCCTCCACTATGCTGCCTGTATGGTCGGTGATTCTTTTGACCCGGAGTCGTGCGATGCGTGATTGAACGTGCTCCAGTTCACGCAAGCTACTGATCATGATATGAGGGGTGCAGGCAGCTGAGGAGTTGCATGCTAGATTTAGGTTGCTGCAACGCATCAGGTAAGTTGCTTACCTAATGCTTACCTAAGTTGCTTACCTAAGGAACTGGACATGCGTCCAGTTCCTGCCCCCTTGCTTCCAGCTCCGAAACGTCTGAGAGTTTTGGAGTTGGGGCAAGGTCTAGTTGGTGTTGAGACACGGGCATTTTTTTTTGCCTGGTCCTAAAGCGAAACTTGTGGGGTCTGACCAGTGGGTTCCCTTCGGTCCTGCTCTTTTGGCAGCTCCTGCCTTTTCTTTAGAGGCTGGGGGTTTGGGGGATGGCTCGGCTCTGGGTCCTCAGAGTGAGGTTCCCGGGGTGGGGGAGGGGTTGACTTGAGGGCCTTGGGCCCCGTTGGATCCCGTCTGGGTTTTTGTACCCTTGGACCCTGCCTGGGTTTTTGTACCCTTGGACCCCACCTGGGGTTTTGTACCCTTGGACCCAGCCTGGGTTTTTGTACCCTTGAACCCTGCCTGTGTTTTTGTACCCTTGGAGTGGGGCTTGGTGTTACAAGGAGTATGGTTCTCTTCTTCTTCTCCCTCCTCATATGAATTGGATTTGACGTCTACCCTCTCCCCAAGTTCAGTTCTGTGATCCCGTGGGTTTTTCAGTTCTGTCTTTTCCGGAGGTTTTCAGCTTCCCGCGTCCTGTTCCATGTGATGCGGAAAGCCCTTGTGCACAACCTGGATTACGCCTTCGTAATGGATTCGAGTTCCTTCGTGTATGGATCTTCTGTCCTTACTAGGTTTGTTATGAAGTTTTGGAGTGGTCCTGGTTGGCAGACTGTCCTCTTTTTCTCATTGGAGGCTTGCCATTCATTCTGTCAGTCCTGCACGCTTGAGTGGCAGAAGGATCAGACGGCGTTGCAGGTTTTCTTGGGGAGCGAATTCGAGCATCTCAATGCATACTTGTTTGCCCCTGCCCTTCTGTAGGATGTTGGTGTCGTACAACTCCATGTGCAGGTTCCCTCCCTTTCAGCTGCATTAGTCGCAGAGGACTTGTGTACGCGAGGCCTGTTGGCTTTGGCCTTGCATTTCTTCTCCCTGCTCGGGCTGTCATCGAACTAGCTTAAGTTGGATGTGGAGGAGAATGGGCACGCACTGCCCTCGGCAGTGCATGCATCGTCTGCCTTGTTAAAGTTGTTCGCGCTGATCCTGCGAGATGCAGTTTTGCGGTTTTTGCTTCTCGACTCGCGTGTCGGCAGGTGGTGCTCGCTTCTTTCCTGGAATCCACTTGGGCCCTGGCTCTTAGGCTTTCTTTGCCTTTTTGCACATTGCTGTTTGCAGAGTCTGAGGTTGTGCAGTATCTGCAGGCAGCTTCGTTCAGTTATCGTCCTATGTCGGACTTGTTAGTCCTCCAGGGGGCTCATGGGGAGTCTTCCCAGAAGGGTCGTGCCAGGGCTTGGGGTTATTCCCATCGTGGTAGGCTAGTGGTGCCAGATTCAACACAGGTACAGCCTTCGGTGCCATCTGTTTCTGTTCGGCACGGGGAATCCATTGACAGAGAAAGAAAGAGAAAGACTCATAGCCAGGTTGTGGGGACGATCGCCGGAGTCCTGACAGTCACTAGGTCGAACCTAATTTGCAAGGTTCTTTCTGTGTTATATGACAAAGAGTGCTGGGGAGATGGGATACAACGAGGGTAGCTCCCATCCTGTAACAACACTTATGTAATTACACTTGGGTAATTATGGGGGCGATTGGGGCGGAGGCTCACTCTGTTTGCTCATGCCTGGTCCCACGATTTCTGTGGCCTTCGTGTCATGCTTGTCTAGGGCGTAATTGTGGTGGTTCTAGATAGAAAACTATCACCTGAGGACCACATAAAGAATATTGTGCAAGGAGCCTATGCTATGCTTTCTAACTTCAGAATTGCATTTAAATACATGGATGGAGATATACTAAAGAAACTGTTCATGACTTTTGTTAGGCCAAAGCTAGAATATGCAGCAGTTGTGTGGTGCCCATATCTTAAGAAGCACATCAACAAACTGGAAAAGGTGCAAAGCCATGCTACTAAGTGGCTCCCAGAACTGAAGGGCAAGAGCTACGAGGAGAGGTTAGAAGCATTAAACATGCCAAAATTAGAAGACAGAAGAAAAAGAGGTGATATGATCACTACGTACAAAATAGTAACAGGAATTGATAAAATCGATAGGGAAGATTTCCTGAGACCTGGCACTTCAAGAACAAGAGGTCATAGATTTAAACTAGCTAAACACAGATGCCGAAGAAATATAAGAAAATTCACCTTCACAAATAGAGTGGTAGACGGTTGGAACAAGTTAAGCGAGAAGGTGGTGGAGGCCAAGACCGTCAGTAGTTTCAAAGTATTATATGACAAAGAGTGCTGGGAAGACAGGACACCACGAGTGTAGCTCTCATCCTGTAACTACACTTAGGTAATTACACGCACACACGCACACATTCACAGATTCAGATTCACACAGAAACAGATTCACGGAAAATGAAAAGGAAATGTGTGAAACATTAAATGAAAAGTTCCAAAGTGTGTTTGTACAAAATGAAATCTTCAGAGAACCAGACATGATAAGAATTCCAGAGAACAACATAGAGCGGATAGAGGTGTCTAGAGATGAAGTGGAAAATATGCTAAAGGAGCTCAGTAAGAACAAAGCAGCTGGCCCAGCTGGAGTTTCACCATGGGTTCTGAGAGAATGTGCATCTGAGCTCAGCATTCCACTTCACTTGATCTTTCAGGCATCCCTGTGTACAGGAATCGTAGCATACGTGTGGAAACAGGCTAACATAGTTCCAATCTACAAAAGTGGCAGCAGGGAAGACCCCCTCAATTATAGACCTGTATCATTGACAAGTGTAATAGTGAAAGTATTGGAAAAACTAATCAAAACTAAATGGGTAGATCACCTGGAGAGAAATGATATAATATCAGACAGACAGTATGGTTTTCGATCTGGAAGATCCTGTGTATCGAATTTACTCAGTTTCTATGATCGAGCCACAGAGATATTACAGGAAAGAGATGGTTGGGTTGACTGCATCTATCTGGACCTAAAAAAGGCTTTCGACAGAGTTCCACATAAGAGGTTGTTCTGGAAACTGGAAAATATTGGAGGAGTGACAGGTACGCTTCTAACATGGATGAAAAATTTTCTGACTGATAAAAAAATGAGGGCTGTGATCAGAGGCAATGTATCGGACTGGAGAAATGTCACAAGTGGAGTACCACAGGGTTCAGTTCTTGCACCTGTGATGTTTATTGTCTACATAAATGATCTACCAGTTGGTATACAGAATTATATGAACATGTTTGATGATGATGCTAAGATAATAGGAAGGATAAGAAACTTAGATGATTGTCATGCCCTTCAAGAAGACCTGGACAAAATAAGTACATGGAGCGCCACTTGGCAAATGGAATTTAATGTTAATAAATGCCATGTTATGGAATGTGGAATAGGAGAACATAGACCCCACACAACCTATATATTATGTGAGAAATCTTTAAAGAATTCTGATAAAGAAAGAGATCTAGGGGTGGTTCTAGATAGAAAACTATCACCTGAGGACTACATAAAGAATATTGTGCGAGGAGCCTATGCCACGCTTTCTAACTTCAGAATGGCTTTTAAATACATGGATGGCAATATACTAAAGAAATTGTTCACGACTTTTGTTAGGCCAAAGCTAGAATATGCAGCAGTTGTGTGGTGCCCATATGTTAAGAAGCACATCAACAAACTGGAAAAGGTGCAAAGACATGCTACTAAGTGGCTCCCAGAACTGAAGGGCAAGAGCTACGAGGAGAGGTTAGAAGCATTAAATATGCCAAAACTAGAAGACAGAAGAAAAAGAGGTGATATGATCACTACATACAAAATAGTAACAGGAATTGATAAAATCGACAGGGAAGATTTCCTGAGACCTGGAACTTTAAGAACAAGAGGTCATAGATATAAACTAGCTAAACACAGATGCCAAAGAAATATAAGAAAATTCACTTTCGCAAACAGAGTGGTAGACGGTTGGAACAAGTTAGGGGAGAAGGTGGTGGAGGCCAAGACCGTCAGTAGTTTCAAAGCATTATATGACAAAGAGTGCTGGGAAGACGGGACACCACGAGCGTAGCTCTCATCATGTAACTACACTTAGGTAATTACACTTAGATAATTACATTTAGAATGGATATGGAAAAATCAAAAAGAGTTTTCTCGGTTGGCACAGTTTCCCGCTGACCGAGAATACTCGGCTAGTGCAGTTAAGTGGTTAAGGGTTAAGTATATGACAAAAACCAGTATTGAATGTAATGAAATGCCATTTTCTGAGCGAGCCGCATAGGCTTCTTCAAGCTATCCGAACTGATATATGCTATATTAGTTTTGGGTCATCAGTCACTGGAATTGTTATGCCTACCAAGAACACGAGCCAGAACTTGATCCCCTCAAAGAGGTGTATGGAACAATGCCCTATGAGCCATTTACATTTAGAGTATGTTATAATTGCCATTGACTGGGGAGGGTACCCAGAAAGATAGGCGAAACAAAACAGACCACAATCTGGTGAAAACTGTGACCTATGCCCGAACATAGCTAAAGAACTCCCCAGAAAGAAAACAAACAAGCAACATTTCATCCAACTAGCATTCTTGCTCATTAGTGCTACCCCTTTTGTGGGGTGTAGGGGGAGCCAGCAGCTCACCACTCCAGTTCTTGAACAATGAAGACTGCTGACCGGAGGGAGGGAGGGAGGGTGTCAGAGAGCCTCCGGGGCTAGCCCAGAAAATGGTGTTTCATTACATTGAATGCTGGTTTTCTGTGGGAAGCCCTGTTAGCTTTCCTGATGCTAATTACACACAGATAAGTAAAAACAGGGACATACCTGGGAGAAACATAGAAACAAAACATAGAAACCACCTCTCGGAGGATCGGTGCAAACAGTTTCAGCACGGCAGATAGCGCCTCAGCAGCCGAAACCAGAACCCCAGCCGAAGGCCTCACACACAATTCTTCCACATCCTCCAAAAGCCAATCGTAGATAACTCCAGAAGACTGAAGAAGCGCAAGACCAAGGCCAAATGACTGCGAGTCCGAAGGTCATCAACTGCCAAAGCAGCCGAAAGAGTGGGGGACCTGTGCACGCAACTGTACCAAACCCCTATCACAAGGAAGTGCAGGAGCGAAGAGGCACTCATTGAGGAAATCAAGCAAGCCCCCCAAGAATACCTGCAACACTGAAGAGACCTCTCATTGCTCAAGTGTAAAGGTATGACAAAAGCCACGCCAAGCGCCAAGAGAGAAGATGAGGCAGTCTGCCAGCCAGGAAGACTCTGGAATCCTCATAACGGACCCAATACAGGGAAGAAAAATTGAACTCAGACGAAGCTGGATCCATCACAGAGGTGTAAACCGGGTCTCGCAGGAGGTATGCACCAAGGGTCTCCCGAACCTTCCAAGGGGAAATTCGAGAGGAAGGAAATTTCTAGAAGGACAAATCCAAGGAACCCAAAGGCACCCAGAAACAAACCCAGGAGGAAGCTGCACCTAACTCAAATTCATACAGGAAAGGAAGGTAAGAAAACTCCCTCCCTGGCAGCAATAACCCCTGCCAGAATGCACAAGGACCTGAGCAGGGTCAAACGGAGCCCAAGCGCTCCAAGCAAACTTCCCCGGAGCCCCAGGAACTCCCAACACAGGCCCAGGGCAGAGCCCTCATCCATGCCCACTACCCCTGAAGAAAAGGCAGAGTTCAGTGGAAAAACTTCTGAGAAGGGAGTCAGCTGGGTTGACTCAGAAGCGTCAGTGGGAAAGTCGGGCTCAGCCATCTCCGCGCCCAAATCAAAAGGGGCAATCTCCGAAGCCACCCGAGCCTCATCCCGAGTTAAAACCCGCCCCGATTCCAAAACCTTTAGATGTTTCGAAGCTGGAAGCAGGGGGGGAAAGGAGCAGGGCGAACCATGCCCACCTTAGAAGGAAGCGAGGGCATGGACGGAACCAAGGTCAAAGCAATCAACGCCCCCAAATTCGAGTCCCTATAACCCAAGCGAGGCAGCTCTGGGGCCTCCAACCTGGCCTATTGCAATTATAAGAATCGAGCATGCAACACAGCCAATGCCTGATCCCAAATATCACTAAATAAGGGATGAGCAATAGGAGCACAAGTGTGGAACAAGTCCTACCTGACCCCGGGTTTGCCGATGTCCCCGACCCCCCCCCCTGGCAGCATGACAGAGGTAGGACAGATGATCATCTCCCTGACCATGGTATGGCAATGAACAACCCTCAAATTCACCAAAGGCGAGATTGAGCCCAGAATTAGTACCATGGTATAAGTGGGAACCACAATGGTTATTCTGGGCTGCAAGTAGCAGTCATGAAATCTCAGGGGCAACAGAGAAGGACTAAACTTTTCACAATAGATGATTCAGATTTTACTGTGTTGACTATTACACTCTGCATTCTGTTTGTTAGAAAGTAAAAGAACCATCAGCCTACTTTACCAATAATTCCTTTGTGCACATTTCGTGTTCAATCACACCTTGGTCACATTTGTCGAAGCCTTTTGAAAAATCTGTGTATATTACGTCAGCATTTTGGTTGTCTTCCATGGCATCTAAAGCCATGTCATAGTGATCTAGCAGGTGCGAGAGGCAGGAGCGCCCTTTTCTGAACCCATGCTGCCCAGGGATATGAAGACACTGTAATTCCATATGTGCTTTGTGATCTTACATCTTAGCAGTCTTATAAAGATTTTTATAATATGTGATGTTAGAGCTATTGGTCTGTAATTTTTTGGCATCAGCTTTACTACCTCCTTTATGAAGTGGCACAATCTCAGCTGCTTTAAGGGATAATACCAGTATCTAGGTTCAATCTCCAAAAGATGTTTAGGGCCTGTGAGAGTTTTTTTATTTTGCAATTCTTGGTGTATACAGAATTTCAGGAGTCTGGGCCTGGTGCAGAGTGCATTGGCATGCTGTCTATGGCTGCGTCAACTCGATGGTGGTGTCACATTCATAAATAATTAGTTTGGATCAATGATCTGCAATGTGTTCAGGGGTTCACTAAAAACAAAATCATACTGTAATCTCAGATTTCACTTATTTCTTTGTTGTCAGCTGTGAAGGTTCCATCATCCTTGTGCAAGGGCCCAATGCAGGATGTAGTTTTTGTTCTATGGGAGTGGTGTACCAAAGTGAATATGACAGATGGGAGTGGTGTACCAAAGTGAATGTGACAGATGGGAGTGGTGTACCAAAGTGAATGTGACAGATGGGAGTGGTGTACCAAAGTGAATGTGACAGATGGGAGTGGTGTACCAAAGTGAATGTGACAGATGGGAGTGGTGTACCAAAGTGAATGTGACAGATGGGAGTGGTGTACCAAAGTGAATGTGACAGATGGGAGTGGTGTACCAAAGTGGATGTGACAGATGGGAGTGGTGTACCAAAGTGAATGTGACAGATGGGAGTGGTGTACCAAAGTGGATGTGGCAGATGGGAGTGGTGTACCAAAGTGGATGTGGCAGATGGGAGTGGTGTACCAAAGTAGTTGTGGCAGATGGGAGTGGTGTACCAAAGTGGATGTGGCAGATGGGAGTGGTGTACCAAAGTGGATGTGGCAGATGGGAGTGGTGTACCAAAGTGAATGTGGCAGATGGGAGTGGTGTACCAAAGTGAATGTGGCAGATGGGAGTGGTGTACCAAAGTAGATGTGGCAGATGGGAGTGGTGTACCAAAGTAGATGTGGCAGATGGGAGTGGTGTACCAAAGTGGATGTGGCATGCAATCTTTTGTTTACAATATTTTTTATTCAAGATTTATTTACATTACTCAGTAACCAGTAGTGAAATTATCTTTGTATTCTGCAGAAGACTGGGGTGACCATGAAGGCAGCGAAAAAAATTCAGATCAATGTACCTTTAAGACCCTATGGCAACCTTCCTTCGTTCAAAAATGTTCCTGAAGTCACCTTTCCTATTCTTTGGGTTAATGAAGTAAGTTGATTTTGATTTTGATTAATGCTATATTTTTATGTATGATGCTACCATTTAAATTTAATTCACATGTCTTTTAAAACTTAGAAAATTCTGAAAATTTTAAGAAATCTATTGAATTGACCACTCAGTGTTGAAAAAATATTTTCTCTTAGATATATCACACTACTGTATTTTGCTGTGCATTTGCATCAAATTATTTTCTCCTCAGTGATGTGGATTATTGTATTTACCAGAAGAAATAATGCACATTTTTAGTCCACAATTAACCAAGTATACACTTTGTTTACACATACAAAATCATATGTTTTCCCTACAAAACCACCTGACAATCCTATTCAACAAATGTGTGATGAAATGCAGGAAATTTATGTTTTTCCATAAATTATACTTGTAAAATGGTGATTTGTACACTGGAAAATATGGAAGCTAAGGATAAACTTGTCAATAACTTTAGCCCTGAATAATGAAACTAAAGAGTAACATATTACATTTAAACTCTGGAGTGTGCAATTACCAATATGCAAATTCTTAAAATACAGTACCTATATATGAAAACCTTTAATTATATAATCTCTTGTTTGCCATTGAAAGATAAAAGTACACAAGCAAAAAACCAGCGTTGAATGTAATGAAACTACATTTTCTGGGTAAGCCCCAGTGGCTTCCTGAAGCTGTCTGAACTTGTGTATGCTATATTAGTTTGGGGTCATCAGTCACAGGAGTTCTTATACCCACTGGGGAACCATGAGCCAGAACCTGGTCCTCTCAGAGAGGCGCAAAGAGCAATATTAATGGCCTATGAGCACTTTACATTTTAAGTATGTCATATTTGCCATTGACCTGGAAAGGAACCAGAAAGGTAGGCGAATCAAAACACTGTCTGGTTAACCTGTGCAATCTATATCCAAAAAGATCAAAATAACTTCTACAGAAAGGAAACTAAACAAGCAAGGTTCGGGACTGTTTTGCCTGTTTTGCTCCTTCCCGTTTTCTGGTGCGTCTGTCGTCATTTGGTTGAGCTTCCCTCCGGTCCTTTCTAGGGCTTGTGGGTCCTCTTCCCAGCAGCTTCTGGGTGTTGGCCTTTTTGTTCTTTTGTGAATATCTCTTCTCTTCACACTGTCTCGGCGCTCCTAGTTTTCCTGGGAGCGATTTTGCTCCTAATGAGTCTTTTTGTTCCTGCCCTTCTGCGGGATGTTGGTGCGGGGCGGCTCCTTATGCGAGTTCCTTCCCTGTCAGCTGCACTTGTGGAGGTGGTCTTGCACACTTGTGGCATTTTCGTTTTGGTCCTGCGTTTTCTTTTCCCTCCTGGGGCTGTAATAGGATTGGCTTGCGAAGGATGTAGAGGCGCTTGGGGCCGTTCCAGGGTCTGGCACCTTGGTTTCTGCTGCTAGCTTTCGGTATCGATATTCCTTCTGCGCCGTTTCGCAGGTTGTATCGTGCGTTGTTACACCTCCGGCCTGCTTATGCACTGTCTATGTCGTCCTGGTCTTTGGACAGGGTGCTCTCCTGTTTTTCTTCTCCTTGGTGGTTGTGGCTCCTTGGGGTCAGGTTTGCTTTGCCTCGGTTTTCTTTTTGTGTTGGCATTCACCTCTGGGGGCCGTGTGGCAGAGCTTCTTGCTCTTCTCAGGCGCAGTGGTTTTTGGCTCCTATTGTCGTGATCATAGGTTTTCTTCATCTGCGTCCGTTCTCCCCTTTTTCTGGCGAATGCTATACCTTGGGTTGTTGTCTCGACTTCGTGTTGTGGAGTGATTCTCCTACTGCCTCCCGGGTATGTCCCCTTGTTTTTTAGGTAGTCTTTGGTGAGGTAGCTCCGGGAAGCCTGTAGGGGCTCCCCCCAGAAAACTAGCATTGAATGTAATGAAACGCCATTTTCTGGGTGAGTCCCGGAGGCTCCCCGGCACCCTCCCGCCCTCCGGTCGGTGGGTTTTTCACGGTTTTGATATCCAGCCTCAGAACTGGGGTGGGGATCGCTGGCGCGGGGGTCTGGGGCTCCCCCTTTCCCCTCTCGGGGAGGGGGGAGCTGCGCAGACATGCGGCTCGGGTGACGTCATGCTTGTTAGTTCGTTTTCCTGAGGGAGTTCTGTCCACTCGTTTGTCAATTTTGTTGTTTAACCAGAATAGGGGTTTGTTTTGTGGCGCTTACCTTTCTGGGTGCCTGTCCCAGGTCGATGGCAGATATAGAATGCTCCAAATCACATGTGCATTTCTATGGGCCATTGCTCCCCGTGCCTCTCTGAGGGGGCCAGGTTCTGGCTCGTGGTCCCCAGTAGGCCTAGAACTCTACCCACATCGACTGATGCAAAATAGTTAGGGTATCCATATCAGCCATGGATAGCTCCGGGGAGCCTCCGGGACTCACCCAGAAAATGGCGTTTCATTACATTCAACGCTAGGTTTTTTTTATATATTAGAATGTGTCCCTGGAAATTCAGCTTGTTATCGATGAGGACACCAAGGAATTTACCATCAACTTTACTACTGATTTGTATATTGTTTATTCTTAGATTAATTTCATTTGAAGATTTATTACCAGACAAAATATAGAAAGTTTTGTCAATGTTAAGGGTGAGTTTGTTAGCAGTTAGCCAAAGATGGACTTTATTTAGTTCAGTATTCACAGTGACATTTAGAGCAAGAGGGGTCAGGACTGGAGAAAATGAAAGTTGTGTCATCAGCAAATAAGATTGGTTTGAGGTGTTGAGAGGCATTTGGAAGGTCATTAATGTAGATGAGAAAGAGGAGAGGGCCAAGTATGCTGCCCTGTGGAACACCAATGTTTATAGGTAGTGTAGGAGAAATGGAATTATTCACAGAAATATACTGGAGCCTGTCAGTAAGGTAAGACTGAAGATATTGCAGGGAGTGTCCTCTGACTCCATAATGATGTAATTCAAGAAGGTTTTGGTGGTTGACAGTGTCAAAAGCCTTACGCAGGTCCACAAATAACCCAACAGGGAACTCATTTTTATCAAGAGCTGTATGTATCAAGTTAATCATACTAATAAGTGCATCATTAGTGCTTTTATTGGGTCTGAAACCATATTGGCAAGAGCTAATACCATATTTATTCACTCAACAATTTTGTAAAATATTTATTCACCTAACAATTTTATAAACTGTTTATTCATCTAATTATTTTGAAAACTTTCAGAGTGCAGATGTTAATGCAACAGTGTCCAAAGAGGTTATAAAAGGAGTTAGTCTGCCTTTTGTCGTCGTCAATGCCATCTGTGGCACCTTAATAGCTCTTGGACTTGTTTTCCTTATTGTTGGAGGAATTAAATTCAGCAAAATCAGAGTAAGTTGAGTTTTCTCATAGAAATTTTACATTATTTTGATGATAATTCATTTTGTTAGGGGACAGGTAGCCTGAGTGTAATTACCTAATGGTTTAATAACAGGAATCGTCCAAATTGACAAAGAGGAATTCCTGAAACCAGCAACTTCAAGAACAAGAGAACACAGATTCAAACTAAGGAAACAAAGATGCAGAAAAAATATTAGAAAGTTTTCTTTTGCACACAGAGTGGTAGATGGTTGGAACTAGTTAAGTGAGAAGGTGGTAGGAGGCCAAAACCTGTCAGTAGTTTCAAAGCGTTATACGACAAAGAGTACTGGGAAGATGGGACACAACGAGCGTAACTTTCATCCTGTAACTACACTTAGGTAAATACACTTAGGTAATTACATTAGGCATATATCAAGGTTCCCCAAGGTTGAACCACTGACCCTTCCCAGGATGCAACCCCACAACACACTAACTCCTTGGTACTTATTTACCGCTAGGTGAAGAAAAGCATTAGGCGATAGGAGATGTGCCAAACCATTTCTGACCTGCATGGGATTCAAACCCGGGATTCCTGTTTGTGATTCAAGAATGAACCTAACTGTATTATGAGACACTAGTAGCTGTTAGTGTAGTATTTAATTATAGTACTGTATTACCAAAAATATGGAAAATTCCTGAAAACATGAAAAAATTTAAATATGCGGAAAATCAGTTATTTTTCTGGGCAAGAGCTCCTTGTGGCTTCCTAAAGTTATACGCTTAGATGGTTCCTATGTGACAGAGTGCATCACCCATATAGTTCCTAGGCCAACCGGGGAACAGAGCAGAACATGACCCCTCACAGAGGTGCTGAGAGCAGTAACATTTCACCATCTCACTGGACAATGCACCCAGAAAGCAAGCGAGTCGATACAAACCACTGCTAGGTTCAAGAGATTGAAGCTTTGCAACCTGCCTAATGAACTCCCTCAACTATGTAAAGAAATGATTGGATCTCTTAAAACTAGTGTTAACTCATTCTCCCCACCTCCCATACTTGTTTGGGGAGGAGAGGAAGGAGCTCACCACCCTACTGGGATCTGAGCTGTCAGTTCTTATGCTGATGCAGTGGAGGTCATTTGACTATTGTAGTGGTTCTTGGGTTGCCTCAATCATGCAGGCTCCACCTTTCTATTAAGTAATTTTGGGTCTTTGCCCTTGGTTGCATTTCTTATACTCTGTGGTGTAGCGAGAGCATGGCATGTAGAGCACTTGGACCTGCATGTGCTAAGGATGATTTAGGGAATGAGGACCCTTCCCTGGGTCCTCTTTAGTGATGCCCTTGCATTGTCAGAGATGCCTTCTCTTAGTGTTCGGGGGTTTGCTCCCTTATTGGTCCTCCTCGCTTCTTGTGGTCCTCGCCCAGGATGAGTCACAGGTCTTGTGGCTCCTCTGTCTTAGCCTGGTCTGGAGCGCCATTGGCTGGTGAGGCACATTGATGGTTTGCAGGCTTTCCTTCAGCACTCCGAGGTTGGCCTTCACAACCATGTAATCCAAGCTGTGTTAGCTTACTTTTAGGTTCAGCATAGCCTTTAGATCATGGAAATCCCCAGTGGTTTTGGTCCTATGGATAACCCCTCCAAACCTGCTCACACCTTGTGTGAGTTTGAGGGTTGCTCATTGTCTGTGCCACAGGATTACGATCACTTGTTCTGCCTCCACTATGCTGCTGGAATATTGGGTTAGTAACATCTTTTACCCCGAGCCCTGTGGGGTTTGCTCTTCCCATGTGGCTCTTTCTGACCCTCCTGATGAGGGTAGGGCACCTGAGGCATATGGACACAGCAAGTAGCTCTTGTGCTGGGTTCAGGGGGTTTGGTTCTCCTTGCAGTTCATGTTCAGGGATGTCCATCATTCTTTTAGATGGTCTGTCCCAGTTCCTTCCCATCACCACAGAGTGGGCCATCAATGCCACATCCTTCCTTTGGCTTCACGAAACATACAGGTGCCTGGATGAGGGCCTCTTTATATGAGTGTGGAATCAGTGCCTCCTGTTTACGATGCTGTTCTCTGATCATGAGGCCCTCATGGTAAATGCATTTCAGCTGAACTGATTGAGGTGAAGGTTCCTATACCTCTTTCGTTCCTCTTCTAGATGACAGTATGAGGTTTCGTCGTGCTCCTTTTGCCCTACTTTTCCCTTTTCTGGGGGGAGCCCCTTCAGCTCCCGAGAGTTATATGGGCTGATATGCTAATGTCAGACTTTGGCATCAGTCATGTGTATGGAGTTCAATGGGCCTACCGGGGACCATGAGCAAGAACCTGGCCCCCTCAGAGAGGCAAGGGGAGCAATGGCCTATAGAAACCCCTGTGTGGTTGGAAGCATTCTGTCTGCCATCGATCGGGTCGGGCACCCAGAAAGGTAGGCGTCCCAAAACAAACCCCTATTCTGGTTAAAATTGCTATCAAATGCTGAACTAGTGGATAGAACTAATCAAAACGAAACGAGCAAACTAGCATGACATCACACGTCACCTCACCACTGTCTGCGCAGCTCCCCTCTCCCCGGAGAGGGGAAGGGGAAGCCCCAGACCCCCATGCCAGCGATCCACACCCCAGTTCTTTTGGTTAATGCTATAGGCAATGGTTGTGTGCTCTGGCTCCAGTTCTTTCAGCATTGTGTTTCGTGTGTGGTGTCTGTTTTTCAGGGGTGTGAGAGCCAGGAGTGAGTCTTCAGTACTTGGGCTGCATATGCAGCTAGGGTACCCTTTCCTTTAGGTGCCCTGTAAGTACTGCCCTTGGAGCTTGGGGGTTACCTTCCACAGGTTCCTCGTGTCCTGCCTTTGCTGGGCTGTTTCACTGCTTGGTTTTTCGGCCGCTCTTTGGATGCTTGGGTGTTTTGTCTCCCTTGTTTAATGTGGTGGCAAATGTGGTGGTTTAGGCTTCCCCTGGTTCGATTCCGGGGTACTTTGGGTTCTATGGTTTCGTTCCGGAGGTTTCTTCCTCTTGGGCTCCCTTTGTGGGTTCAGGGGGCTTTGTTTCCTCGTGTGACCCGGTTCTGCCTTCTGGAGTTCCGGGGTCTTCCTGGCTTGCAGACTGATCTTTTTGGATCTTGGCACGTGTTGTGGTCGTGCTGGGACTTTGAGGTTTTGTTGTCGAGGTGGGCCTTTTGATGCAGTTTTGTGCCTTCTTTGCCTGGCCGGCGTGGTGCTCTCTGCTCACTGGTCGGTGGCTTGTACTTTTCTTTTAAAGTGTATGTGTGTGTGTATACGCATGTACATGTGTATGCTGTGTGTGTGTGCACATGTGTTTACACATGTGTGTATAACATAACTTGTTTGTATGTGTATATGTATATGTATGTGTATGTGTACTTTTTCTTTCGGAAGGGGCTCTGTTCCCTTCTCTGTTGACGGGGCGCTGGGGGAGCAGCCTGCTCTGTTGATTCTCGCATGGTCCCGCTGTTGGTGGACACTTTTGGTTGTCTTCCAGCCTCTGGTGGTGTCGGTGGATGGCTTCTCCCCCTTTGGAGGAGTTCAGAGCTGGCGGGGTGGGCTTCTTTCCCTGCGCTTCGTCATGTCATCTTAGTGGGTGCATTGGACATGGTCGATCCACCCCATCCTTCTGGGGTTCCCGTCTGCTCTTTGAAGTCATGGGCCTTTCGCATCTGCGGTTCTTCTGGACTTCTTCAGTCTGCACCCTGGATTCTATGCCCTCCTCAGAGGACTGTTGTCTCCTGTCCGGCTTTCTGTTGGGGCCAGGTGCCTGGATGGTGGACCTGGACCTCCAGGTCAATTCTTGGCACGTTCCTCTCCAGTTTTCTGGGACTGGCACAGTAGGTGGTGGGGCTTCAGGCTTGCTGCATTTGTTGCCTTCCCTATTTTGTATTTGGCATTTGGTGTATTTTTGCATCTTTACCGGATCTTAGTGCCCTGTCTGAATCTGCTTGAAATTCGGTGTCTGGCCTACCTCGACGACTGGCTGGTGTGGGCTCCCAGTCGGTCCGCTTGTCTGCTCGCCAGGGGTGTGGTTCTTTCCAGATCACCGGGTTTAGTTTCCTGGTGATCTGGAGGCCATTACATCTGTTTCTGTCCCGGGTTCGGACCTGGGCCTTGTTTAGGGCTATTGGGCCACGCCTTGTCTTTCCCTCCAGAAGTGTTACTGCGGCTGTGGTCCCACCTTCGGCTGTTCATGAGGGGGTCCCGGGCTGCTCAGTGGTTGCTTGAGCAGTTGTGCGGGAGTCTGACCTTCGACGGGCTGGTCTGCCCGCGGGGTCGGGTTTGGCTTCAGCGTCTGTTTGGTTCCTTCGGAGACTCCCCTTCCACCTCTTGCAATCGTTGGGTTCGTTCCTCCGGGGATCTTGTGTTGGTGCTGCGTCGCCAGCTTCCTCTTTGGGGTTTTCGGGGTTCCGTGCCTTGGCACCTTCCCGAGCCTTCGCTCGATGTGTTCATGGACGGGTCATCTCTCGGCTGGGGCTTTGTGACCAGTGTTCACCAGGTCGGTCGGGGATGGTTGAGTCTGTCCGCCCGTCGGGCTCACAGCACGGTTCGGGAGTTCGTGGCTGTCTGGTTTGCGCTTCTGAGGGTTTGGGTCACTCGGTGCTCTACCGTTCGACTCTGTTCGGACTGTTCTCTGGCGGTTCTTGCCGGAACCACAGGGTTTCTCTTAGGTGTTGACCTTTGGGGTTGGTTCCTTAGAGTGGCTTGTTTGCTGGATTCTCGGGGTTTAGCTAACTATGAGGTTCATGTCCGGGGTGTGTCCTGCGTCCTGGCGGACAGCTGTCTTGGTTCATTCCTCTGTTCGCGGATTGGCCAGTCGCCGACTCGTTTTGTTGGCCTTGTCGGACGTATGGACTCCTGGCCATGGACGTCTTCGAGTCGGCGTGGTCTAGGCGTCGCCCATTTTATGTGGAGTCCTTACCCACCTGCGAGGCATTCACGGTGGATGCTTTTCAGCAGGACTGGTCGAAGTGGGGATATCTGTTCCTCTTCTCCCGGACCAGCTGTTGCTTCGGGTTCTGGCTTGGTTGGTGCCCATCTCACGAGAGCAGTCCTTATGGTTCCTTGGTGGCTGGCCCACCTTTTTTTTCAGACGCTGCTTGATAGGTGTCCGAACCCGGGGCATTTTCCCGCGGCTCCGCCTCTTTCGGCAGGTTGGATCGGTCCTGTACGTGACTGGTTCAGCCTTCTCCTCGGCTCTTCGCGTCTGGTATTTTGACGCGGATATCACCATCTCTGTGGTGTTCAGGTGGCTTTGTTGGCGGTGTCCCACCAGCGAGCTTCGTCTTGGCGACAGTATGACGTTCCTGGTGTTTCTATGCACTTTTTCTTGCTCTTCGTAGGTTGTCGTCTCTTTCGCATCGGGTTGTCTTGTCCTTTCTTGGGTTTTCAGGACTACTGTTATTTGATGTTTTTATTGTCACCTCATTTTGTGCGGCGCTGGCGGAGCCGCTCCGGCTTGCGTTCATGGTGGACGTCACATCTGCCCCATTTCGTACGCTTTCTTGTATTTTGTTTCACCTCTGGCCTGCTCATGCGTTGCCTGAGCTGTCCTGGTCCTTGATCAGGGGGCCTTCTTATCTTCACAGTTTGTGGTAGCCCCTTCGGTTCAGGTTTCTGCTCTTTGGTACTGGTGGTAGATTTGTAAGTATGCAGCCTCTCTCCGTCCTGGCGACGGTCGAGACGGCTGCTTTCCGGAGGGGTTCTTGGGTTATTGATGCTTGATTAGTTTGGCCGGGGGGTGCGTCCTGTTGTTGTCCGGTTGTGCTTTTTGCCGTTACCTGCGTACCGTGTCTGGGGATGCGCTGTGGTTGATCCGGTTCCCCTCATTCCCTGTTTTCAGGGCTCGGGTCTCCCAGGTCGTCCACAGAGTTTTTCACTTTTCCAGCCTGCGGTCTGTCTTTGCGCCCGTGCTGTTCAGACTTTGCAGCTTTTGCTGCTGTGTTGGTGACGTCTAGGGCTCATTTCGGGTGCAGGGATTTGAGGGTCGCACAGGTTCTTAGCCGCCCATTCTTTATGCACGCCTGCTCCTGTGCGTTTTTGTTGCCTTGGGTTGCAGGTTGCAACCTGTTGTCTCGGTTTCACGTTGTGGAGTTTGTGGCGGCCACCTCCCGGGTTAGCCCTTTCTTTTCCTTCTCTTTGGGTATGAAGCTCCAGGGAGCTGTAGGGGCTCCCCATAGAAAACCAGCATTGAATGTAATGAAACGCCATTTTCTGGGTGAGCCCCAGAGGCTCCCTGGCAACCCTCCCTCCCACCGGTCGGCAGTTTTTTCGCGTTGGTTGAAGCTTATCTTCCGAACTGAAGCTTGGCAGCCGGTGCGGTAGGTCCAGGGCTCCCCCCTCCCCCTCTCAGGGCGGGGAGGGCTGCGCGGACGATCGGCGTGGCAGTAAAGTGTGATGTTTGCTTGTTTGCTAGTTTCCTTGTGATTGTAGGGAGTTTCTACCTCTCTGTTCGGTTTTTTGTTTGTTTTTTACCATGTGGGGTTTGTTTTGTTATGCCTACCTTTCTGGGTGCCTAACCCCGGTCGATGGCAGATAAGTAAAACCCCAACCACAAAGGGGTTTTCCAGGGCCATTGCTCCCCGAAACCTCTCTGAAGGGGCCAGGTTCTGGCGCTGGTCCCTGGTAAGTCTGAACTCCTTAGCTAATGTCCCGGTCTAATATAACATACATTAGCCCAATAAGCTCCAGGGAGCCTCCGGGGCTCACCCAGAAAATGGCGTTTCATTACATTCTATGCTGTTTTTTTGGTTTTATTTTTGAATAAGGCAAAAGTCTGACAGCTTTTCAATTTTTTAGGGAGTGAGTTCCATAGACTAGGTCCCTTTATTTGCATAGAGTGTTTACACAGATTAAGTGTGACGCTGTTGATATCAAAGAGATATTTATGTCTGGTGTGATGATTATGTGTTCTGTTACATCTGTCCAGGAAGAGTTTCAGAATAGGGTTGGCACTTAAGAAAAGGGTTTTGTAAATGTAATTACACAAGAGAATGTGTGGAGTGAATTTATGTTTAGTATGTTTAGGGATTTAAACAGGGGAGCTGTGTGTTGTCTGAAAGCAGAGTTTGTTATTGTTCTGATAGCAGATTTTTGCTGGGTCATGATGGCCGGGCTTGAGGTAGTTTGCAGAGGTTGAACCCCATGCACAGATACCATAAGTAAGATAGGGATAGATAAGTGCATAATATAATGAGAAGAGAGCAGAGTAGGGTACATAATATCTGATCTTAGAGAGTATACCAACTGTTTTAGAAACTTTCTTAGTTATGTGTTTTATGTGGGTGCTGAAGTTGAGTCTCTTGTCTAAGTATAGGTCAAGGAACTTTCCATCATTTTTATTGCTGATGTTAACATTGTCTATCTGAAGCTGAATTGCATATGTTGATTTGCTTCCAAATAAGATGTAGTAGGTCTTTTCTATGTTTAGTTTGAGTTTGTTGGTTAACATCCATAAGTGGACTTTTCTTAATTCGTTGTTTACAACATTATTTAATATGCGTGGGTTGTTCTGAGTAGATGAGGGTAGTATCATCAGCAAACAATATAGGTTTAACCATGTTAGAGACATTAGGCAGATCATTGATGTATATATAAGAAATAGGAGGGGTCCTAGGATGCTGTCCTGTGGTACCCCTATGGTTAACCCTCAAACCACTAGGGGCCCAAATGGAATTCACATCCACAGGCGCAACAAAAAAAAATCCAAAAAATTCTTTCGTCATATAGAAGTGTTTATTTTTGTTCCCTGATCACAGAAAAAATAACAAAAAATCGTAGGTGGCATATTTTAGCAGCAATAGGGTAGGGAAGTGTGGCAAAAAAGGGGCGTTGGCAGAGCCTTCGCCAGACAAGGTCTACTCCGCCCGAGCTGTCAGTTGCTACAAATATATTATTACCTAATTATTTTAATGTCTCTGATTGATTTTTTCTTAGTTTTTTTGCAGTAATATTATTCCATACAGTGAATTGTGGTATATTTATATAATAAAATGTGTGAACCATCGCTGTACTCAAAATTATGGTGTGCATATTAGTGATTCAATTATTATGTTCATCAAACAATAAACAAATAGTTTTGCTGTTGTTACACTATATACACAGGTTATATATAAGTATCTGCATGTTTTGTTCGCCATAACGAACTACTAAGTTGGTCTTGTGAGTCAAAAAGCAACGAGGAGTGACCGCCAAACACCAGCGAGCCACTCACTGCCACTCCCTCCCTCAACACCACCTCACTCACCCTCATTCTCCTCCCACAATACTGTTTTTGCATTTATTCACTATACACAGACGTTATATATACGTATTTACATGTTTTGTTCACCATAACTGTACATCTAAGCTTGTATGGTGAGTAAAGGCACAAAGATGTAGCTACTCACACAGTCAGTTGATGGCTGCCGCCCTCAAGGCCAAATGCACTAATATTTCTCCTCCAACAATATTGTTTGTGGTGTTATTACGCTATATACACACATTATATATAAGTATCTACCCGTTTTATTCACCATACCTGTACAAATAAGCTGGTAAGGTGCCTAAAGACCATAGTGGCCACCAGTAAACAACATGACAAGTCGTGCAGACGACGCTCCTCCCTCACCAAAATGGCGGCTCCCAACCTAATCCTCTCGCTGTTATCTCACACTATACACACGTTATATATAAGTATCTACATTTGTGTTCACCATAGCGAACCACTAAGCTGGTATGGTGAGCGCAGTCAATAAATGGTGGCCACACACAGTCAGAAGACGACGCCACAACCCTCCCTCCACAGCCTTACTCCTCCCTCCATGGAGCACAGCGCTAAATATCACCACAATCCTGCTATTATCAGAATCCTGGTCAGTTTTATCACAGTCAGGGGGCTTCAGTAATACTATCACTGCTAAATAATAGCAGTATCATATATATTATGGCATTTGTAGGAGATGCTGTGGTCACAAGCTGAACAGCGGTGCTGTGAGCTCGTGCTGCATGCACCAGCCTTGGTGGCTTGCTCAATACTGACGCTCTAACACCCAAGAATGTTGGCCTGGATTTTTTTCTAGGTGGCATCTGGCAATTATCGGTTGTGGCTGTAGTATAGCTGCCCCTATTCCAGGCGGGGTGTTTAAATTATAGCGCTAGACACGAAATCGTATATAAATGATGTGCGAGGTTTCGGTTTTGTCACTGATATCATTTATATATGATATACGCGGTTTGAGGGTTAATGATAGAGTGGGAGAGGTTATATCATTGATGGCTACATATTGGTGTCTGTCACTAAGATAGGATCAGATAAAGTTCAGGGCAATGCCTTGGACTCCATAATGGTGGAGTTTAAGTAAGAGGTAGTTACGGTTAACTACCATAGAATGCTCCCAATCACACTGAGGTTTCTATAGGCCATTACTCCTCATACCTCTCTAAGGCAAGGTTCTGGCTCATGGTCCCCTGGTAGGCAAGAACTACATGCACATTGACTGATGCCAGAAAGCTAATATATCCATATCAGCCTGGATAGCTCCAGGGAGCCTCCAGGTCTCACACAGAAAATGGCATTTCATTACATTCAACGCTGGTTTTTATGTGTCTGATGCCGATTATTGTTGCTTCTTTTCATTTAGTACTGGCAAAAGCACTGCAAATTGCATTAACCCCTAAGCTGCTAAGGGGTCCTGAGGAGATTTACACGTGTGCAAGAATTTTTTTTTTTTTAATTATTTAGTCTTCTAAAAATGTTAATTTGTGTTCCCTGAACATGGGGAAAAGAATCGTAGGTGACATATTTTGGGCACAATAGGCCGAGGAAGTCTGGCAAAATGTGGGTGTTGACAGAGCGGTCAGCGTCACCCGAGCTGACAGGTGGGAGTTGCCACAAAGATATTATCACCTAATTATTTCAATGTCTCTGATTGATTTTTTCTTATTTTTTTGCAGTAATATTATTCAATAGTGTGTAGTGTGATAGATTTATATAATAAAATGTGTGAATCATCACTATACTCAAAAGTATGTGTTCATATTAGTGGTTCAATTATTATGTTCATAAAATAATAAACAAATAGTTTTGCTGTTGTTACACTATATACACACATTATATACAAGTAGCACATCCTGCCTAAAATATACGATGATGTACTGTACATTTAAGAAACAAATCTGGGTCACAGGTCTGTGGAGTGTGGTTAGGCTTACGGAGTCAGCCGGTCCCTCCCCCACCACCAACACACCTCCCCATCTCCCCCCACCACCAACACACCTCCCCATCTCCCCCCTCCACCGACACACCTCCCCCTCTCCCCCCACCACCGACACACCTCCCCCTCTCCCCCCCACCACCGACACACCTCCCCCTCTCCCCCCCACCACCGACACACCACCCCCACCCCCCACCCCAAACCCATACACACACACACACACTCTCAAAGGTCACGTGGTTCACAGTTCACTTCAACACCCATATATCGCTTCCTGCCTGCCAGCCTGCTTCCTTCCCAGCCTGCCTCCTTCCCAGCCTGCCTCCTTCCCAGCCTGCCTGTCTGCCTCCTTCCCAGCCTGCCTGTCTGCCTCCTTCCCAGCCTGCCTCTTTCCCAGCCTGCCAGCCTGCCTCCTTCCCAGCCTGCCAGCCTGCCTCCTTCCCAGCCTGCCTCCTTCCCAGCCTGCCTCCTTCCCAGCCTGCCTCCTTCCCAGCCTGCCTCCCTCCCAGCCTGCCAGCCTGCCTCCTTCCCAGCTTGCCTCCTTCCCAGCCTGCCAGCCTGCCTCCTTCCCAGCCTGCCAGCCTGCCTCCTTCCCAGCCTGCCAGCCTGCCTCCTTCCTAGCCTGCCAGCCTGCTTCCTTCCCAGCCTGCCTGCCTGCCTCCTTCCCAGCCTGCCAGCCTGCTTCCTTCCCAGCCTGCCTCCTTCCCAGCCTGCCTTCTTCCCAGCCTGCCTCCTTCCCAGCCTGCCAGCCAGCCTGCCTGCCAGCCTGCCAGCCTGCTTCCTTTCCAGCCAGCCTGCCTCCACCCCTGCCATCATGCTAACGGGTAGTGTGTGTTAGGCTTATCTTCGGGAATGAGCCGGTCTCACCCCCACCACCAACAAACCACCCGCCCCCCCTACATCCCATCTCTCAAGGTCACGCGGTTCAACCGCGTGACTACCACTCACTCCCTGCCTGCAAGCTAGCCTGCCTGCCTTCCTGCCTGTCTGCCTGCCTGTGCCTGCCTGCCTGCCTGTGCCTGCCAGCCTGCCTTTCCCTCCCTAATTCTCACTACTTCCATCCCTTCCTGCCTACCTCCTAGCATCTCTCCCTACCTCCCCCTCCCTCTTAGCATCTCTCCCTACCTCCTAACATCTCTCCATACCTCCCCCTCCCTCCTAGCATCTCTCTCCCCCCCCTCTCTCACTGATTCTCCCCCCCCCCCTCATTCATACTGCCTCCCACCTCAGCTCCATCGTCCATCCACCCACCAGTCAGCCATCACTGACGCAATGCGTGCATTTGGAGCCAACATGGTGCACAGATGTTTCTTGATTGTGCAGATATGTAAAACAAAAGCACAGAATGAACATTCCAGCCTTATGGCAATTCAAAATAATAGGAATAATAGGCCGTGAATCTGTGAAGTCACAGTCTACATGTTTTGTTCACCATAACTGTACAATTAAGCTGATATAATTAGTTCAGGCACTAAGAGACATCGCTACACACAGTCAGCTGGTGGCTGCCTCCCTCCCTCATTCAAGGTCAGGTGTACTAAAATTTCTCCCCCACCAATACTGTTTGGGGTGTTATTACACTCTATACACACATTATATATAAGTATCTACATGTTATATGCACTGTAACTGTACACCTAAGCTTGTAGGGTGCCCAAAGAGCATAGTGGCCACCCTCTACACAGCCAGACAAGTCATGCAGATGACGCCACCTCCATCACCCAAATGGCTCCTCTCACCATAATCCTTTTGCTGTTATTACACTAATACACACATTATATATAAGTATCTACATTTGTGTTCACCATAGAGAACCACCGAGCTGGTATGGTGAATGCAGATAATAACAGATGGACGCACAGTCAGCAATCTCCCTCCCTCCCTCCCTCAGCATTGCTCCTCCCACACAGCGGTAATTATCACAACACTCCTGCTATTATCACAATCCTGGTCATTTTTATCACAGGGGTCATCTGTAATACTGTCATCGCTAAATAATAGCAGTTACATATTTATTTTGACATTTTTAGGCGATGCTTTGGTCACAAGCTGAACAGCAATGCTGTTAGCTCATGCTGCGTGCACCAGCCTTGGTTGCTCCCACAGTACTGTGGCTCTCACACCGGAGAATATTGCCCATGATTTTGATTTTTTTTAAACATGGTGTCTGTTTACAAGAGCCCTGAGGAAGCTGATGTGAACCCCGTGTAGCCGCGGGCCATTTGAATCGTGCCAGGCACCCTATGGCGTATATATACTGTACACCATGCGCACCGTGGGACATGTTACTCATGGTGTATATATATACGCCATGCGCAGTTTAAGGGTTAAGTGTCAATACTTCTGCGGTGACATTTTGAAGGTTGTCATGCGTTGTTTCACCTTTGGCCTGCCTAATGCCTACTAATATCGCCTCGTATTATGTAGTGCTGGAGAGCCGCCGAAGCTTGCATCCGGGGGTCGTTATCACTTCTGCCCTGTTCCATAAGCTTTCTTGTGCTTTGTTTCACCTCTGGCCTCCTCAGGGCTTGTGTCTCCTAGGTCGCCCACAGGGTTATTAAGTTTAGCCAGCCTGCAGTCTTTCCTCATGCCCATGACGTTTGGATGTTTGCTGCTTTGGCTGCCATCTTCAACAACATGTCTTGGGCTGTTATTCAAGTGCAGGGATTTTGGACGTCATACAGAGTCCTGGCCGCAGGATATTTGGTTTACATTCCTAGTCCTGGGTGTTCGTGTGTTGCTTTGGGTCGCAGGTTGTAGCCAGTTGTTTTGCTTTCGAGTTGAGAAGCGTTTGGTGACCGCCTCCCGGGTGTGTCCCTCTTTTACTTATCCTTGGTTATGTAGCTCCAGGGAACCATAAGGGCTCCCCCCAGAAAACCAGAGTTGAATGTAATGAACCGCCTTTTTCTGGGTGAGCCCCAGAGGCTCCCTGGGCACCCTCTCTCCTTCCAGTCGGCGGTTTTGTTTTGCTTTCAATGCTTAGTCTCCGAACGAGGTAGCCAGCATGGTGGGGTCCGAGGCTCCCTACCCCCCCCCCCTCCCAAGAGGGGGGGGAGCTGCGCGGATGAGCAATGCGACGACGGTTGAGGAATTCACAGAGCAGATGCACAAAATAGAAAACATCCTTGATAATCTAGCAAACCCAGCTCCAGATATTATCTTCCTTGGAGATTTCAATTTACCAAGTCTAAGATGGAGAATGGTAAACACAAATATCATAGCAGGGAATGACCCGGGAAATAACCAACCCCAGGTCAGAGAACTTTTGAGATTTTGTGACAAATTCTCGCTCAATCAACAGATTACAGAACCATCTAGGAACGAAAACACACTAGACTTGTTATTCACAAACAATGATGAACTAATCAGAGACATTACAATCTCAGATACTACATACTCAGACCATAAGCTCATTGAAGTGTAAACTAGCATAAATAACAGTAGTAGGTCTAAGAAACCCAACAGGTGAGAAGGAGTATTTAATCAATTCAATTTCAACAAGAAGAGGATCGACTGGGAAAAAATAAATGTAGACCTTGCAACCATTCAATGGGAGACGGTCTTAAGCGACAAAACTCCCACACAGTGCTGTGAGAGAGTGAGAGTGCTGGGAAGACGGGACACCACGAGCGTAGCTCTCATCCTGTAACTACACTTAGGTAATTAAAAAATTATAAATTACAGGGAATAGATCAACTGACGGCTGAAGCTTACAAGGTCTGCTTGAAGCACGTGCCTGTGAGGAGGGGCAGAAAGAGGACCACTCTAGAAAGAGAACGCAGACGACTGTACAGGAGAAGGAAAAAAATAACAGAAATGCTTCGGCAGATACGACTATCAGAAGAAAGAAAAATAAACCTAAGCAGGAAGATCAAAGAAATAGAACAAACGTTGAAGCGATCATATGAGTCTGAGGAAATGGAATTGGAACAGAAAGCTATACAAGAGATAAAGAAAAATTCAAAATATTTTTTCACATACGCAAAATCAAAATTAAAAACCTCGACCAGTATTGGACCATTAATTACAAATGAAGGTTCGTACACAGAGGACAACAAAGAGATTAGTAAAATTCTAAGAAGCCAGTATGAGGCTATGTTTAGCACACCAATAAACAACATGAAAGTTGATGACCCAGACAGCTTCGTTATGAATGACATTCAAGCTGCAGACAATATAACGGATATTAACACGAACTCGGAAAACTTTGAAAGAGAAATTGACAATATGCCCATGCACTCAGCTCCTGGGCCTGACTCATGGAATTCAAGTATTCATAAAGAAATGTAAAGTACCAATAGCGCGAGCACTCAGCGTAATATGGAGAAAGAGCCTGGATACAGGGGAGATACCAGCTGCACTTAAATCTGCAGATATAGCTCCTCTGCACAATGGAGGTAGTAAAGCCTTGGCAAAAAAATTATAGACCAGTTGCACTAACATCACACATAATAAAAGTGTTTGAAAGAGTGATTAGGAATCAAATTTCTAGTTTTATGGAAAATAATGAGTTACACAACTCAGGACAACATGGATTTAGAGCAGGAAGATCCTGTCTGTCACAGTTACTCAACCACTATCACAAAATCACAGAAGCTCTAGAAGAAAAGCAAAATGCAGATGTTGTATACACAGACTATGCAAAGGCGTTCGACAAATGTGACCATGGGGTGATAGCACACAAAATGAGATCAATGGGAATAACTGGTAAAGTAGGATGCTGG
The DNA here is from genome assembly GCF_040958095.1 of Procambarus clarkii. Lineage (NCBI taxonomy): Eukaryota > Metazoa > Arthropoda > Malacostraca > Decapoda > Cambaridae > Procambarus > Procambarus clarkii. Next base: position 19,720,549 of record NC_091186.1, read on the forward strand.
ATACTCAATTTCCTGTCGAACAGAACACAAAGAGTAACAGTCAATCAAATCAAATCAAATCCAAGCGCAGTTAAAAGCTCCGAACCTCAAGGTACAGTCCTTGCACTGCTACTGTTCCTTATTCTCATATCAGATATAGACAAAAATACACGTCACAGCTTCGCGTCATCCTTTGCAGATGACACAAAAATCAGCATGAAAATTACCTCTGCTGAAGACATTGAAAAATTACAAGCAGATATCAACAAAGTTTTCGATTGGGCAGCAGAAAATAACATGATGTTTAACAGTGATAAATTTCAGCTACTCAGGTACGGGAAAATGAGGATCTGAAACATAATACAGGGTACAAAATGCAAACGAATCTGCCCATAGTAGGAAAACAGCATGTAAAGGATTTGGGAATAATGATGTCCGACGATCTAACGTTTAGGGAGCATAACCAAGCAAATATTGTGTCAGCCAGGAAAATGATAGGATGGATTATGAGAACTTTCAAATCCAGGGATCCCATCACAATGGTTATACTCTTCAAGTCACTTGTGCTGTCCCGTCTTGAGTACTGCTCAGTACTCACTTTCCCCTTCAGAGCAGGAGAGATTGCTGAATTAGAGGGAATTATAGAGAACATATACGGCACGCATAGACGAGATAAAATGCCTAAATTATTGGGATCGTCTCAAAGCTCTCCAAATGTACTCTCTAGAAAGGAGACGAGAGAGATACCAAATAATATACTGTACACATGGAAAATACTGGAGGGCCAGGTCCCAAATCTATACAGTAAAATAATAACATACTGGAGTGAACGATATGGAAGAAAATGCAGAATAGAACCAGTGAAGAGCAGAGGTGCCATAGGCACAATCAGAGAACACTGTATAAACATCAGAGGTCCGCGGCTGTTCAACGTCCTCCCAGCGACTATAAGAAATATTGCCGGAACAACCGTGGACATCTTTAAGAGAAAACTGGACTGTTTTCTAAGAGAAGTTCCTGATCAGCTGTGGTGGGTATGTGGGCCTGCGGGCCGCTCCAAGCAACAGCCTGGTGGACCAAACTCTCACAAGTCAAGCCTGGCCTCGGGCCGGGCTTGGGGAGTAGAAGAACTCCCAGAACCCCATCAACCAGGTAATCAACCAGGCTTGATGTGATGTTTGTTTGTTTGCTTCTTTCCTGGGAAGTGAGGGTGTTCTACCTCTTTGTTCGGCTTCCGTTTGCATTTTTCTTACCTTGTGGGGTCTGTTTTGTTACGCCTACCTTCCTGGGTGCCTAATCCCAGTCAATGGCAAATAAGGTAAACCCCCACCTCAGGGCACCCCTCACATAGTGAAATTCAAACCTGCTCATGTGCAGATGAACTGTTACTTGGCACTACTTTCAAAATACATTTAACTTCGATGATTGCTCACTTCTTCCATAGTTACAACAAACCCTGACTGTGGAATACATGTTTTTACTATAGCATAGATTAACCTTTACTATAGGGCCAAGGATGAAAAAGGGCAAATAGCAGAATTTCTTGCCATAATCAAAGCTACACAGGGCTCTCGGAAAGCATTGGGCCATGGCCAGTCTGCAGCAGTGTGAGCCCTACCTTAAATCCTGCCCTGTTCAGTTGCCCTGGGCTACTATCTTATGACAGTCAAGCACATTAAAGTATGGTAGTATCCTTGTAGCAATGATCATTTGTCTTATTTATCTCTGGCTTTACCGGTTTCATTCTAAAGCTCAAGAAGCTACATAGATGCTCAAAAGAAAAGGTCTTCCCACTACATTGCTTGATTTTTGTATTTAAGACTGCTGTGAAATTAAATATCAATGCAATACAAATAAATATTGAATGATATAATTCAGAGAATTACAGAGATTTTTTTATTGATGATTCATATCATTACACAAATTCATGTCAGTCCAAACTGGGAGTTAACTTTATTAAAGCATTTACAAACTTTTGTATTTTAATTCATCAGTTGGGACTAAAAAACTTAATTTGCTGAATATGTAGTGTCCCACCAGACAGTACAAGTCTCCTGGGAATGGCAGAACGTCTGTGGCCACACTCAGTCATGCCTGAATGTAACTGGAAATGTGAGTCCGGTGATTAACCAGCGCACAAACAGTATTGGCCTGCAGGCGGCCAGTCATGACCCAGCACTCCGTCTACTACTCTGGGCTGAGCCTGGCCTCAGCAATATAAGGCGGGCACCAGCTAGCTAGAATGATTGGATCTGCATCATCTCTAGAAATAACACTTCTCTCCTGGCTACATCAGTCAACAGATTTTGAGTATATATATTACTGAGTGAGTAAATATTGAAGCCGTTGATGGGATTGAACCCACATACCTGAACTCCTCAGGCTCAGGCACTACCAACTGGACTACACATGCAGGTTCGATCCCAAAATATGGCTTCAATATTTTCTCATTGACATATCACATACTTGTAATTTCATTGTACATAATAATAATAATAATAATAATAATAATAATAATAATAATAATAATAATAATAATAATAATAAAATAATAATAATAATAATAATAGTAATAATAATAATAATAATATTTATGTATGAGTATATATGATAGATGAAGAGTGTGAAGAATTAATAGGTAAGACATGTTCAGTACATAAAGCCACTAATACACAGTGTGTTTCAGACATGTTGAGTGTTACTTTGTGTGTGTCTCCCCATCTATCTGGTTATGTTAGTGATTATAGCCTACCTAACTTCATTCTAGTCTCAGCATATTTGAGGTTAGACACCATTTGTTGATATCTAGGAAAAGCTACAAATATATTTGTCTGTTATTATTAAGGATAAAATTATAACTTTATTTGTTTACAAAATAGTCTCATTATTTCAAGTACTATAAGCCTTTCATAGTTCTTCTCTCTATGTAGCAGGTTTGTTGTTTATACAGTATAGTGTGTAAGTTCAGCTTTATACCTCATTACAAATTTAGATCATGTAATGTAATTATGGAGAGAACATGCTAAATTAGTATGACTGTACTGTAATAACTTGGTAATCCTTATTCTAGATAACCCCAATGAAGTCTTGTTTATCATTTTCAAGTAAGCAGTGGGTATAACCAGTTAAATTGTGGTATAAAAAAAAATTGCACATTTGTTCAATTTTGGAAAATCCTTGTAAGAAATTTGGCTAAGTCAAATGGGAATGGGCTCCATGTGATTGGGATTACCAGTTTAGACAGTACTGTATAGCTATAAATTTAGGTCACGTACTTGCTCACTCTTGCCTTAACTGAGGGAAGATTTTGTTATAAAGCAATAAAGAATACAGTGCACTATCTACTTCTGAATACAAAATTTTAAATAAGTTACCCAAATAACACACATGAAATGAAAGTGATGACATTTTGGTCCGCCCTGGATAAGGGTCTAAGACAGGGCAGAATGTTGTTACTCTCATTTCACTGTACTGCATTTGTGTGAGTTAGGTCATTTGTTTTCAGCAACATTATTGAGACTTATTCTCTAAATATAAGACTTACTTTCAAATTGTATCATCAGTCTGATCAGTTATCAATATATTTACAGAGAACCCATGGGCAGCAGAAGCTTTAAACTTGGAGTTCGTGTGAAGGTGGGCAGAAGCCATCAACTGTGATAAACTCTTACGTTAATCAGAAAAATCTCTTGCCTTAAAATTTGGCCTTCAAGATGCTACCATTGAACACAGCACTTCTCTAATTTCTTAAAGTGTAAAATGTAGCAGTTTGACCATACAAACATAGACAGGTGTGAATAGATTGTGTATCAAGTTTACTTGAATTTACCTGAAGACAGCCAGCTCTAGTGGCCTCAACAAACACAGGAAGCTGGAAGCTTGTCAAAGATTCCCCTATTTTATTCTTGAGGACATACACATGTGGACATCATTGAGAGATCTTTAGATGAGCTGATACCCAAACCACACTTTAAAGAAAGATGTTTTATAAATCTATAATTGTTCAGTATTTCCAATCACAGATGCGATTGTGTCAGCAGCTGTGCCTGCTCTTGTACCTCTAATTGCAGCTGGGATGGCAATGTTTTATACTTGTTTGGGTGCTTCCAGTTGCAGTTGTTTATGTTGACAGTTATTCTGATGTCAGCTGTTGTAATTCCAAAGATTTCTATTGTATTTCCAATAACAGCTTTATGAATGACAGTTGTTGTATTTACAATGTCATTTGTCATATTTCCAATGAAACCTGGTACATTTCATGACAGCTAATTGTATTTTCACTATCAACTGTTTTATTTTTATTGACATTGTTTGGTTTTACAATTTCTGCTGCCATTATGTTTACAATGATAGCTAATGCATTTCACTGATAGTGACTATTATATACTGTATTTTCAATGACAGATGTTATTGTATTACCATTGATAGTTGCAGCTGTATTTCAACTAACAATTGTTGTAATCCCAAAGAACAAGTATTGTATGTCCAACAGCAATAGGTGTTCTATTGCCAAGACATATCACTGCATTTACAGGTGCATCTGCCATTGCATTTCCAGTAACACCTGATATTGTATCTCCAATTATGGCTGCTATTGTATTTCCATTACCAGCTACTGTTGTATTTTTACCAACAGGTTGGTGTATTTCCAGTAACATTTGATATTGTATATACAATGACAGTTTCTGTTGTATTTTTTTGATGATAGCTTGTATTTTCATTGACATTTGATACTGTATTTCATGCAATGACAGTTGCTATTTTCTAAGTGTTGCAGCTGTCACATTTTCTGTGGCAGTGCTGCTGTATTTCCAGTGATAACTCTTACATTTCATAAGATAGCTGCTGTTGTATGTCCAGTGACCTCTCATACTTTCAGTGATAGCTGCTGCTGTATTTACAGTAACAGCCATTATATTTATAACAACATAAAACCATTATATTCCTAAAGACACCTGCTATTGCTCCCATTGATAGCTTCTGTTTACCCTGGTGACAGTAGTTGTGTTTCCAGGGATAGCTGATATTTCCATTTTCAGCTGATGTTGGTTCTCCAGTAACAGCTGATGTTGGTTCTCCAATTTTGGCTGATGATGGTTCTCCAATTTTGGCTGATGTTGGTTCTCCAATTTTGGCTGATGTTGGTTCTCCAATAACAGTTGATGTTGGTTCTCCAATTTCAGCTGATGTTGGTTATCCATTTTCAGTTGATGTTGGTTATCTCTTTTCAGCTGATGTTGGTTATCCATTTTCAGTTGATGTTGGTTCTCCATTTTCAGCTAATGTTGGTTCTCCAGTAACAGTTGATGTTGGTTCTCCATTTTCAGTTGATGTTGGTTATCCATTTTCAGTTGATGTTGGTTCTCCAATAACAGCTGATGTTGGTTATCCATTTTCAGCTGATGTTGGTTATCCATTTTCAGTTGATGTTGGTTCTCCAGTAACAGCTGTTATTGTTTCCAGTGACAACTGTTTTGTTTCTACTTACAGCTGTTGTTGGCTTTCCAGTAACAATTGTTGTGCTCTCAGTAACAGCTGTTGTTGTACTTCCAATGACAGTAGTTCTTATATTTTCCAATGGCTGAAGTTGATGTGTTTCCAGTGACAACTGATGTTTCTAGTGGCAGCTGTTGTCTTTCTAGTGACAGCTATTGTTCTTTCCAGAGACAACTGTTGTTGTTCCAAGTGACAGCTGTTGTCTTTCCAGTGACATCTGTTGTCTTTCCAGTGTCAGCTGTTGTCTTTCCAGTGCCAGCTGTTGTCTTTCCAGTGCCAGCTGTTGTCTTTCCAGTGCCAGCTACAGTGTAGTGTTCTTTCCAGAGACAACTGTTGTTGTTCCAAGTGACAGCTGTTGTTACTTCCAGTGAAAACTGTAATTGCTTCCAATGACAGCTGTTATGTTTCTAGTAACAGCTGTTGTTCTTTCCAGTGATGGCTAATGTTCTCTCAAGTTATAGCTGTTATCTTCCAGTGCCAGTTGTGCCGTCTAATTACACAGAGCTACCCAAATTATCTTAAAGCTGCCAAAAGCTTCTTAGCATTACATAAGTAATGAAGAACTATGATATATTTAATATTTACTCATTATAATGTTGGTGCTGAATGTAGAACTTGGAAAAATATATTTCCACTTTAAATTATATAATTTTATAATGAAATTAGATGAAATTAAGCAGCAGATGATGCCACAGGAAGTCAACGCTCCAAGCGATAATGTTGTGACTTTGGGTAATTAGATGGACCCAATTTCGTTATAAAATTATATAATTTCAGAGTAAAAATATGTTTTTCTGTGAGAAACCTCTATAGCTCCCTGGAGCTTATCAGGGTAATGTACTTTATATTAGACTGGGCCATTAGCTATGGAGTTCAGACCTATCAGGGACCAGAGCCAGAATCTAGCCCCTTCACTGAGGTTTCAGGGAGCAATGGCCCTGGAAAACCCCCTTGTGGTTAAGGGGGGTTAAAACCCCCCTTCTCCTCGGCTCGTCACGTCTGGTCTTTTGACGCGGGCGTATCACCATCTCTTATGGTGATCAGATGGCTTCGTTGAGGGTGTCCCACCTGCATGTTTCGTCTCGGCGACAGTATGTAATTTCCTGGCTTTTCTTTTCACCTTTTTCATGCTCTTCGTAGGTTGTCTTCTCTTTCACATCGGGTTGTCTTGTCCCTTTCTTGGTTTTTCAGGACCGTTAATTGATGCTTCTTACTGTCGCCTCATATCGTGCGGTGCTGGTGGAGCCGCTCCAGCTTGTGTTCGAGGTGGACGTCACATCCACCCCGTTCCGTACGTTTTCTTGTGCTTTGTTTCACCTCCGACCTGCTCATGTGCCACTTGAGCCGTCCTGGTCCTTGGTCAGGGTGCTCTCTTATCTTTCCTCTCCTCAGTTTGCGGTAGCCCCATCGGTTCAAGATTGTTTTTCAAAGGCCTTCTTTTTTTTAGTTGTCATTGGCCTCTGCGGGTCGGGTTGGGGAGCTTCCGGCTCTCCTCCGGCACAGGGGTTTCTGCTCTTTTGGTACTGGTGGTAGGTTTGTGTGTTTGCAGCCTTCTTCGTCTTTCTGGCAAAGGCCGAGATGGCTGCTTTCTGGAGGGGTCCTTGGGTTATTGATGCTTGGCTGGTTCAGCTGGGGGTGCATCATGTGTTGTGACTGGTTGCAGCTCTTCCCCATTACCTGCATGCCGTGGCTGGGAATGCATTTTAGGTTGATCCTGTTTCCCTCGTTCCCTCTTCCAGGGCTCGGGTCTCCCAGGTCATCCGCAGGGTTCATTAAGTCTACCGACTTGCGGTCTATCCTTGCGCCCGTGCTGTTCGGACGTTTGCAGCTTTCACTGCCGTATATGGTAACATGTCTTGGGCTCATTTCGAGTGAGGGGATTTGGAGGTTGCACAGGTTCCTGGCCGCCTGTTCTTTCGTGAGCGTGTCTGCTCCTGGGTGTTCTTGTGTTGCTTTGGGTCGCAGGTTGCTGCCTCTTGTCTCAACTTCGCATTGCAGAGTTTGTGGCTGGTCGCCTGCCAGGTCGGCCCTTTTTCTTCCATCTCTTTGGGTATGTAGCTCCAGGGAGCTGTAGGGGCTCTCCAGAGAAAAAAAAATACATCTTGAAAACCTTTCCAGATGTAATAAAAATTCATTACGTCAGAAATCATTCTGATGTAATGATGTTTCATTACATCAGAATGTAATGAAACGCCATTTTCTGGGTGAGCCCTGGAGGCTCCCTGGCAACCCTCCCTCCAACCGGTCGGCGTTTTTTCGCGTTGGTTGAAGTTTAGCTTCCGAACTGGAGGGCTAGGCAGCCGGCATGTTGAGGTCTGGGGCCCCCCCCCCCCTCCTCCTCTTGAGGAGGGGAGGGCTGCACGGACGAGCGGCATGGCAGTTAAGTGTGATGTGTGCTTGTTTGCTTGTTTCCTTGGGATTGTAGGGATTTTCTACCTTTCTGCTGGGTTTTTTGTTTTAGTTTCTTACCATGTGGGGTTTGTTTTGTTATGCCTACCTTTCTGGGTGCCTAACCCCGGTCGATGACAGATAAGGAAAAACCCTAACTACAAGGGGGTTTTCCCAGGGCCATTGCTCCCTGAAACCTCTCTGAAGGGGCCAGGTTCCAGCTCTGGTGCCTGGTAGGTCTGAACTCCATGGAGTCTGAACTCCATAGCTAATGTCCTGGTCTAATATAAAGTACATTAGCCCAACAAGCTCCAGGGAGCCTCCGGGGCTCACCCAGAAAATGGCGTTTCATTACATTCAACGCTGGTTTTTTTCATGTCCTACATTCAGCACCAACATTATAGTATGTAAATGTATCATAGTTCTTCATTACTTATGTAATGCTAGGAAGCTTTGGGTAGCTTTGAGTAGCTTTGGATAGCACTGGGTAATTAGACGCACCTGTGCCGGCTGTTGTCATTCCAGTGGCAGCTGTTGTTTTCTTTCCATTGACAGCTGTTTTTGTCTTTCCAGTAAGTGATGTTATTGTGTTTCCAGTGTGATAGCTTTTGTCATTTCCTGTGATGGCTGTTATTTCCAGTAACAGTTGTTTCCAGTGATAGCTGTTTTTTTTATTGTGTTGACAGCTGTTATAATTCATTGTGTTGGGGACATGGAACCAGTGTATATATACGTGTTAGGCTTATATCGATGTCCTCCACCGCCCCAAGGTTGAATTACTGACTCTCCCCATGTGTAAGTTGATTGCACATTGCAATCCACATCAACAAGTTGCAACCCCACAACAAGCTGATTAACTCCTGGGGTACCTATTTACTGCTAGATGAACAGAGATATTAGGTGACAGGAAATGCTCCCAACTATTTCTGTCCCACCTGGGAGTTGAACCTGGAATTGACCTTTGTGAGTTGGGAATGAGCACGACTGAAACCACTTCCCAAGCAATTGCTGGTGATGTGGTTTCAGTAGTATGTATGTTGGGGATAAGCCCTGGCTATGCAGGTTCAAAACCTTGTCGGGTCATGGAGTTCTCAGTGGTTTATGGCTTGGGGACCATTTAAGCTCTCTTGTATATACAGGGGTACCTCAGTTTAAGAGTTTAATCCTTTCCTGGAGACGGCTCGTAATCCGAAAACTCGTAAACCGAAGCTAATTTCCCCATAAGAAATAATGGGAAATGAATTAATCTTTTCCTGACTACCCAAAAACCTCACTTCAAACTACATTTTATACCTAATTCATCTAAATCTACACTACAAAACTATGTTCAAGTTATTACTTACCCTTGCTGATGACTGCTGTTGGCATATGGAAGATGGTGAGGAGGGGGGAGGAGTGGTGGTGTTACTGTTTGGAAGGGGGAGTCCCCTTCCATTATAACATCAGGCAGTGAGGACCTCTCTGGAGTGCACTCTGGCACGTGTTGCCTGCATACCACTAGGTCCTGGTTGTGGCTAACTGCTTGATTTTCTCACAACGAAACGATCCATTGAAGATTGTTTTTCCCTTCTTTGCAACACTTGTCTGTAGTAAGATATCACATTGTCATTTAAAAGGTCAATGCAACAGCCTCCTACAGCTTTATCTGGGTGAGTTTTTTCAGCAGAACTTTGCAGTTCTTCCCATACTACACACATTTTCTTAATGAGGAAAGGACATCCTCTACTGCCTCTACTCACAACTATTTTCTTAGCTTGAACCTTACCACTGGCTTTCTTGGGACCCATGGCAAGATATATAATAACAACTTTTATGCTCAAATAGCCAAATATCCGACAAAACACTGTAAATCCTTGGGAAGAATTCAGGCAGGATAATCACTAGGCGCGAGGCACTAGTAAACTGAGCGGCTATCGCCGTACCACCACGCACTAGTTCAGCCCGTATGCATATCAACACACACGTTACCCGATGCAAATTTTCCATCCAAGTCCTGTTCGTAACCCGAAAAACTCATAACCAGGGACGCTTGTAATCCAAGATTCCACTGTGTGTGTGTATATATATATATATATATATATATATATATATATATATATATATATATATATATATATATATATAT
>NC_091186.1:19735536-19785536 GCF_040958095.1 Procambarus clarkii
ATCACCTCTTTTTCTTCTGTCTTCTAGTTTTGGCATGTTTAATGCTTCTAACCTCTCCTCGTAGCTCTTGCCCTTCAGTTCTGGGAGCCACTTAGTAGCATGTCTTTGCACCTTTTCCAGTTTGTTGATGTGCTTCTTAAGATATGGGCACCACACAGCAGCTGTGTGTGTGTGTGTGTGTGTGTGTGTGTGTGTGTGTGTGTGTGTGTGTGTGTGTGTGTGTGTGTGTGTGTGTGTGTGTGTGTGTGTGTGTATGTAAATCATGAAAATTAACACGTGATGAAAAATGTGATAGTGTCAGACCATGGAAGAAGAATTGAAACAGGAATTTCCTTATGTACCTTCGTATATTAATATATCTTCAGAAGGAATCCTTCTGAAGATGTATTAATATACAAAAGTACTTAAGGAAATTTCTGTTTCAATTCTTCCTCCATGGTCTGACCACTGTCTCATATATATATATATATATATATGAGACATATATATATATATATGAGACATATATATATATATATGAGACATATATATATATATATATATATATATATATATATATATATATATATATATATATATACATACTGTACATATAGAGTATATTCTTGAGATATCACATATTGTACTTAACACAAATTACACAGATTTTCACTTATGAGGTCACATGGGGTATAAGTAACTTCATATTACCTATGTAAGTATAATGGTCACTAATTAAGACAAGTAACATAAAGGGTGTGTCTTTATTTTTGTAGGATACGCTGTGTTGGTAGTAAAAAAGTCTCACGTATGTTACATTGTATCAGGTAATGACGGCTAGTCTTACATGGGATATATTAGGTCATGTAATGACGGACAATATTACATGAGATACACTGTGTTAGGTAATGATGGACAATAATAAATAAATGGTCCCGAAAAAAGGAAAGCGCCAAGCAATTACAACTACTGTACATAACATTTGGAAGGGGTTAGGATAAGGATTTGGGATGGGACAGTGGGGGGGGGAGGAGGAGAAGGAATGGTGCCCAACCACTTGAACGGTCGGGGATTGAATGTCGACCTGCATAAAACGAGATTGTTGCTCTACCATCCAGCTCAAGTGCATGGACAGACATGTTGGATATATTGCCTCGTGTAATGACAGACAGTCCTGTGCATGACATATTGTTTTGGATAATGACACACAATCTCATATATGATACATTGTGTTAGGTAATAACGATTGTCTCATGTGGAATACAGTGTGTTGGGTAATGATGGATAGTATCTTAGGATACAGTGTGTCAGGTAATAATGGATAGTATCTTAGGATACAGTGTGTCAGGTAATGATGGATAGTATCTTAGGATACAGTGTGTAGGGTAATGATGGATAGTATCTTAGGATACAGTGTGTAGGGTAATGATGGATAGTATCTTAGGAGACAGTGTGTCGGGTAATGGTGGATAGTCTCTTAGGATATAGCGTGTTGGGTAATGATGGATAGTCTCGTGGGATACAGTGTGTTAAGTATTGATGGATAGTCTTGTGGGATACAGTGTGTTAGGTAATGATGGATAGTCTCTTAGGATACAGTGTGTTGGGTAATGATGGATAGTCTTGTGTGATACAGTGTGTTAGGTAATGATGGATAGTCTTGTGGGATACAGTGTGTTGGGTAATGATGGATAGTCTCTTAGGATACACTGTGTTGGGTAATGATGGATAGTCTCACATAAGATACATTGTGTTGGGTAATGATGGATAGTCTGATATAGGATTCATTGTGTCAGGTAAGGATGGACAGTTTCACAAGGGATATGTTGCATAATGTATTGATGGATAGTTTCACAAGGGATATGTTGCATCATGTATTGATGGATAGTTTCACAAGGGATATGTTGCATCATGTATTGATGGATAATCTCGCAAAGGATATGTTGCATTGGGTAATGATGGATAGTCTCACAAAGGATATGTTGCATTGGGTAATGATGGATAGTCTCACAAAGGATATGTTGCATTGGGGAATGATGGATAGTCTCACAAAGGATATGTTGCATTGGGCAATGATGGATAGTCTCACAAAGGATATGTTGCATTGGGCAATGATGGATAGTTTCATAAGGCATATGTTGCATCAGCAAATGATGGATAGTTTTATAAGGAATATGTTGCATCGGGCAATGATGGATAGTCTAATACAGTAATGTCACAAGACTCTAGTGCACGATACCTCACTTAATCTGATGTGGTCTCAACATATTTGTGATATAGAATTATATTTCTTATTTATTACACATCTGTTGGTTTGAATATTTATTGAGACCCTCACTAAGAATAATGGAATTATGCTCAAAACTAGATTATAGATATTTTCATAAACTATTAAATGTCAATATAGTTTTGTGTCTGCACTGAATTTGTTGATTTGTTTATGATTTTAAGCCTATTAACATATAGTTTGGGTGTTATTATCATCATTGGGTTCTGTGATATACCTGTATGCCTGAAATAGCCTTATTCATATCTGTGTTTGGGCCCTGATTGATTGTGTGGTCATTTTCATAACAGTGCTATATTTGGTCACTCAAGTACATTTGACAATAACACTCCCATGGGAGACGTGATATGTCAAATAACATACCTTAAGAATACTGACGACTATCACATGTCAAGTCATCAGAAAAGTTGTGTGTTGAATTACTGGTATGGACTGACCAAGCCACTGTACTGTACAACTATGGACTCTGACCAAGACACTGTCCCGTACAACTATGGACTCTGATCAAGACACTATACTGTACAACTATGGACTCTGACCAAGACACTGTCCCATACAACTATGGACTCTGATCAAGACACTATACTGTACAACTATGGACTCTGACCAAGACACTGTCCCGTACAACTATGGACTCTGACCAAGACACTGTCCCGTACAACTATGGACTCTGATCAAGACACTATACTGTACAACTATGGACTCTGACCAAGACACTGTCCCGTACAACTATGGACTCTGATCAAGACACTATACTGTACAACTATGAACTCTAACCAAGACACTGTACTGTACTGTACAACTATGGACTCTGACCAAGACACTGTCTCGTACAACTATGGACTCTGATCAAGACACTATACTGTACAACTATGGACTCTGACCAAGACACTGTACTGTACAACTATGGACTCTGACCAAGACACTATACTGTACAACTATGGACTCTGACCAAGACACTGTTCTATACAACTATGAACTTTGATCACTATGTCACTGTACTGTAAACAACTTTAATAATTACTGCTTCTCTTCTTTATTTTTTTTGCATTTCACAAAAGCAAAAAAATAAATAAATAAATATGCAAACATCATACATCTTATGAAGATACAGTACAGTAATTAATTTTTCATTAGAAATTTCTTTTGTCAATCATTTAACATCAATTCCCTTTTACACCAGAATTAGAGCAATAGTGTGTTATTTCAGTTTTTCTTTCGTAATTAATTAGACACAATACCATTTACAGAGCTTCCTTTATTTACTGTGAATGTATATTTGTAATAATAGTTAATAGCATTAAGAAGTGTTGTATGTATGATTAACCCTTAAATGGCTCCAATCACTATCTGCGATTACCTCCTGTGCTCAATCACCATATGCAATAATTGTAATGGATTATGAATACTGTACTTTTGCTTTCATGTGCACTACCACATATAGGACTTGTAATTAGCTTACCAATTTAAGGGTTAATTCTTGTCATTGCCCATTCCTGAAATATTTTCCAGCTGGTGTGTATTTTCTCTTTTGCTTGTAATTCTTGCAGTCAGATGGAAGACAGAAAGAAGTTGAATGAAGCAGTAGTGCTTATTTATATGACAATTAATAATACAGGAATCCATATTTATATTTAATATGCTATAAAATGCTATACCGAAGATATGTGATACATTGGCCTTGATGAGTGATGCCTGTCTGCTACTCACATATTTCCCTGTGCCTCAATATGTCATTGCTCTCAGCCTAGATGGACACCGTTTTAGCTGTCCGAGGCTAAATGAATTACTGTAATGCCTAAAACTATGAAAATCCTTTGCCATGCTTTTTTGTCACAGTATTTAACAATTACAGCAAGGGAGTATCTTCCAGTAGAAATGTTCCTTAGTAATCCTATGCTATACTGATAATACTCGTCATCACCTTTTTTAATATACTGTAACTATTTTCATACATTAAAAATACCATATATATAATACTGTATATATATATATATATATATATATATATATATATAAAGACAGGTAAATACTGTATAATAAAAAAATCTCCCATATTAAAATATCATTAAATTTGATAGAGAAATATATCTTATACAGGTAGTACTTTCAGACTTAATTATTATTTCTCCATGGTTATATTTTCTTCACTGTAAAATATACATTCACCAAATTTAATATATAATCATATACTGTACTATATGTTTACTGATTTGTAAAAAAAAATTCTATATCTGACTATACAGCATTCTGTTTTATATAATAACAATAATAGTAATTTTTATTCATAAAAATAAGTATACATAAGATAATAGAGGTATATTTGAACACAGCAGTTGCATATTAAATAAAGCCACTAATACACCAAGTGTTCCCGGCAAAACTTAAAACAACTCTGTTAAAATTGTTAAATAAAAATTTAAATTGACTTCATAGATAATGAACTGATACACTGGAACAAAATACAGTACAGGTATTATAACTATTTCAACACATCTCATTCACATGTGGATCATCATCAGACTCATACATGGGCCACAAAAGATGAGGCCTTCACCCTACCCATACAATTGTCATTTGCAGTTTATATAAAAAAAAATCCAATTTCTGATCTTTTTTTGTTCCAGTCTTTTCAAATTGATTAAAAGTTTAAATATTGATTTTGTGAATTATATTGTTCCAAATGGGTTAATTTGGTGTTAAGATAAAGTCAGATTTGTCAGATTTGCAAAGTGCACAGAACTGAGAAGGTTATCATCACTGTACACTTTAAAGGTCTCACAGTGCACCTCTATATCATCACTGAGCACCTTAAGTCATCACTGTACACTTTAAAGGTCTCACAGTGCACCCCAAGTCATCATTGTGCACCTTAAGCTATCATCACTTTGCACTTTGGGATATCACTGTGCACTTTAGAATATTGCTGTGCACTTTAGGATATCACTGTGCACTTTAGGATATCACTGTACTTTAGGATACGGTATCACTGTGCACTTTAGGATATCACTGCACTTTAGGATATCACTGCACTTTAGGATATCGCTGTACTTTAGGATACGGTATCACTGTGCACTTTAGAATACAGTATCACTGTGCACTTTAGGATACAGTATCACTGTGCACTTTAGGATACAGTATCACTGTACACTTTGAGATACAGTATCATTGTGCACTTTAGGATACAGTATCACTGTGCACTTTAGGATACAGTATCACTGTGCACTGTAAGACATCATAACTGTGCACTGTAAGATATCATAACTGTGCTTTAGTAGCTATAGTAAACAGTACATAGTATTGACAACAGTATACGCTCCAAAGAGCTATGTCCTACTTTAATTAAATATTGTGCAAAATATATTATATTGTTGGTTTTGCAACTTGCAGTGTGGCCAATGTGTCACCTGGAGAAAGTGGAGTGTGTCCGATGACCAGACCACACACTAGAAATTGAAGAGACGACGACGTTTCGGTCCGTCCTGGACCATTCTCAAGTCGATTGTGACTTGACTTCACTGACGTCACTGAGTCGATTGTGACTTGACAATCGACTTGAGAATGGTCCAGGACGGACCGAAACGTCGTCGTCTCTTCAATTTCTAGTGTGTGGTCTGGTCATCATACTTCAGCCACGTTATTGTGACTCATCGCCTGGAGTGTGTCCGTCCGCAGGGTTTATCAATACATATATGTATATTTTGTTGGTGCAGAAATAGATGTACATATCAAGTGTTCAATTGATTATATAAAACATTTAAATATACTTAATTCTAATGTGATGTTTGCATTGACCAGATATATTTACTGTATTAAATGTGATAATTTAAAGGAAAGAAAAAATTTGAATATATTGTGTTTAAGTATTTCACCCATTATTATTATTATATATTTTATTTTGTAACTGCAGTAAGTGAATGCTGTGACAGGTATATGTTTTGTTATTGTGCATCTGTCCCTTCTTGTGTTATTACAGAACCTTAAGCTAGCATGCCTGGTCTGTGTATATGTACTGTACTACCATATTTTGTCCCTTCTTGTGTTATTACAGAACCTTAAGCTAGCATGCCTGGTCTGTGTATATGTACTGTACTACCATATTTCATTTTGCAGTGAATGAGTTCTAGTTCATGTTAACCATCAAATGTCAAGTGGGATGAATCCCTAACACAGTTTTATCTTTTTTGTAAGTTTGAGCCACATATTGGAGTTTGCGTGTGTATGGTATGTATATGTAATTACAGTACCTTGGTGTAACTGCAGGATGAGAGCTATGCTTATGGTGTCCTATCTTCCTTATAATCATTATCATGTGACACTTTGAAACTGGGGATGGTTTTGTCATCCACAACCTTCTCATTGAAATTGCTCTAACTGTCCACAGCTGTATTCAAAACGGCGATGGGTCATATTTTGCCCAAACCCCCCTGCAGTTTTCAAAATGTCTGAAATGTCGGAAATTTTACTCCTGAGCGTGATTTTTGAGCCGAATTCTGACTCTCTGCACCTATTTTCAGTTTCAAATTACGACGTTTCATACCGAAAATATGCCAATTACTGAAAACGGCGATGGGTCATATTTTGCCCAAACCCCCCTGCAGTTTTCAAAATGTCTGAAATGTCGGAAATTTGACTCCTGAGCGTGATTTTTGAGCCGAATTCTGACTCTCTGCACCTATTTTCAGTTTCAAATTACGACGTTTCATACCGAAAATATGCCAATTACTGAAAACGGCGATGGGTCATATTTTGCCCAAACCCCCCTGCAGTTTTCAAAATGTCTGAAATGTCGGAAATTTGACTCCTGAGCGTGATTTTTGAGGCGAATTCTGACTCTCTGCACCTATTTTCAGTTTCAAATTACGACGCTTCATACCGAAAATATGCCAATTACTGAAAACAGCGATGGGTCATATTTTGCCCAAACCCCCCTGCAGTTTTCAAAATGTCTGAAATGTCGGAAATTTGACTCCTGAGCGTGATTTTTGAGCCGAATTCTGACTCTCTGCACCTTTTTTCAGTTTCAAATTACGACGTTTCATTCCGAAAATATGCCAATTACTGAAAAAGCGATGGGTCATATTTTGCCCAAACCCCCCTGCAGTTTTCAAAATGTCTGAAATGTCGGAAATTTGACTCGTGAGCGTGATTTTTGAGCCGAATTCTGACTCTCTGCACCTATTTTCAGTTTCAAATTACGACGTTTCATACCGAAAATATGCCAATTACTGAAAACGGTGATGGGTCATATTTTGCCCAAACCCCCCTGCAGTTTTCAAAATGTCTGAAATGTCGGAAATTTGACTCCTGAGCGTGATTTTTGAGCCGAATTCTGACTCTCTGCACCTATTTTCAGTTTCAAATTACGACGTTTCATACCGAAAATATGCCAATTACTGAAAACGGCGATGGGTCATATTTTGCCCAAACCCCCCTGCAGTTTTCAAAATGTCTGAAATGTCGGAAATTTGACTCCTGAGCGTGATTTTTGAGCCGAATTCTGACTCTCTGCACCTATTTTCAGTTTCAAATTACGACGTTTCATACCGAAAATATGCCAATTACTGAAAACGGCGATGGGTCATATTTTGCCCAAACCCCCCTGCAGTTTTCAAAATGTCTGAAATGTCGGAAATTTGACTCCTGAGCGTGATTTTTGATCCGAATTCTGACTCTCTGCACCTATTTTCAGTTTCAAATTACGAATTTTTATACCGAAAATATGCCAATTTCTGAAAACGGCGGTGGGTCATATTTTGCCCAAACCCCCCTGCAGTTTTCAAAATGTCTGAAATGTCGGAAATTTGACTCATGAGCGTGATTTTTGAGCCGAATTCTGACTCTCTGCACCTATTTTCAGTTTCGAATTACGACGTTTCATACCGAAAATATGCCAATTACTGAAAACGGCGATGAGTCAAATTTTGCCCAAACCTCCCTGCAGTTTTCAAAATGTCTGAAATGTCGGAAATTTGACTCGTGAGCGTGATTTTTTAGCCGAATTCTGACTCTCTGCACCTATTTTCAGTTTCAAATTACGACGTTTCATACCGAAAATATGCCAATTACTGAAAACGGCGATGGGTCATATTTTTCCCAAACCCCCCTGCCAGTTTTCAAAATGTCTGAAATGTCGGAAATTTGACTCCTGAGCGTGATTTTTGAGGCCGAATTCTGACTCTCTGCATCCTGTTTTCAGTTTCAAATTACGACGTTTCATACCGAAAATATGCCAATTACTGAAAACGGTGATGGGTCATATTTTGCCCAAACCCCCTTGCAGTTTTCAAAATGTCTGAAATGTCGGAAATTTGACTCCTGAGCGTGATTTTTGAGCCGAATTCTGACTCTCTGCACCTATTTTCAGTTTCAAATTACGACGTTTCATACCGAAAATATGCCAATTACTGAAAACGGCGATGGGTCATATTTTGCCCAAACCCCCTTGCAGTTTTCAAAATGTCTGAAATGTCGGAAATTTGACTCCTGAGCGTGATTTTTGAGGCGAATTCTGACTCTGCACCTATTTTCAGTTTCAAATTACGACGCTTCATACCGAAAATAGGCCAATTACTGAAAACAGCGATGGGTCATATTTTGCCCAAACCCCCCTGCAGTTTTCAAAATGTCTGAAATGTCGGAAATTTGACTCCTGAGCGTGATTTTTGAGCCGAACTCTGACTCTCTGCACCTATTTTCAGTTTCAAATTACGAATTTTTATACCGAAAATATGCCAATTACTGAAAACGGCGATGGGTCATATTTTGCCCAAACCCCCCTGCAGTTTTCAAAATGTCTGAAATGTCGGAAATTTGACTCCTGAGCGTGATTTTTGAGCCGAATTCTGACTCTCTGCACCTATTTTCAGTTTCAAATTACGACTGTTTCATACCGAAAATATGCCAATTACTGAAAACGGCGATGAGTCATATTTTGCCCAAACCCCCCTCCAGTTTTCAAAATGTCTGAAATGTCGGAAATTTGACTCCTGAGCGTGATTTTTGAGCCGAATTCTGACTCTCTGCACCTGTTTTCAGTTTCAAATTACGACGTTTCATACCGAAAATATGCCAATTACTGAAAACGGTGATGGGTCATATTTTGCCCAAACCGCCCCTGCAGTTTTTAAAATGTCTGAAATGTCGGAAATTTGACTCCTGAGCGTGATTTTTGAGCCGAATTCTGACTCTCTGCACCTATTTTCAGTTTCAAATTACGACGTTTCATACCGAAAATATGCCAATTACTGTAAACGGCGATGGGTCATATTTTGCCCAAACCCCCCTGCAGTTTTCAAAATGTCTGAAATGTCGGAAATTTGACTCCTGAGCGTGATTTTTGAGCCGAATTCTGACTCTCTGCACCAATTTTTCAGTTTCAAATTACGACGTTTCATACCGAAAATATGCCAATTACTGAAAACGGCGATGAGTCAAATTTTGACCAAACCTCCCTGCAGTTTTCAAAATGTCTGAAATGTCGGAAATTTGACTCCTCAGCGTGATTTTTAAGCCGAATTCTGACTCTCTGCACCTATTTTCAGTTTCAAATTACAACGTTTCATACTGAAAATATGCCAATTACTGAAAACTGCGATGGGTCATATTTTGCCCAAACCCCCCTGCAGTTTTCAAAATGTCTGAAATGTCGGAAATTTGACTCCTGAGCGTGATTTTTGAGCCGAATTCTGACTCTCTGCACCTATTTTCAGTTTCAAATTACGACGTTTCACACCGAAAACATGCCAATTACTGAAAACGGCGATGGGTCATATTTTGCCCAAACCCCCTTGCAGTTTTCAAAATTTCTGAAATGTCGGAAATTTGACTCCTGAGCGTGATTTTTGAGCCGAATTCTGACTCTCTGCACCTATTTTCAGTTTCAAATTACGACGTTTCATACCGGAAAATATGCCAATTACTGAAAACGGCGATGGGTCATATTTTGCCCAAACCCCCCTGCAGTTTTCAAAATGTCTGAAATGTCGGAAATTTGACTCCTGAGCGTGATTTTTGATCCGAATTCTGACTCTCTGCACCTATTTTCAGTTTCAAATTACGAATTTTTATACCTGAAAATATGCCAATTTCTGAAAACGGCGGTGGGTCATATTTTGCCCAAACCCCCCTGCAGTTTTCAAAATGTCTGAAATGTCGGAAATTTGACTCCTGAGCGTGATTTTTGAGCCGAATTCTGACTCTCTGCACCTATTTTCAGTTTCAAATTACGACGTTTCATACCGAAAATATGCCAATTACTGAAAACGGCGATGAGTCAAATTTTGCCCAAACCTCCCTGCAGTTTTCAAAATGTCTGAAATGTCGGAAATTTGACTCCTGAGCGTGATTTTTGAGCCGAATTCTGACTCTATGCACCTATTTTCAGTTTCAAATTACGACGTTTCATACCGAAAATATGCCAATTACTGAAAACGGCGATGGGTCATATTTTGCCCAAACCCCCCTGCAGTTTTCAAAATGTCTGAAATGTCGGAAATTTGACTCCTGAGCGTGATTTTTGAGCCGAATTCTGACTCTCTGCACCTATTTTCAGTTTAAAATTACGACGTTTCATACCGAAAATATGCCAATTACTGTAAACAGGCGATGGGTCATATTGTGCCCAAACCCCCTTGCAGTTTTCAAAATGTCTGAAATGTCGGAAATTTGACTCCTGAGCGTGATTTTTGAGCCGAATTCTGACTCTCTGCACCTATTTTTCAGTTTCAAATTACGACGTTTCATTACCGAAAATATGCCAATTACTGAAAAAGGCAATGGGTCATATTTTGCCCAAACCCCCCTGCAGTTTTCAAAATGTCTGAAATGTCGGAAATTTGACTCGTGAGCGTGATTTTTTAGCCGAATTCTGACTCTCTGCACCTATTTTCAGTTTCAAATTACGACGTTTTCATACCGAAAATATGCCAATTACTGAAAACGGCGATGGGTCATATTTTGCCCAAACCCCCCTGCAGTTTTCAAAATGTCTGAAATGTCGGAAATTTGACTCCTGAGCGTGATTTTTGAGCCGAATTCTGACTCTCTGCACCTATTTTCAGTTTCAAATTACGACGTTTCATACCGAAAATATGCCAATTACTGAAAACGGCGATGGGTCATATTTTGCCCAAACCCCCTGCAGTTTTCAAAATGTCTGAAATGTCGGAAATTTGACTCCTGAGCGTGATTTTTGATCCGAATTCTGACTCTCTGCACCTATTTTCAGTTTCAAATTACGACGTTTCATACTGAAAATATGCCAATTACTGAAAACGGCGATGGGTCATATTTTGCCCAAACCCCCCTGCAGTTTTCAAAATGTCTGAAATGTCGGAAATTTGACTCCTGAGCGTGATTTTTGAGCCGAATTCTGACTCTCTGCACCTATTTTCAGTTTCAAATTACGACGTTTCATACCGAAAATATGCCAATTACTGAAAACGGCGATGGGTCATATTTTGCCCAAACCCCCCTGCAGTTTTCAAAATGTCTGAAATGTCGGAAATTTGACTCCTGAGCGTGATTTTTGATCCGAATTCTGACTCTCTGCACCTATTTTCAGTTTCAAATTACGAAGTTTTATACTGAAAATATGCCAATTTACTGAAAACGGCGGTGGGTCATATTTTGCCCAAACCCCCCTGCAGTTTTCAAAATGTCTGAAATGTCGGAAATTTGACTCCTGAGCGTGATTTTTGAGCCGAATTCTGACTCTCTGCACCTATTTTCAGTTTCAAATTACGACGTTTCATACCGAAAATATGCCAAATTACTGAAAACGGCAATGAGTCAAATTTTGCCCAAACCTCCCTGCAGTTTTCAAAATGTCTGAAATGTCGGAAATTTGACTCCTGAGCGTGATTTTTGAGCCGAATTCTGACTCTCTGCACCTATTTTCAGTTTCAAATTACGACGTTTCATACCGAAAATATGCCAATTACTGAAAACGGCGATGGGTCATATTTTTCCCAAACCCCCCTCCAGTTTTCAAAATGTCTGAAATGTCGGAAATTTGACTCCTGAGCGTGATTTTTGAGGCGAATTCTGACTCTCTGCACCTGTTTTCAGTTTCAAATTACGACGTTTCATACCGAAAATATGCCAATTACTGAAAACGGTGATGGGTCATATTTTGCCCAAACCCCCCTGCAGTTTTCAAAATGTCTGAAATGTCGGAAATTTGACTCCTGAGCGTGATTTTTGAGCCGAATTCTGACTCTCTGCACCTATTTTCAGTTTCAAATTACGACGTTTCATACCGAAAATATGCCAATTACTGAAAACGGCGATGGGTCATATTTTGCCCAAACCCCCCTGCAGTTTTCAAAATGTCTGAAATGTCGGAAATTTGACTCCTGAGCGTGATTTTTGAGGCGAATTCTGACTCTCTGCACCTATTTTCAGTTTCAAATTACGACGCTTCATACCGAAAATAGGCCAATTACTGAAAACAGCGATGGGTCATATTTTGCCCAAACCCCCCTGCAGTTTTCAAAATGTCTGAAATGTCGGAAATTTGACTCCTGAGCGTGATTTTTGAGCCGAATTCTGACTCTCTGCACCTTTTTTCAGTTTCAAATTACGACGTTTCATTCCGAAAATATGCCAATTACTGAAAAAGCGATGGGTCATATTTTGCCCAAACCCCCCTGCAGTTTTCAAAATGTCTGAAATTTTACTCCTGAGCGTGATTTTTGAGCCGAATTCTGACTCTGCACCTATTTTCAGTTTCAAATTACGACGTTTCATACCGAAAATATGCCAATTACTGAAAACGGCAATGGGTCATATTTTGCCCAAACCCCCCTGCAGTTTTCAAAATGTCTGAAATGTCGGAAATTTGACTCCTGAGCGTGATTTTTGAGCCAAATTCTGACTCTCTGCACCTATTTTCTGTTTCAAATTACGACGTTTCATACCGAAAATATGCCAATTACTGAAAACAGCGATGGGTCATATTGTGCCCAAACCCCCCTGCTGTTTTCAAAATGTCTGAAATGTCGGAAATTTGACTCCTGAGCGTGATTTTTGAGCCGAATTCTGACTCTCTGCACCTTTTTTCAGTTTCATATTACGACGTTTCATTCCGAAAATATGCCAATTACTGAAAAAGCGATGGGTCATATTTTGCCCAAACCCCCATGCAGTTTTCAAAATGTCTGAAATGTCGGAAATTTGACTCGTGAGCGTGATTTTTTAGCCGAATTCTGACTCTCTGCACCTATTTTCAGTTTCAAATTACGACGTTTCATACCGAAAATATGCCAATTACTGAAAACGGCGATGGGTCATATTTTGCCCAAACCCCCCTGCAGTTTTCAAAATGTCTGAAATGTCGGAAATTTGACTCCTGAGCGTGATTTTTGAGCCGAATTCTGACTCTCTGCACCTATTTTCAGTTTCAAATTACGACGTTTCATACCGAAAATATGCCAATTACTGAAAACGGCGATGGGTCATATTTTGCCCAAACCCCCCTGCAGTTTTCAAAATGTCTGAAATGTCGGAAATTTGACTCCTGAGCGTGATTTTTGATCCGAATTCTGACTCTCTGCACCTATTTTCAGTTTCAAATTACGAATTTTTATACTGAAAATATGCCAATTTCTGAAAACGGCGGTGGGTCATATTTTGCCCAAACCCCCCTGCAGTTTTCAAAATGTCTGAAATGTCGGAAATTTGACTCCTGAGCGTGATTTTTGAGCCGAATTCTGACTCTCTGCACCTATTTTCAGTTTCAAATTACGACGTTTCATACCGAAAATATGCCAATTACTGAAAACGGCAATGAGTCAAATTTTGCCCAAACCTCCCTGCAGTTTTCAAAATGTCTGAAATGTCGGAAATTTGACTCCTGAGCGTGATTTTTGAGGCGAATTCTGACTCTCTGCACCTATTTTCAGTTTCAAATTACGACGTTTCATACTGAAAATATGCCAATTACTGAAAACTGCGATGGGTCATATTTTGCCCAAACCCCCCTGCAGTTTTCAAAATGTCTGAAATGTCGGAAATTTGACTCCTGAGCGTGATTTTTGAGCCGAATTCTGACTCTCTGCATCTATTTTCAGTTTCAAATTACGACGTTTCACACCGAAAACATGCCAATTACTGAAAACGGCGATGGGTCATATTTTGCCCAAACCCCTTTGCAGTTTTCAAAATTTCTGAAATGTCGGAAATTTGACTCCTGAGCGTGATTTTTGAGCCGAATTCTGACTCTCTGCACCTATTTTCAGTTTCAAATTACGACATTTCATACCGAAAATATGCCAATTACTGAAAACGGCGATGGGTCATATTTTGCCCAAACCCCCCCTGCAGTTTTCAAAATGTCTGAAATGTCAGAAATTTGACTCCTGAGCGTGATTTTTGATCCGAATTCTGACTCTCTGCACCTATTTTCAGTTTCAAATTACGAATTTTTATACCGAAAATATGCCAATTACTGAAAACGGCGATGGGTCATATTTTGCCCAAACCCCCCTGCAGTTTTCAAAATGTCTGAAATGTCGGAAATTTGACTCCTGAGCGTGATTTTTGAGCCGAATTCTGACTCTCTGCACCTATTTTCAGTTTCAAATTACGATGTTTCATACCGAAAATATGCCAATTACTGAAAACGGCGATGGGTCATATTTTGCCCAAACCCCCCCTGCAGTTTTCAAAATGTCTGAAATGTCGGAAATTTGACTCCTGAGCGTGATTTTTGAGCCGAATTCTGACTCTCTGCACCTGTTTTCAGTTTCAAATTACGACGTTTCATACCGAAAATATGCCAATTACTGAAAACGGTGATGGGTCATATTTTGCCCAAACCCCCCCTGCAGTTTTTAAAATGTCTGAAATGTCGGAAATTTGACTCCTGAGCGTGATTTTTGAGCCGAATTCTGACTCTCTGCACCTATTTTCAGTTTCAAATTACGACGTTTCATACCGAAAATATGCCAATTACTGAAAACGGCGATGGGTCATATTTTGCCCAAACCCCCTGCAGTTTTCAAAATGTCTGAAATGTCGGAAATTTGACTCCTGAGCGTGATTTTTGAGCCGAATTCTGACTCTCTGCACCTATTTTCAGTTTCAAATTACGACGTTTCATACCGAAAATATGCCAATTACTGAAAACGGCGATGAGTCAAATTTTGCCCAAACCTCCCTGCAGTTTTCAAAATGTCTGAAATGTCGGAAATTTGACTCCTCAGCGTGATTTTTAAGCCGAATTCTGACTCTCTGCACCTATTTTCAGTTTCAAATTACGACGTTTCATACTGAAAATATGCCAATTACTGAAAACTGCGATGGGTCATATTTTGCCCAAACCCCCCTGCAGTTTTCAAAATGTCTGAAATGTCGGAAATTTGACTCCTGAGCGTGATTTTTGAGCCGAATTCTGACTCTCTGCACCTATTTTCAGTTTCAAATTACGACGTTTCACACCGAAAACATGCCAATTACTGAAAACGGCGATGGGTCATATTTTGCCCAAACCCCTTTGCAGTTTTCAAAATTTCTGAAATGTCGGAAATTTGACTCCTGAGCGTGATTTTTGAGCCGAATTCTGACTCTCTGCACCTATTTTCAGTCTCAAATTACGACGTTTCATACCGAAAATATGCCAATTACTGAAAACGGCGATGGGTCATATTTTGCCCAAACCCCCCCTGCAGTTTTCAAAATGTCTGAAATGTCGGAAATTTGACTCCTGAGCGTGATTTTTGATCCGAATTCTGACTCTCTGCACCTATTTTCAGTTTCAAATTACGAATTTTTATACCGAAAATATGCCAATTTCTGAAAACGGCGGTGGGTCATATTTTGCCCAAACCCCCCTGCAGTTTTCAAAATGTCTGAAATGTCGGAAATTTGACTCCTGAGCGTGATTTTTGAGCCGAATTCTGA
Organism: Procambarus clarkii; assembly: GCF_040958095.1. Lineage (NCBI taxonomy): Eukaryota > Metazoa > Arthropoda > Malacostraca > Decapoda > Cambaridae > Procambarus > Procambarus clarkii. Next base: position 19,751,708 of record NC_091186.1, read on the forward strand.
CTCTCTGCACCTATTTTCAGTTTCAAATTACGACGTTTCATACCGAAAATATGCCAATTACTGAAAACGGCGATGAGTCAAATTTTGCCCAAACCTCCCTGCAGTTTTCAAAATGTCTGAAATGTCGGAAATTTGACTCCTGAGCGTGATTTTTGAGCCGAATTCTGACTCAGCACCTATTTTCAGTTTCAAATTACGACGTTTCATACCGAAAATATGCCAATTACTGAAAACGGCGATGGGTCATATTTTGCCCAAACCCCCCTGCAGTTTTCAAAATGTCTGAAATGTCGGAAATTTGACTCCTGAGCGTGATTTTTGAGCCAAATTCTGACTCTCTGCACCTATTTTCAGTTTCAAATTACGACGTTTCATACCGAAAATATGCCAATTACTGTAAACAGCGATGGGTCATATTGTGCCCAAACCCCCCTGCTGTTTTCAAAATGTCTGAAATGTCGGAAATTTGACTCCTGAGCGTGATTTTTGAGCCGAATTCTGACTCTCTGCACCTTTTTTCAGTTTCAAATTACGACGTTTCATTCCGAAAATATGCCAATTACTGAAAAAGCGATGGGTCATATTTTGCCCAAACCCCCCTGCAGTTTTCAAAATGTCTGAAATGTCGGAAATTTGACTCCTGAGCGTGATTTTTGAGCCGAATTCTGACTCTCTGCACCTATTTTCAGTTTCAAATTTCGACGTTTCATACCGAAAATATGCCAAATACTGAAAACGGCAATGAGTCAAATTTTGCCCAAACCTCCCTGCAGTTTTCAAAATGTCTGAAATGTCGGAAATTTGACTCCTGAGCGTGATTTTTGAGCCGAATTCTGACTCTCTGCACCTATTTTCAGTTTCAAATTACGACGTTTCATACCGAAAATATGCCAATTACTGTAAACGGCGACGGGTCATATTTTTCCCAAACCCCCCTGCAGTTTTCAAAATGTCTGAAATATCGGAAATTTGACTCCTGAGCGTGATTTTTGAGCCGAATACTGACTCTCTGCACCTGTTTTCAGTTTCAAATTACGACGTTTCATACCGAAAATATGCCAATTTTTGAAAACGACGATGGGTCATATTTTTGCCCAAACCCCCCTGCAGTTTTCAAAATGTCGGAAATTTGACTCCTGAGCGTGATTTTTGATCCGAATTCTGACTCTCTGCACCTATTTTCAGTTTCAAATTACGACGTTTCATACCGAAAATATGCCAATTACTGAAAACGGCGATGGGTCATATTTTGCCCAAACCCCCCTGCAGTTTTCAAAATGTCTGAAATGTCGGAAATTTTACTCCTGAGCGTGATTTTTGAGCCGAATTCTGACTCTCTGCACCTATTTTCAGTTTCAAATTACGACGTTTCATACTGAAAATATGCCAATTACTGAAAACGGCGATGGGTCATATTTTGCCCAAACCCCCCTGCAGTTTTCAAAATGTCTGAAATGTCGGAAATTTGACTCCTGAGCGTGATTTTTGAGCCGAATTCTGACTCTCTGCACCTATTTTCAGTTTCAAATTACGACGTTTGATACCGAAAATATGCCAATTACTGAAAACGGCGATGGGTCATATTTTGCCCAAACCCCCCTGCAGTTTTCAAAATGTCTGAAATGTCGGAAATTTGACTCCTGAGCGTGATTTTTGAGCCGAATTCTGACTCTCTGCACCTATTTTCAGTTTCAAATTACGACGTTTGATACCGAAAATATGCCAATTACTGAAAACGGCGATGGGTCATATTTTGCCCAAACCCCCCTGCAGTTTTCAAAATGTCTGAAATGTCGGAAATTTGACTCCTGAGCGTGATTTTTGATCCGAATTCTGACTCTCTGCACCTATTTTCAGTTTCAAATTACGAATTTTTATACCGAAAATATGCCAATTTCTGAAAACGGCGGTGGGTCATATTTTGCCCAACCCCCCCCCCCCCCCCCTGCAGTTTTCAAAATGTCTGAAATGTCGGAAATTTGACTCCTGAGCGTGATTTTTGAGCCGAATTCTGACTCTCTGCACCTATTTTCAGTTTCAAATTACGACGTTTCATACCGAAAATATGCCAATTACTGAAAATGGCGATGGGTCATATTTTTCCCAAACCCCCCTCCAGTTTTCAAAATGTCTGAAATGTCGGAAATTTGACTCCTGAGCGTGATTTTTGAGCCGAATTCTGACTCTCTGCACCTGTTTTCAGTTTCAAATTACGACGTTTCATACCGAAAATATGCCAATTACTGAAAACGGCGATGGGTCATATTTTGCCCAAACCCCCCTGCAGTTTTCAAAATGTCTGAAATGTCGGATATTTGACTCCTGAGCGTGATTTTTGAGCCGAATTCTGACTCTCTGCACCTATTTTCAGTTTCAAATTACGACGTTTCATACCGAAAATATGCCAATTACTGAAAACGGCGATGGGTCATATTTTGCCCAAATCCCCCTGCAGTTTTTAAAATGTCTGAAATGTCGGAAATTTGACTCCTGAGCATGATTTTTGAGCCGAATTCTGACTCTCTGCACCTATTTTCAGTTTCAAATTACGACGCTTCATACCGAAAATATGCCAATTACTGAAAACAGCGATGGGTCATATTTTGCCCAAACCCCCCTGCAGTTTTCAAAATGTCTGAAATGTCGGAAATTTGACTCCTGAGCGTGATTTTTGAGCCAAATTCTGACTCTCTGCACCTATTTTCAGTTTCAAATTACGACGTTTCATACCGAAAATATGCCAATTACTGAAAAAGCGATGGGTCATATTTTGCCCAAACCCCCCCTGCAGTTTTCAAAATGTCTGAAATGTCGGAAATTTGACTCCTGAGCGTGATTTTTGAGCCGAATCCTGACTCTGCACCTATTTTCAGTTTCAAATTACGACATTTCATACCGAAAGTATGCCAATTACTGAAAACGGCGATGGGTCATATTTTGCCCAAATCCCCCTGCAGTTTTTAAAATGTCTGAAATGTCGAATATTTGACTCCTAAACGTGATTTTTGAGCCGAATTCTGACTCTCTGCACCTATTTTCAGTTTCAAATTACGACGTTTCATACCGAAAATATGCCAATTACTGAAAACGGCGATGGGTCATATTTTGCCCAAATCCCCCTGCAGTTTTTAAAATGTCTGAAATGTCGGAAATTTGACTCCTGAGCATGATTTTTGAGCCGAATTCTGACTCTCTGCACCTATTTTCAGTTTCAAATTACGACGCTTCATACCGAAAATATGCCAATTACTGAAAACAGCGATGGGTCATATTTTGCCCAAACCCCCCTGCAGTTTTCAAAATGTCTGAAATGTCGGAAATTTGACTCCTGAGCGTGATTTTTGAGCCGAATTCTGACTCTCTGCACCTGTTTTCAGTTTCAAATTACGACGTTTCATACCGAAAATATGCCAATTACTGAAAACGGCGATGGGTCATATTTTGCCCAAACCCCCCTGCAGTTTTCAAAATGTCTGAAATGTCGGATATTTGACTCCTGACCGTGATTTTTGAGCCGAATTCTGACTCTCTGCACCTATTTTCAGTTTCAAATTACGAAGTTTCATACCGAAAATATGCCAATTACTGAAAACGGCGATGGGTCATATTTTGCCCAAACACCCCTGCAGTTTTTAAAATGTCTGAAATGTCGGAAATTTGACTCCTGAGCATGATTTTTGAGCCGAATTCTGACTCTCTGCACCTATTTTCAGTTTCAAATTACGACGCTTCATACCGAAAATATGCCAATTACTGAAAACAGCGATGGGTCATATTTTACCCAAACCCCCCTGCAGTTTTCAAAATGTCTGAAATGTCGGAAATTTGACTCCTGAGCGTGATTTTTGAGCCGAATTCTGACTCTCTGCACCTTTTTTCAGTTTCAAATTACGACGTTTCATTCCGAAAATATGCCAATTACTGAAAAAGCGATGGGTCATATTTTGCCCAAACCCCCCTGCAGTTTTCAAAATGTCTGAAATGTCGGAAATTTGACTCCTGAGCGTGATTTTTGAGCCGAATTCTGACTCTGCACCTATTTTCAGTTTCAAATTACGACGTTTCATACCGAAAATATGCCAATTACTGAAAACGGCGATGGGTCATATTTTGCCCAAACCCCCCTGCAGTTTTCAAAATGTCTGAAATGTCGGAAATTTGACTCCTGGACGTGATTTTTGAGCCGAATTCTGACTCTCTGCACCTATTTTCAGTTTCAAATTACGACGTTTCATACCGAAAATATGCCAATTACTGAAAACGGCGATGGGTCATATTTTGCCCAAACTTCCCCTGCAGTTTTCAAAATGTCTGAAATGTCGGAAATTTGACTCCTGAGCGTGATTTTTGAGCCGAATTCTGACTCTCTACACCTATTTTCAGTTTCAAATTACGACGTTTCATACCGAAAATATGCCAATTACTGAAAACGGCGATGGGTCATATTTTGCCCAAACCCCCCTGCAGTTTTCAAAATGTCTGAAATGTCGGAAATTTGACTCCTGAGCGTGATTTTTGAGCCGAATTCTGACTCTCTGCACCTATTTTCAGTTTCAAATTACGACGTTTCATACCGAAAATATGCCAATTACTGAAAACGGCGATGGGTCATATTTTGCCCAAACCCCCCTGCAGTTTTCAAAATGTCTGAAATGTCGGAAATTTGACTCCTGAGCGTGATTGTTGATCCGAATTCTGACTCTCTGCACCTATTTTCAGTTTCAAATTACGAATTTTTATACCGAAAATATGCCAATTTCTGAAAACGGCGGTGGGTCATATTTTGCCCAAACCCCCCCTGCAGTTTTCAAAATGTCTGAAATGTCGGAAATTTGACTCCTGAGCGTGATTTTTGAGCCGAATCCTGACTCTGCACCTATTTTCAGTTTCAAATTACGATATTTCATACCGAAAGTATGCCAATTACTGAAAACGGCGATGGGTCATATTTTTCCCAAATCCCCCTGCAGTTTTTAAAATGTCTGAAATGTCGAATATTTGACTCCTGAGCGTGATTTTTGAGCCGAATTCTGACTCTCTGCACCTATTTTCAGTTTCAAATTACGACGTTTCATACCGAAAATATGCCAATTACTGAAAACGGCGATGGGTCATATTTTTCCCAAACCCCCCTCCAGTTTTCAAAATGTCTGAAATGTCGGAAATTTGACTCCTGAGCGTGATTTTTGAGCCGAATTCTGACTCTCTGCACCTGTTTTCAGTTTCAAATTACGACGTTTCATACCGAAAATATGCCAATTACTGAAAACGGCGATGGGTCATATTTTGCCCAAACCCCCCTGCAGTTTTCAAAATGTCTGAAATGTCGGATATTTGACTCCTGACCGTGATTTTTGAGCCGAATTCTGACTCTCTGCACCTATTTTCAGTTTCAAATTACGACGTTTCATACCGAAAATATGCCAATTACTGAAAACGGCGATGGGTCATATTTTGCCCAAATCCCCCTGCAGTTTTTAAAATGTCTGAAATGTCGGAAATTTGACTCCTGAGCATGATTTTTGAGCCGAATTCTGACTCTCTGCACCTATTTTCAGTTTCAAATTACGACGCTTCATACCGAAAATATGCCAATTACTGAAAACAGCGATGGGTCATATTTTGCCCAAACCCCCCTGCAGTTTTCAAAATGTCTGAAATGTCGGAAATTTGACTCCTGAGCGTGATTTTTGAGCCGAATTCTGACTCTCTGCACCTTTTTTTCAGTTTCAAATTACGACGTTTCATTCCGAAAATATGCCAATTACTGAAAAAGCGATGGGTCATATTTTGCCCAAACCCCCCTGCAGTTTTCAAAATGTCTGAAATGTCGGAAATTTGACTCCTGAGCGTGATTTTTGAGCCGAATTCTGACTCTGCACCTATTTTCAGTTTCAAATTACGACGTTTCATACCGAAAATATGCCAATTACTGAAAACGGCGATGGGTCATATTTTGCCCAAACCCCCCTGCAGTTTTCAAAATGTCTGAAATGTCGGAAATTTGACTCCTGGACGTGATTTTTGAGCCGAATTCTGACTCTCTGCACCTATTTTCAGTTTCAAATTACGACGTTTCATACCGAAAATATGCCAATTACTGAAAACGGCGATGGGTCATATTTTGCCCAAACCCCCCCTGCAGTTTTCAAAATGTCTGAAATGTCGGAAATTTGACTCCTGAGCGTGATTTTTGAGCCGAATTCTGACTCTCTACACCTATTTTCAGTTTCAAATTACGACGTTTCATACCGAAAATATGCCAATTACTGAAAACGGCGATGGGTCATATTTTGCCCAAACCCCCCTGCAGTTTTCAAAATGTCTGAAATGTCGGAAATTTGACTCCTGAGCGTGATTTTTGAGCCGAATTCTGACTCTCTGCACCTATTTTCAGTTTCAAATTACGACGTTTCACACCGAGAATATACCAATTACTGAAAACGGCGATGGGTCATATTTTGCCCAAACACCCCTGCAGTTTTCAAAATGTCTGAAATGTCGGAAATTTGACTCCTGAGCGTGATTTTTGAGCCGAATTCTGACTCTCTGCACCTATTTTCAGTTTCAAATTACGACGTTTCATACCGAAAATATGCCAATTACTGAAAACGGCGATGGGTCATATTTTGCCCAAACCTCCCTGCAGTTTTCAAAATGTCTGAAATGTCGGAAATTTGACTCCTGAGCGTGATTTTTGAGCCGAATTCTGACTCTCTGCACCTATTTTCAGTTTCAAATTACGACGTTTCATACCGAAAATATGCCAATTACTGAAAACGGCGATGGGTCATATTTTGCCCAAACCCCCCTGCAGTTTTCAAAATGTCTGAAATGTCGGAAATTTGACTCCTGAGCATGATTTTTGTGCCGAATTCTGACTCTCTGCACCTATTTTCAGTTTCAAATTACGACGTTTCATACCGAAAATATGCCAATTACTAAAAACGGCGATAGGTCATATTTTGCCCAAACACCCCTGCAGTTTTCAAAATGTCTGAAATGTCGGAAATTTGACTCCTGAGCGTGATTTTTGAGCCGAATTCTGACTCTCTGCACCTTTTTTCAGTTTCAAATTACGACGTTTCATACCGAAAATATGCCAATTACTGAAAACGGCAATGGGTCATATTTTGCCCAAACCCCCTGCAATTTCTCCCACCCTACCCATCAACATTGGTGTTCCTCAGGGCAGCATACTTGGCCCTCTCCTCTTTCTCATCTACATTAATGACCTTCCAAATGCCTCTCAACACCTCAAACCAATTCTATTTGCTGACGACACAACCTTCATTTACTCCAGTCCTGACCCCCTTGCTCTAAATGCCACAGTAAATACTGAGCTTAATAAAGTCCATCTTTGGCTAACTGCCAACAAACTCACCCTTAACATTGACAAAACTTTCTATATTCTGTTTGGCAATAAATCCTCTAGTCAAATAAATCTCAAAATAAACAATACCCAAATTTGTAACAAATTAGATGGCAAATTCCTTGGCATTCTCATTGACCACAAGCTGAATTTCCAGGGACACATTCTAAATATATCAAAAAAAGTTTCAAAAACTGTGGGCATTCTTTCTAAGATCAGATATTATGTACCACGCCCTGCCCTGGTGACTCTCTATTACTCCCTTATCTATCCATATCTCAACTATAGTATTTGTGCTTGGGGCTCTACTACCCAAAATCACTTACGTCCTCTAATTACTCAACACAAAGCTGCTATTAGGACAATATCCAACTCTGGCCCCAGACATCACTCGGTACCCCTACTCAAATCTCTGAATATGTTAGATATTAAGTCACTGCACATTCTCTCATGTGTATTATAATATATATAAATGATTTAGATTCAGGTTTGAGTAGCAACATTTGCAAATTTGCCGATGATACGAAAATCGGTAGGGAAATTAATTCGGAGGAGGACTCACTATCACTTCAAGTTGATCTAGATAGGGTTTTGAAATGGTCAAAGGATTGGCAGATGCAGTTTAATGCTGATAAATGTAAAGTTCTGAGGTTAGGTAATGATGATAGAGTTACAAGATACGAGCTAGATGGTGTTGTGATTGCGAAGTCGGATTGCGAAAGGGATCTGGGAGTTATGATTAGTAAGAATTTAAAACAAAAGGATCAATGCATAAATGTTCGTAATAAGGCAAATCGGACACTTGGATTTATTAATCGCAGCGTTAGTAACAAGACACCTGGTGTGGTTCTCAAGCTATATCTTGCTCTAGTTAGGCCCCATTTAGATTATGCAGTTCAGTTTTGGTCGCCATATTATAGAATGGATATAAATTCACTTGAACGTGTCCAGCGTAGGATGACTAAGTTAATTCCCCAAATTAGAAATCTTTCATATGAAGAAAGATTAACAAAGCTTAAGTTGCATTCACTGGAAAGGCGAAGAGTTAGGGGTGACATGATAGAGGTTTACAAGTGGATGAATGGACATAACCGGGGGGATATTAATAGGGTATTAAAAGTATCAACACAGGACAGAACACGAAACAATGGATATAAATTGGATAAGTTTAGATTTAGGAAAGACTTGGGTAAATACTGGTTCAGTAATAGGGTTGTTGATTTGTGGAACCAATTGCCGCGTAACATTGTGGAGGTGGGGTCCCTCGATTGTTTCAAGCACGGGTTGGACAAGTATATGAGTGGGATTGGGTGGTTATAGAATAGGAGCTGCCTCGTATGGGCCAATAGGCCTTCTGCAGTTACCTTTGTTCTTATGTTCTTATGTTCTTATTATACATATATAAAACGCTAAACTATAATGCCAATCCTGATCTCAAAAGCTTCCTAGAAGGTTGCAACAGAACCCATGAGCACCACACCAGAAATAAATACAGTTTTGATATTCCTAGAGTACGACTTAATCAAACTAGAAATGCTCTACAAATCAAGGGGCCCAGATTGTGGAATGATCTTCCCAACCATGTTAAAGACTGTACCTCTCTCAACCAGTTTAAGTTAAAAACGAAGCTATACCTAATAAATTCCCTGTAACCTACCTTACCCCTCTATTGTCAACCAATGTCTGTTTCTCTTTAAAGAGCGCTGTTTGTCGACTTAATTGTATTTGTGCTGCTTTTTCATCTATGTTTTCATTTCTTGTTTTCATTCTACTCATTATGCTCAATTAGTATTAAGCTTGTTATTTAAGTTAATCATGCCCGAAACGCTTTGCGTAATAGTGGCTTTAGGCATTGTATGTACTAGCTCTACCTATAAGTCAACCAATCTTTGTAAAAATTTATTGTATGTATGTACCTTACCTAAATAAACATTTTATTTTATTTTTTTTTTATCATCGTGGCAATCCTGCAGATTCCGAACACCGGTTGCAACATGGGGCGGGAGGAGAATAGTGCCAACACTGGCATTCATCCGAACGTTCTTGGAGACCCGAACAGGGGTCTCGCCAAGGCAGGATAAGGCAGCCAAGGGAGTAGCTGCATCCTGAGAAGGAGCAGCAACGACACGTGTACCGAGACGAGTGGGGTTGAAAGTAATGGAGGCATCCACGGAATCAGCTACATGAGATCATAACAACGGTCATTCCACACCAGTCCACACCCCATTCCCAACCCATAAGGGATTTTCACACGCTTTATTGAATTCGGGTGAACTGACGCGCTTAAAATTTGATTTATGCATAATTTAAAGCTCCAACATCTCTTTTTTACCTCTCACAGGTGTGGCATCTATATAGTAGGTATATAAAAACATGCGCGTATTTGAATGAAATGTTGTGTCAAAATTTGAAAGCAATCGGTGAAGAACTTCTGGAGATTATAGCGTGTATTGCTTTTATGTCCAACAGATGGCGCTATTTAAAAAAAACACGTTTTTACCTGTGACAGGTATGGCATGTATATAGTAGGTATATAAAATATGCGCTTATTCGAATGCAACGTTGTGTCAAATTTTCAAAGCAATCGGTAAAGAGGTTCCGGAGATTTCCCTCACATGAAAGACATTTAAAAAAACATGTTTTTACCTGTCACAGACGTGATATCTATATAGTAGATATATAAAAACACGCTTGTATACGAATGGAACGTTGTGTCAAAATTTCAAAGCAATCGGAACATTCAGAGATTAGCGATTTTTAACAAATGAACATTTACATTTTTATTTATATAGACTAGCTGTACTCGGCCGCGCGTTGCTGAGCCACAGCAACCTTCCCCTATCTCCCAGTCCTCTCCACCATTACCCCCTCCCTCTTCCCCATTCTCCCAACCATTCATCACTCCCCCATTCCTTCGCCCTCACAACCATTCCCCACTCCTCCGTCTCCTCGTCCTCCTCATCATTCCCCCCCATCCCCATCTCCTCGTCCTCCCCACCATTCTCTACTACCTCCTCCAATGCATTCCCGAATGATCTGATGTTCCCATAAGATAACTTGGAACATCAAATGATCTTATGTTCCCATCACTGAAATATAAGAGTTATAGTAAAGTCTTAAGTGTTGTTTACTTAACACGACTGTCTTCTCATCATGACTCTACAAGTGAACATCACTCGGGCAAGGAAGACAATGTCCTTTGATGAATACTGTCATCAACATTCGCGTGTCCGCGAACGGTCTCCATACGACACCGAACCCGCAATCCCAGCGGGATAGTTATCCTACACGATATAAAGTTGACAAAGGATAGATGAGTAAAGAGTAAAACAGTTAAGAGTAAAACAGTTAAGAAAAAGAAATGAAAAAATGAAAAAAAACTATACTCACGAAATGAATGGTATGGTAAACAACACAGTTCAATTCCAACACAATATCACACAAAATAATTAAATAAAAATGAAAATAAACTGAAGTCTATGAAAATTAAATTTATCAATGCAATTGGAAACATTGAAATGGAATCGCAACATATGTGGTATAGTGTGTGTTGCTCTTACGTGCAACAGACGGTGCTGTTTTAAAAAAAAAAACATGTTTTTACCTGCTTATGGTAAAACCAGGTAAAACACAGGTGTGTGTGTTTTACAGGTGTGGCATCACAGGTGTGTGGCATCTATACTTATACTCACGAAATGAACGATATGGTAAACAACACAGCTCAATTCCAACCCAATGTCACACAAAATAATTAAATCAAAATGAAAATAAATCGAAATCTATGAAAATTGAATCTAGTTGAATCAATGAAAATTAATCGAAAACTATGAAAATTGAATATAGTTGAATCTGAAAATTGAATCAAATTGAATCTATGAAAATTCAATTTGTCAATGCAAATTGCAAATTTGTTTCCATGCAATTGGAAACATTGAAGTGGAATTGTAACATATTTAGTATAGCATGTGTGTTGCTCTTACATGCAACAGGTGGCGCTGTTTCTTAAGAAAAAAGAATGTTTTTACTTGTCACATGTGTGGCATCTATACCTATACTTAAGAAATGAACGGTATGGTAAACAACACAGCTCAATTCCAACCCAATGTCACACAAAATATTTAAATCAAAATGAAAATAATTCAAGATCTATGAAAATTCAATTTATCAATGCAATCGGAAACATTGAAATGGAATCGTAACATATTTAGTATAGCATGTGTTGCTATTATGTGCAACAGTTGGTGCTGGGTTTTTTTAAATGTTTTTACCTGTCACTGGTATGAAATCTACGTAATTGGTATATAAACCACCCTCGTATTCAAATAGAGCGTTGTGTCAAATTTTCAAAGCAACCGGTGAAGAACTTTCGGAGATTACAGTGAGTTGCTCTTACGTCCAACAGATGGCGCTGTTTTTTTTAGAGCATTTTTTTTCTGTTACAGGTAAGGCATGTATATAGTAGGTATGTAAAAACACGCCTCTCGACTGCAGCGTTGTGTAAAAATTTCAGCACAATCGGTAAAGAGGTTTCGAAGATTTCCCTCACATGAAAAACAGTTTTTTTTAAGCATGTTTTTTCCCGTCACAGACGTGACATCTATATAGTATGCATAAAATAACCCGCTCGGATGCGAATGGAACATTGTGTAAAAATTTCAAAACAATCAGTGTAGAACTTTCTGAGATTAGCGATTTTGAACAAACGAAGATTTACATTTTAATTTATATAGATTATAACCAGGCTGTAACTGATACTGTAAGCTATATGTACCCAGCTACCAGACTGTAAGTGATCCTGTAGGCTCCATGTACCCTGCTACCAGACTGTAAGTGATCCTGTAGGCTCCATGTACCCTGCTACCAGACTGTAAGTGTTCCTGTAGGCTCCATGTACCCAGCTACCAGACTGTAAGTGTTCCTGTAGGCTCCATGTACCCTGCTACCAGACTGTAAGTGTTCCTGTAGGCTCCATATGTACCCAGCTACCAGACTGTAAGTGATCCTGTAGGCTCCATGTACCCTGCTACCAGACTGTAAGTGATGCTGTAGGCTCCATGTACCCAGCTACCAGACTGTAAGTGATCCTGTAGGCTCCATGTACCCTGCTACCAGACTGTACGTGATCCTCTAAGCTACATGTACCCTGCTACCAGACTGTAAGTGTTCCTGTAGGCTCCATGTACCCTGCTACCAGACTGTAAGTGTTCCTGTAGGCTCCATGTACCCTGCTACCAGACTGTACGTGATCCTCTAAGCTACATGTACCCTGCTACCAGACTGTAAGTGTTCCTGTAGGCTCCATGTACCCTGCTATCAGACTGTAAGTGTTCCTGTAGGCTCCATGTACCCTGCTACAAGACTGTAAGTGTTCCTGTAGGGTACATTTTTTAAAATTTTGCCCCGAGAAGCGAGTTTATTGGGCAGGGCCGCGATCATGAGTGGACATGCCGCCATAGCAGCATGTACAACACTCCCCAATAGGAAAAAAATGTGCCCCACCTTCCAGACTGTACGTGATCCTCTAAGCTACATGTACCCTGCTACCAGACTGTCTGTGGTCGTGTAGGGTACAGTGTGGTAAAGCAGTGTTGGTGTGTGTGGAGAGGAGTATTACTGGAGATAAGAAGGCCGGCGCCGGCCACCGGTGCGCGAGTGTTGTGTCAACACAGACTCGGTGACCCACACCGCCGCACCAGGCTACGTTGAGAATCATCCTCTGTAATTATCAGGCCCTCCTCTCTCCCTGGCATCCCCTAGTTTATTTATGTATTTATTTATGTATTTATTTATTTATTTGTGTATTTTATTTACAAGAAGGTACATTGGGTTTGTGAGAGTACGTAACATTGGTGTCTTTTTACATTCCTGCAAAGCTTTTTTACATTCGTCACCAATAGCGTTTCAGTATGTTGCATCTCTTTCACTCTTCACTCTTACATGTGTGTTGTAATTGTTGTACACACAGGTTTTACATGAGTGTTGTAATTGTTGTACACACAGTTCTTACATGTGTGTAGCAATTGTTGTACACACAGCTCTTACATGTGTGTAGCAATTGTTGTACACACAGCTCTTACATGAGTGTAGTAATTGTTGTACACACACAGCTCTTACATGTGTTGTAATTGTTGTACACACAGGTCTTACATGAGTGTTGTAATTGTTGTACACAGCGCTTACATGTGTGTTGTAATTGTTGTACACACAGCTCTTACATGTGTTGTAATTGTTGTACACACAGGTCTTACATGAGTGTTGTACTTGTTGTACACAGCGCTTACATGTGTGTTGTAATTGTTGTACACACAGCTCTTACGTGTGTGTAGTAATTCTTGTACACAGCTCTTACAAGAGTGTTGTAATTGTTGTACACACAGCTCTTACATGATTGTTGTAATTGTTGTACACATAGGTCTTACATGTGTGTTGTAATTGTTGTACACACAGGTCTTACATGTGTGTTGTAATTGTTGTACACACAGGTCTTACAAGAGTGTTGTAATTGTTGTACACACAGGTCTTACATGTGTGTTGTAATTGTTGTACACACTGGTGTTACTACCCTGGGTCCCTCAGTGGAAACCAGAGAACAAAATTGAGCTAAATAAACTACCTTATAGTATTGGACGCATCGCGAGCTGCATTTGTTTGTATCTTCTAGGCCAGACATAAGACTATTCTTGTTTCTCAAAGAGCATTTAAAGACTGAGCTTGGGGTTGATTATTAAATAATAAAATAGGCACCAACCATGTTTACTAATACTTTCTAATCATTTGTAAAGTAAACCTGAGTAAGCTTGGGATAGGAAGGCTGTACTATTAGTTGAGTAGTCTGCTGGCAGCGAGTGAACTGAGGGAGGAGAATGGAGACGATCTCTCTCTCTCTGGCTGGCGTTCGTGGTGTCGAGATCTTCTCTGAGCTGCTCTGCAACCCTCTACCTTTTCTCCTCCTCCTTCCTTCCCTTACCTTGAATACCTGTAATACTAAGTTAAGTACGGTGTTAAGTGTGCCTACTCTGGTAGGAAAGATTTGCCCGAAACGCTTTGCTTAATAGTGGCTTTAGGCATTGTATGTACTAGCTCTATCTATTAATCCAACAAACTTTGTAAAATCTCCTGTATGTATGTACCTTACCTAAACAAACATTTATTTATTTATTTGTGTAGACCTGGGGTAGTATTTGCCAGTGTTTTGGGTATCCCTAAGAGTTGTGTTGTGCTAGGGTACCACGTGGTCTCACTACCCTAAGCTGACTCAAGCTTCAAGTTCTTCACTAGTAGTACTTTACCCTAGCTTGTTCTCAGTGTAAACCTTGTATCCTGCTTATGTGGACCAAGGCTTTTAACGTAAGATAGTGTGGTAAAGTAATTATTATTATTGTTATTGGTGTGAATGTATATGGGGGGTTGTTAAGGGGTTAATAAATAAGTAAGTTAGTAAAGGAGTATCCATTCTTCCTGTGTAGGAGATCTATGATCAACCTCTCGACTGACATTGTGTAGCCAATTAATATTCACTGTGGATATTCCACTTGGGGGCCGGGCCTTTTGGATCTTCCATATTTGATAACTCTTAATGCTAACTACTGCCCCCTACATCCATGTTATACTAGACTCCCCATAGAACACACATTGATTTTTAACAACTGGTCTTACATGTGTGTTGTATTCGTTGTACACACATGTCTTACATGTGTGTTGTAATTGTTGTACACAGCACTTACATTTTTTTTTTTTTTTTTTAGATATATACAAGAGTTGTTACATTCATGTACAGCCACTAGTACGCGTAGCGTTTCGGGCAGGTCCCTGGAATACGATCCCCTGCCGCGAAGAATCGTTTTTTCATCCAAGTACACATTTTACTGTTGAGTTAAACAGAGGATACAGTTAAGGATTTGCGCCCAGTAAATCCTCCCCGGCCAGGATACGAACCCATGACATAGCGCTCGCGGAACGCCAGGCGAGTGTCTTACCACTACACCACGGAGACACACTACATGTGTGTTGTACAAAACTGTCTCCCAAACGTTTGACGTTTGATACAAGAGTCACACGCGAAGAGTAAGGCCATAATACAACAGGGGTCATGTCATAATACAACAGGGGTCATGTCATAATACAACAGGGGTCATGTCATAATACAACAGGGGTCATGTCATAATACAACAGGGGTCATGTCATAATACAACAGGGGTCATGTCATAATACAACAAGGGGTCATGTCATAATACATCTGTAGTGACCATGATGGTGACAGGCAGCCCTGAGGGCCACCATCTGTAGTGTCCATGATGGTGACAGGCAGCCCTGAGGGCCACCATCTGTAGTGTCCATGATGGTGACAGGCAGCCCTGAGGGCCACCATCTCTGGTGACCTTGATGGTGACAGGCAGCCCTGAGGGCCACCATCTCTGGTGACCTTGATGGTGACAGGCAGCCCTGAGGGCCACCATCTGTAGTGTCCATGATGGTGACAGGCAGCCCTGAGGGCCACCATCTCTGGTGACCTTGATGGTGACAGGCAGCCCTGAGGGCCACCATCTGTAGTGACCATGATGGTGACAGGCAGCCCTGAGGGCCACCATTTGTAGTGTCCATGATGGTGACAGGCACCCCTGAGGGCCACCATCTCTGGTGACCTTGATGGTGACAGGCAGCCCTGAGGGCCACCATCTGTAGTGACCATGATGGTGACAGGAAGCCCTGAGGGCCACCATCTCTGGTGACCTTGATGGTGACAGGAAGCCCTGAGGGCCACCATCTCTGGTGACCATGATGGTGACAGGAAGCCCTGAGGGCCACCATCTCTGGTGACCTTGATGGTGACAGGCAGCCCTGAGGGCCACCATCTCTGGTGACCATGATGGTGACAGGAAGCCCTGAGGGCCACCATCTGTAGTGACCATGATGGTGACAGGCAGCCCTGAGGGCCACCATCTGTAGTGACCTTGATGGTGACAGGCAGCCCTGAGGGCCACCATCTGTAGTGTCCTTGATGGTGACAGGAAGCCCTGAGGGCCACCATCTGTAGTGTCCTTGATGGTGACAGGAAGCCCTGAGGGCCACCATCTGTAGTGACCATGATGGTGACAGGAAGCCCTGAGGGCCACCATCTGTAGTGACCATGATGGTGACAGGAAGCCCTGAGGGCCACCATCTGTAGTGTCCATGATGGTGACAGGAAGCCCTGAGGGCCACCATCTGTAGTGACCTTGATGGTGACAGGCAGCCCTGAGGGTCACCATCTGTAGTGACCATGATGGTGACAGGCAGCCCTGAGGGCCACCATCTGTAGTGACCATGATGGTGACAGGAAGCCCTGAGGGCCACCATCTGTAGTGTCCTTGATGGTGACAGGAAGCCCTTAGGGCCACCATCGTTCCTGAAGTTTCAGACAGAAATATAACATTAACTTTGAACAAAGTAAAGAACGTGATCTTTGTAACACTTTACTCTTAATTTGATATTAAAGTTATATGTTTATACAAGCGAATGTAACATTAAACCGCTTACTACAAGACCCGTGCTGAGGGTAGCTGCGTCTCCCGTGCACAAGTCCCACGTCCCACGTACACAAGTCCCACGTACACAAGTCCCGTGTACGTATATATTTATCTTAATGTATTCAGTGAGCAAAGGTCAGGAGACATCTTTAAGTGAGTGGCGTGATGTTGTTGACACTACTGTGGCCCCCAGGGGTGCCAGGCCTTGGCACTCTGTGCTTCACTGCGGTTCATTCTGGTTCACTCTGATGCATTATGAGTCTGGTGCTTTATTGTTGTGCTTGGGTAACTGAGGTTATTGGTTCATTGTTCCTTGTGGTTCACTGTGGTTCCTGGTTCACTGCGGATCCTGGGTCGCTTTTGTTCCTGGTTCATAGTTTTCCTGGTTCACTGTTGTCCCTGGTTCACTGTTGTTCCTGGTTCACTGTTGTTCCTGGTTCACTGTTGTTCCTGGTTCACTGTTGTCCCTGGTTCACTGTTGTTCCTGGTTCATTGTTGTTCCTGGTTCACTGTTGTCCCTGGTTCACTGTTGTCCCTGGTTCACTGTTGTCCCTGGTTCACTGTTGTCCCTGGTTCACTGTTGTCCCTGGTTCATTGTTGTTCCTGGTTCACTGTTGTTCCTGGTTCATTGATGTCCATGGTTCATTGTTCTTCCTGGTTCACTGTTGTCCCTGGTTCACTGTTGTCCCTGGTTCACTGTTGTTCCTGGTTCACTGTTGTCCCTGGTTCACTGTTGTTCCTGGTTCACTGTTGTTCCTGGTTCACTGTTGTCCCTGGTTCACTGTTGTTCCTGGTTCACTGTTGTTCCTGGTTCACTGTTGTCCCTGGTTCACTGTTGTCCCTGGTTCACTGTTGTTCCTGGTTCACTGTTGTCCCTAGTTCACTGTTGTCCCTGGTTCACTGTTGTCCCTGGTTCACTGTTGTCCCTGGTTCACTGTTGTTCCTGGTTCACTGTTGTTCCTGGTTCACTGTTGTCCCTGGTTCACTGTTGTCCCTGGTTCACTGTTGTTCCTGGTTCACTGTTGTCCCTGGTTCATTGTTGTCCCTGGTTCACTGTTGTCCCTGGTTCACTGTTGTCCCTGGTTCACTGTTGTCCCTAGTTCACTGTTGTCCCTGGTTCACTGTTGTCCCTGGTTCACTGTTGTTCCTGGTTCACTGTTGTTCCTGGTTCATTGATGTCCATGGTTCATTGTTGTTCCTGGTTCACTGTTGTCCCTGGTTCACTGTTGTCCCTGGTTCACTGTTGTCCCTGGTTCACTGTTGTTCCTGGTTCACTGTTGTCCCTGGTTCACTGTTGTTCCTGGTTCACTGTTGTCCCTGGTTCACTGTTGTCCCTGGTTCACTGTTGTTCCTGGTTCACTGTTGTTCCTGGTTCACTGTTGTCCCTGGTTCACTGTTGTCCCTGGTTCACTGTTGTTCCTGGTTCACTGTTGTCCCTGGTTCACTGTTGTCCCTGGTTCACTGTTGTCCTTGGTTCACTGTTGTCCCTGGTTCACTGTTGTTCCTAGTTCACTGTTGTCCCTGGTTCACTGTTGTTCCTGGTTCACTGTTGTCCCTGGTTCACTGTTGTTCCTAGTTCATTGTTGTCCCTGGTTTACTGTTGTCCATGGTTCACTGTTGTCCCTGGTTTACTGTTGTCCATGGTTCACTGTTGTCCCTGGTTTACTGTTGTCCATGGTTCACTGTTGTTCCTGGTTCACTGTTGTTCCTGGTTCATTGATGTCCATGGTTCATTGTTGTTCCTGGTTCACTGTTGTCCCTGGTTCACTGTTGTCCCTGGTTCACTGTTGTCCCTGGTTCACTGTTGTCCCTGGTTCACTGTTTTCCCTGGTTCACTGTTATCCCTGGTTCACTGTTGTCCCTGGTTCACTGTTGTCCCTGGTTCACTGTTGTCCCTGGTTCACTGTTGTCCCTGGTTCATTGTTGTTCCTGGTTCACTGTTGTTCCTGGTTCATTGATGTCCATGGTTCATTGTTGTTCCTGGTTCACTGTTGTCCCTGGTTCACTGTTGTCCCTGGTTCACTGTTGTTCCTGGTTCACTGTTGTCCCTGGTTCACTGTTGTCCCTGGTTCACTGTTGTCCCTGGTTCACTGTTGTTCCTGGTTCACTGTTGTTCCTGGTTCACTGTTGTCCCTGGTTCACTGTTGTCCCTGGTTCACTGTTGTTCCTGGTTCACTGTTGTCCCTGGTTCACTGTTGTCCCTGGTTCACTGTTGTCCCTGGTTCACTGTTGTTCCTGGTTCACTGTTGTTCCTGGTTCACCGTTGTCCCTGGTTCACTGTTGTCCCTGGTTCACCGTTGTTCCTGGTTCACTGTTGTCCCTGGTTCAATGTTGTCCCTGGTTCACTGTTGTCCCTGGTTCACTGTTGTCCCTGGTTCACTGTTGTCCCTGGTTCACTGTTGTCCCTGGTTCACTGTTGTCCCTGGTTCACTGTTGTTCCTTGTTCACTGTTGTTCCTGGTTCATTGATGTCCATGGTTCATTGTTGTTCCTGGTTCACTGTTGTCCCTGGTTCACTGTTGTCCCTGGTTCACTGTTGTTCCTGGTTCACTGTTGTCCCTGGTTCACTGTTGTTCCTGGTTCACTGTTGTCCCTGGTTCACTGTTGTTCCTGGTTCACTGTTGTTCCTGGTTCACTGTTGTCCCTGGTTCACTGTTGTCCCTGGTTCACTGTTGTTCCTGGTTCACTGTTGTTCCTGGTTCACTGTTGTCCCTGGTTCACTGTTGTCCCTGGTTCACTGTTGTTCCTGGTTCACTGATGTCCCTGGTTCACTGTTGTCCCTGGTTCACTGTTGTCCCTGGTTCACTGTTGTTCCTGGTTCACTGTTGTCCCTGGTTCACTGTTGTTCCTGGTTCACTGTTGTCCCTGGTTCACTGTTGTTCCTAGTTCACTGTTGTCCCTGGTTCACTGTTGTCCCTGGTTCACTGTTGTCCTTGGTTCACTGTTGTCCCTGGTTCACTGTTGTTCCTAGTTCATTGTTGTCCCTGGTTCACTGTTGTCCATGGTTCACTGTTGTCCCTGGTTCATTGTTGTTCCTAGTTCATTGTTGTCCCTGGTTCACTGTTGTCCCTGGTTCACTGTTGTTCCTAGTTCATTGTTGTCCCTGGTTCACTGTTGTTCCTGGTTCACTGTTGTCCCTGGTTCATTGTTGTTCCTGGTTCACTGTTGTTCCTGGTTCACTGTTGTCCCTGGTTCATTGTTGTTCCTAGTTCATTGTTGTCCCTGGTTCACTGTTGTTCCTGGTTCATTGTTGTCCCTGGTTCACTGTTGTCCATGGTTCACTGTTGTCCCTGGTTCACTGTTGTTCCTGGTTCACTGTTGTCCATGGTTCTGTTATTCATCCAGTGAGAAATACAGTGTACTGTGTGCCTCATACTCATACTGTGAACAATACAGTGTACTGTGTGCCTCATACTGTGAACAATACAGTGTACTGTGTGCCTCATACTCATACTGTGAACAATTCAGTGTACTGTGTGCCTCATACTGTGAACAATACAGTGTACTGTGTGCCTCATACTGTGAACAATACAGTGTACTGTGTGCCTCATACTCATACTGTGAACAATACAGTGTACTGTGTGCCTCATACTGTGAACAATACAGTGTACTGTGTGCCTCATACTGTGAACAATACAGTGTACTGTGTGCCTCATACTCATACTGTGAACAATACAGTGTACTGTGTGCCTCATACTCATACTGTGAACAATACAGTGTACTGTGTGCCTCATACTGTGAGGTCCTAGAGGTCCTGTAGGCTGGGTGCTACTAGAGGTCCTGTAGGCTGGGTGCTACTAGAGGTCCTGTAGGCTGGGTGCTACTAGAGGTCCTGTACCCTGGGTGCTACTAGAGGTCCTGTAGGCTGGGTGCTACTAGAGGTCCTGTACCCTGGGTGCTACTAGAGGTCCTGTAGGCTGGGTGCTACTAGAGGTCCTGTACCCTGGGTGCTACTAGAGGTCCTGTAGGCTGGGTGCTACTAGAGGTCCTGTAGGCTGGGTGCTACTAGAGGTCCTGTAGGCTGGGTGCTACTAGAGATCCTGTACCCTGGGTGCTACTAGAGGTCCTGTAGGCTGGGTGCTACTAGAGGTCCTGTACCCTGGGTGCTACTAGAGGTCCTGTAGGCTGGGTGCTACTAGAGGTCCTGTACCCTGGGTGCTACTAGAGGTCCTGTAGGCTGGGTGCTACTAGAGGTCCTGTAGGCTGGGTGCTACTAGAGGTCCTGTAGGCTGGGTGCTACTAGAGGTCCTGTAGGCTGGGTGCTACTAGAGGTCCTGTACCCTGGGTGCTACTAGAGGTCCTGTAGGCTGGGTGCTACTAGAGGTCCTGTAGGCTGGGTGCTACTAGAGGTCCTGTAGGCTGGGTGCTACTAGAGGTCCTGTACCCTGGGTGCTACTAGAGGTCCTGTAGGCTGGGTGCTACTAGAGGTCCTGTAGGCTGGGGCATGACAAAAACACTCCTTGACCACCCACAATGTTTGCTTAAGGGATCAGATTCTCTGACGATGTAAATCAAGTCTAATTTTATCTCTATCTAAACCTTGCAAGAGTTAATGTTTTGGTGCATTTATGGTCAGAAAGATATAGGGTATTATATGTCAAATAGTATACCAAGGTGAGCATAGGTTATATTATATGCCAGTGAATATCGGTGAGTTTGGAAGAGGAGTGAGTGGTGGAGGAGGGGCAGGTATAACTGCTCCACTTCTCAGTTGCTGCTTCTGTCCGCTGAAAATATTTCAAGTTGTTGACGGCCAGACTAGGCTTTGCCCTCGTACAGTTATGGCTGTGTTGACGACCAGACTAGGCTTTGCCCTCGTACAGTTATGGCTGTGTTGACGACCAGACTAGGCTTTGCCCTCGTACAGTTATGGCTGTGTTGACGAGCGCTGCTGGGTCGACTCTCTTCACTCCGAAGCTAAATTTATTTTTCAACATATTATATTTAGATCACAAGGGTTCATTTTGGGGCCAACCCTTTTCGTCATAATACGTCAATGACATAGATGAGAATATTACAAACCACATCATCAAATTTGCAGATGACACTAAGATTTATGGTAAAGTTGGAAATGATAATGATATTAAAGCCTTACAAAGAGGTCTACATGAACTCTGTAAATGGTCAGATGACTGGCAAGTGCTTTTTAATATCGACAAATGCAAGACCTTTCATGTGGGGCATAACAACCCACGACACAACTACCATATTAATAACATTACATCACAGCAAATTGATGAAAAAGAGGACCTCGGAGTCTAGCTCCACCGCTCAGTGAAAGTTACACAGCAGGTAGGGGCAGCAGGCAAAATAGCTAACTAAACACTTAGAATAATCAAGCGTACCTTTGACTTTAAGGAAAAGAAGGTAGTGATCCAATTGTATAAATCTATGGTGCGCCCCCATCTGGATCACTGTATCCAAGCATGGAGACCTCATCTTCAGAAAAGAAGGGAACTATCAGGAGAAGGTGCCAAGCTATTACGGCTGTGGAGCTTGGATACGACTTGGAAGGGATCAGGATAAGGATTTGGGATGGAACGGGGGGAAGGAATGGTGCCTAACCACCTGAACGGTCGGGGATTGAACGCTGACCTGCATGAAGCGAGACCGTCGCAGGACATAACTGGCAACACCGGGCAACAAAAACAATTCCTGAGCTTTATGGTCATTCCACTGTGTACAGGGATTCCGCGAAGCTTTTGGGGTTAGTCTTTGACACTCGTTTGTCTTGGTCAGCCCATATCTCTTACCTCCGAGTTGAATGCTCTAAGGCCCTTAACCTCCTTAAGGTTTTGTCCCATACTTCTTGGGGAGCGGATAGGAGCACGCTCCTCTATTTGCACTCCTCCCTCGTCCTGTCTAAACTCGATTATGGTTGCCCTGCATACTCTTCTGCTTCTCCTTCTACTCTTCGCCGTCTTGATGCTTTGCACCATACTGGGTTGCGTCTCAGCTCTGGTGCCTGTCGTTCGACTCCCGCCCTTAGTTTGTATGTTGACACTGGCTTTCTCTCTCTTCAGGACCGCCGTGATCGCTACTGTCTTCGCTATCTTGCGCGGTCCTTCCAACATCCTTCCTCTCGCCTCTGTCGTGCATTGACTTTTCCTCCTCCTGTGGTTCCTGTTCCTCTTCATTGTCTCCCACTTTCTGTCCGGTTATCTCGCTTACAGGATTCTCTTTCTGTTCATATTTCTAATGTTTCTCCTCGTATTGTTCCTTCCTTACCTCCATGGAGAGTCCCCCTTCCCAAGTTTTGTACGTCCTTGACTTGTATTCCTAAAGCCTTTACCCCTCCTACAATTCTGAAAAGCCTCTTCCTTGAGCACTTTTCTTCGCACTCCCACAATTTCCATCTTTACCGATGGGTCTAAATCTGCGGACGGTGTGGGCTACTCTGTTGTTTTTCCTGATCGTACTTATATGTGTCGCCTCCCTTCGGAGGCTAGTGTCTTTACGGCAGAACTTTATGCTATTCTCTATGCTCTTCGTCTCCTGCTTTCTCATTCTCATTCCTCCTTTGTGGTTGTAGTTGACTCTCGTAGTGCCCTCATGGCTCTACGGTCCTTTAATCCTGTCCATCCGGTGGTCATCGAGATTCAACATTGGCTGTTTCTTATTTCTAGTAAATTTAAATTAGTGGTTTGCTGGGTTCCCAGCCATATTGGTGTTTCTTTCAATGAGCGTGCGGATGCTGCCGCTAAGGAAGCTATCCGTTCTTGTCCCATCTCCCGTAAAGGTATTCCTTATTCCGACTTTTATCCTGTTATTCATTCTTCCATTCTTGCCCGTTGGCAGGGTTGTTGGTTCTCTGTGGTTGGTAACAAACTGCGTACTCTCAAACGTAGTGTGCCCCCGTGGCCTTCCTCCTACCACCGTAACCGGCGGTGGGAAACTGCTTTGGCACGGCTGCGGGTTGGCCATACTCGCTTAACCCACGGTCACTTAATGGAGCGCCGCCCTGCTCCTTATTGTCCGAATTGCGTTGTCCCTCTTACAGTTGTGCATGTCCTTGTTGAATGTCCTGACTTCCAGAACGAGCGTGTGTCTTGCTTTCCGACCGTTCCTCGCGGTCACTTGTCCCTTGAGAGAATTCTAGGTGAATCGGATACTTTTGATATTGTTCGCCTTATGCGTTTTTGTTCTCGTATTGGCATCCTTGGTGATATTTAGCGCCCTCTGATTATTTCGCACTTTGATGGTGCTACACAGCCTTCCCGGTTTGGTGCCTTCTTTTGATAATTACCTTACCTTAATATACTAATTGAGTATAAAGTATAAAATGTGTTGAGAACAAATAAAAATAAATATAATAAAGGGGGAACATGGCTGAAAAAGCAGCACAAATACAATTAGGTCGACAAACAGCGTTGTTTAAAAAAACAGACATTGGTTGACAATAGAGGGGTAAGGTAGGTTACAGGGAATTTATTAGGTATAGCTTCGCTTTTAACTTAAACTGGTTGAGAGAGGTACAGTCTTTAACATGGTTGGGAAGGTCATTCCACATTCTGGGTCTCTTGATTTGTAGAGCATTTCTAGTTTGATTAAGTCGTACTCTAGGAATATCAAAACTGTATTTATTTCTGGTGTGGTGCTCATGGGTTCTGATACAACCTTCAATGAAGCTTTTGAGGTCAGGATTGGCATTACAGTTCAGCGTTTTATATATGTATAATACACATGAGAGAATGTGCAGTGACTTAATATCTAACATATTCAGAGATTTGAGTAGGGGTACCGAGTGATGTCTGGGGCTAGAGTTGGATATTGTCCTAATAGCAGCTTTGTGTTGAGTAATTAGAGGACGTAAATGATTTTGGGTAGTAGAGCCCCAAGCACAAATACCATAGTTGAGATATGGATAGATAAGGGAGTAATAGAGAGTCACCAGGGCAGGGCGTGGTACATAATATCTGATCTTAGAAAGAATGCCCACAGTTTTTGAAACTTTTTTTGATATATTTAGAATGTGTCCCTGGAAATTCAGCTTGTGGTCAATGAGAACGCCAAGGAATTTGCTATATATTTTGTTACAAATTTGGGTATTGTTTATTTTGAGATTTATTTGATTAGAAGATTTATTGCCAAACAGAATATAGAAAGTTTTGTCAATGTTAAGGGTGAGTTTGTTGGCAGTTAGCCACAGATGGACTTTATTTAGCTCAGTATTTACTGTGGCATTTAGAGCAAGGGGATCAGGACTGGAGTAAATGAAGGTTGTGTCGTCAGCAAATAGAATTGGTTTGAGGTGTTGGGAGGCATTTGGAAGGTCATTAATGTTGATGAGAAAGAGGAGAGGGCCAAGTATGCTGCCCTGAGGAACACCAATGTTGATGGGTAGGGTGGGAGAAATTGTATTATTCACAGAAACATACTGGAGCCTGTCAGTAAGGTAAGATTTGAGGTATATTCACTGCATTTGAGTAGCAGTGACAATAGCTACTCCCACCTGCCTGCTGGGGACATCCACAGTGACAATAGCTACTCCCCCCCCTGCTTGAAGGGGACATCCACAGTGACTATACCTACTCCCCCCTGCATGCTGGGGACATCCACAGTGACTATAGCTACTCCCCCCCCCCTGCATGCTGGGGATTTCCACAGTGACTATAGCTTCTCCCTCTCCCCCTGCTTGCTGGGGACAAACCAAACACAAGGTAAAGTTTGGTTTTCTGTTCAAGTTTAGTCAGGACTGTCCCCAGTGTCCGGCGTGTGCCTAGCGCCGTCCCCGCGTGGTCTGTGCGTACCGCCTTAGCCAGTTCCCTAGGCCCTTCAGCCCGTTTAGCCTGTCTTGGGGTATGCGGGTGCGCCCTTCGGGACCGTGTCAGGTGCGGCTCCTGCCGCAGCAATGCCCCGGGACGGCGTGTGTTTGGGCCGTGCCCAGTTGTTCCGCTCAGGTGTACACTAGGGGCACCGGTCTGCTGTGCTCCCTGGGCGTGCCCTCGGGGCCCTGGCTCGTGCGTGCCCTGCCGGGCTCCCTGCGAGCGGCCTGGCGTCGCCCTTGGCGGCGATGCCACGTTGCCAGGCTATGGTGGCACTATTCCCTCAGGCCCGGCCCTAGGGGCCCAAGCCCGGTCGGCGTTGCCCACGGGGCATGGAGCTCAGTGGAGCGCTTGCCCTGGGCACGCCCTTTGCTCCCTTTCTGTCCTCCCAGGCGTGCTCTCTGGAGCCGGTCTGCTGTGTACCCTGTGACATGTTCCTAGGGGCCATGGTTCGTGCCGCGTCCGGATGTGCGTGCCCGGCCGGGCTCCCTGCGGGCAGCCTGGCGACGACACGTGGTCAGGTTATAGTGGTCCTGTGTCCTGGGCCCGCCCAAGGGGCCCCAGCCCTGGACGGCGTTGCCCACGTGGCATGGCGCTCCTGGAGCGCTTGCCCTGGGTTGTGTTTTGCTTCCTTCCTGTCCCTCTTGGGCGCTAAGCCTCGTGGATTAGTGGCACGGCTTTCCCTGGTTTGGGGCTCGGCCTGCCTTCGTGCATGCTTGTGGAGGGCTTTCCTCACGCCCACGGGTGGAGACGCCTATGCCTGGTGGCGGTGCTCCCAGGGGAGAGGCCCCGAGGTTTCCTTGACCTAGGGGCTGCCTCGGCGTCCAGGTTGGGCTTAGCCGTGAGTCCCTCACGCCCTGCTACTGTCCTTGGCCCAGGCTGGTGGCCACTTCCGTTTCTGGCCGGGCCCGCCGTGGCTTGCTTGCTCTAGGCTGCCTTAGGGCCCCGGGTCTCCCGTTATGTTTTCAGGTGGCTGGCAGGTTCCTTTGCCACGTGGGCTGGCGTCGCACCTCGGGGGACGCTGCCGTGCTCTGGTTTTCAGCGCCCCCATGCCCCTGGGGCTATCGGCACTAAACCCCCCTCCTGTTTTGGGGGTGTTAAATTATTATATTTGTACTTCTACTACGTAATAAATAAGCCCCCATACCGTCGGTGTCTTTTATTCCCCTGGCCAGAAAAAGACCAAGGTATCCCCATCTCTGCTGTCAAGACAATATTGTTCCAAACACTAAGGTATGATAGAGAAATTACCGACTCCCAACAACCTGAAAGCACCAGTATAAAAAACTGATTTATTCAGATCTGAAACCTATATCTATGGGCAGCACAAAACGTCCATCAGACTGTGTGACACAGTGGTTGCCAGGATCAGGTTGGGTTACCGTTACCTGTGGCAGGTGGCTACAGGTGACGGATCTCCCAGTCCTGAGCACTCCAGGTGCAAAACTGTGTGAGCAGGAACTGCGGCATGATCACGCACACATCACCGAATGCCCAGTTATTACGCCAACCAGACCCGTTGGCACGAGGTACCTGGAGCTTTGCAATTAATGCACTTTATTCACTCTCATGTTCATGATGTCCTCATAATGCACCCAGAGTTTGCCAGCGCAGACTACTTATCACATGCCTCTTTATGACTAACCATCCTGTGTGGTGGGGATCTAGTTTTGACACACTGTGCTCCTTCATATAGCCTAGGGTAGCTGCACAAATGCAGATGTACCTAAATGTGTTAATAACAAAAATAATGAACATTATTATAGTCAATTCTTAGGAGGATCTACTTTCAGTGGATGGTAGAGCAACTGTCTCGCTTCATGCAGGTCGACGTTCAATCCCCGACCGTCGAAGTGGTTGGGCACAATTCCTTTCCATTCCAAATCTTTATCCAGATCCCTTCCAAGTACTATATAGTTGCAATGGCTTGACACTTTCTCCTGATAATTAACTTACCTTCTACTTTCAATATGTCCAGTTTATTGCTGAAGAAGGTTTCCATTTGCATTTTGTATGTAAAGAACTATTTTTTTAAATTATTTCTTGGACAGCTTTGTACGGTTTGCATTTCTTCACTTTGGAATGAGTTCTAATTGTTACTCTGATACACTACTATACATGTAAAAACATTCCCACATTCAGAATGCAAATACAACAGCAGAAATATATGATTTATGTCAAATGAGTCATCAAAAATTTTATCAAGGACTTACAAGGACTTATCAAGGACAAAGCTGAGAGAATGTTCAACATCATTCCAGCGAGTATAAAAAATATTGCAGGAACAACCGTGGACATCTTCAAGAGAAAACTAGATACTTTTCTTCGGAGTGCCGGACCAACCAGGCTGTGGTGGATATGTGGGCCTGCAGGGCGCTCCAAGTAAGAAATTATCAAAAGAAGTCTCCAAACCGGGAAGGCCACGTAACACCATCAAATGCACAGAATAATCATAGGCTGCTAAGGGTGCCAATATAATAACAGAAATGCATAAAGCGAACAATAACAAAGGTATCCGATTCACTATGAATTCTATCAAGGGACAAGCGAGAACATTCGGGAAGCAAAACACATTCGTCCTGGAAGTCAGGGCATTTAACAAGGATATGCACGACCATAAGAGGGACAATGCAGTTTGGACAAGTATGACCAATACACAACCTCGTCAGAGCCAATTCCCACCGCTGGTTACGGTGGTAGGAGGAAGGCCATGGGAATACACTACTTTGAAGAACATGCAGTTCATCCCCAGTGAAATAAATAACCAACAAACCTGCAAATAGGCAAGGATAGAGAAATGAATAACTGGGTGAAAGTCAGAATAAAAGGAGAGATCAACAGAGAACAACGAAGAAACAAAAGCAAAGAAGAACACGGCATACTAAAGAAGATAAAGATCTGTGAAATCGGGGTTAGGGAGCATGGGTAAATTTTGCAAGGAAGATGGAGTTTATCATCCTTGATAACAGCGACAGACAGCAGACTTGGCGCCTCACCTCAGGAATTATAAATGATTGCGGTACTTCAACTTGAGGATGGCTACCTCAAACTTCCAACCATTTTATATGTGCAATGGTTAGCGGAGCAATGCAGTTTAACATGCAGTTCTCCGTTACATTGTTATCAACGTAACGGAGAACTGCGTATTAAACTGCATTGCTCCGCTACCCATTGCACACATAAAATGGTTTGATTTTCAAAATACAATAATTACAAATTTGCATTTTCCACTTTGAGTTGATACCTGCTTGATAGGGTTTCCGAGAGTTCTTCTACTCCCCCAAACCCAGCCTGAGGCCAGGCTTGACTCGTGAGAACTTGTTCCACCAGACTGTTGCTTGGAGTGGCCCGCCCCTTCGTGGTGTTGCCTTGTCGTGGTGACAAGGCGACATTGTCGTTGTGTACATCCCTCACCATGAGGAATAATTTGGTGAAATACTGAAACTGTAATAATACCAAAGATATTTTATTGAATGCCTTCCAAAGAAGGTCAAGAGAACATACATAGTTTTTTATACACAATAGAAAATAAAGAAAAGGCCTTACAGGTCTGTTTCTCTGTACACCTTAGCTTAACTAAGAAACATATTTTGGCAAAGTGACATCTTTAGAGAAAGTATTATATGTACATCAGACATGGTGGCAACAGCTGACAGAGCTGCCAGCCAACCCAGAAATAAGTCATTGGAAGAGCTACCAAAAGTTCCTCAACTGTGGCACATTAATACCTCTACAGTTTGGGCCTTTCTCCCTAAAAACACCATAAAATCTAAACCTCCAATTTGGACCACTTGAAGCATGAAGACAATACACAGTTTCAAAGATCCATATACAGTATTTTTTGTTCAAAATATTTACAAAGGATACTAAAATGTTTTACATATATTCAAGTGTTCTATTCACCACCCACCCCTTCCCCCATGTTAACACACTCACGTACTGTACCACAATATTCTTGTGTATGAGACAAGGAACATAAATCTTGTTAGCCAAGAATGATAGCCACAATGCATTAATGATACTCGCATAATACAATTTTTAACTATACAGTATATACATATGAACAAACAAAAATAATACAATTCACAATTATTCCACATACTCTAATATAAAATACGATCTTTCAAAGCTGCTATTATAATGTATAATAGAGCCAATATATACCAACCCTGATTACAGTGAGCATTTATAAATGAAAACATGGAATACTATTCATATTTGTTCCTCCTAACTTCTTTAATCAAACTGTTCAACTGGGTCACCATTTTGTGCTAAACCTTAAGAAGTAACTCTAAAATTGCACATAATTCTAATATTTAACAGCACATGCATAAGAAATATATTTGTTTACTTTTGAGAGCATGCAGCTAATAAGCTGTACTGGATTTAAACAAATATAAATGATGTACCCTGTAATGTGGTTTTAGCATACACTAAACACTGGCACCATTCACTACTTAAGCTATGCAAACATTCCACCTCCTCAACATAATATTAATTACTTGTCAAACTTAAAAGCAAGCATGTAACAAAAATTAATCAAATGCCTTCCCTTCTGCATAACATTTCTGTTTAATTATGTGCGATTTATCTTATTTAAAAGCATTGATCCACAATTATATAAATTCCAAAAATGCTTTAAATTAAGTGAACCTTTTAAATAAAACCTTGTAATTTAACCCATTATAAACCAACTCCTAAAATATCATTACTGCAACCTTTACCTCCCCATGCTGGGTTGTGCTTTCAATTCATGGCAGATGCCACACAAGGCGCCCCCCCCCTCTAAATCAAGGTCTTCATTCCTGCTATACACAAACTATCCTGGTTCACATTATGGAATATTAAGTGCTACAATGACAAACTATTTATCAACATCCCGTATTCATACAAAATTTAAACTTAAACAAATTGGCACCCCCTGCCTAGTGAATATTGTACTTGCATCACTTCTATTTTCTGATACAAAATGTAAAAAATAAAATTACAGTTCAACGAGTAACTTTGCAATTTGCTAATCAACAACTTGAAAAAGAATCACCCCCAGCTTCCTCAAAGAATTCTCATGATGCCTAAAAAGCACTACTGCAGGTAGTCAAACAGTAGGACCAGGACTCTATACAAGCACTTACGTGCTCGTTGATGACACCTGTACATCTTCCCTCAATCGTTGATGACACCTGTACATCTTCCCTCAATCATGGCAGCATAGTTTACATATATTAAAAAGTTGTAAGCTAAGAGGCACTACAAAGCTGTCTATAACAAGCTGTGAAGTTTCGAAACTCAAACTATTGAATAAATACAAGCTAAGCAGCAATCCAAGAAATATGTACAGGTTTCAGAACTTGACATGTAAATTCTTGATGAATCCTGACCCTGGACCTCATTGTTCGCACTGCAGCCAGATCTTTATTCTATTTACCCATTCCAAGTGAAATGCCTACCGGGAACTTGTTACTGAGAAAATATACAGTAAGTTTATCAAAGTTTCCATGCAGAAAGGAACAAAATGTAGTTAGAATAATGAGTACAGTAGTTCAAACTGTATCCAGCATGAACAGCAACCTTTCAGACGCATGTACAATACAGTCAACTTTACAGTTAAAACACTTATAAAAGTGTTGACACTTGAGAGGCAGGACCAAAGAGCCAAAGCTCAACCCCCACAAGCACAACCAGGCGAGTACTTGAAGGATGTAATACTGACACTTACCCACGTGGAATATAGTACCACGCTAGCCACAACACTCACTCTGCAGTCTATACCAGTAACAAATAAATACTATACCTAGCCAATTTATCGCCCATGAACCTAATATAAATATATACGCATCAGCATATATGACCAGATGAGCCAAAATAGAAATACCAACTCGTATCATGAAGATACGAATTACCAAACTATATATAAAAAAATTACAGTACATCTAATCAATTTAATACTTTCATGGTTGAATACAATACAATAGATCATCAATATATTACTTTAGCAAATATCAAGAACAAGAGATAATGGAGAAAGTGTGTTCAGCTTGACAGCATCCAGTAGTAGAATACTGTATTGTGCATAACTCGTTACACATGGTGTCTTACACATCCCAATGACACTCCAACTCCCAATCATCCATACAATATTAACTTTTTACTCTTAAGTAAAAGTTTAAGTTTTAAGTTTTTACTCAACTTGACAATTACAAGAGATCCTGAAAATCAGGACAATCTCTTAGTTTTAATCAATCAAAACATTGGCAACATTCCTCATGGGAACTTAAATCAATCTTCAAAATCAAATAAACCTGCTAGCATACTTAATAGCAAATGTTTGAGTCAATTAAGAGCAAAATTGCTACTTGTAATACAAGGCAGGACCAGCCTACTACTTGCCAACCTATGATTATCTCACAAACTGAGTTCCTGTGTTGGCTGCAAGCAAATTGTACACCTTACACTATTTTTCTATGATGAATCCTATGATACTGTACAGTATACTCAAAGTAACACACCATATTGCAGAATATTCACATTGGCCAATACATTAATAATAAAGTCCCCCCTCCCTTCAAACAAATACCAGTTTTCAATTATTTGTTCTATTAATAAGCAGATAAATCAGTGATGCCGTTGAATATTACAATACGGGAATCACAGGAGCCTGTCGAGCACTGAAAACTAACATTTCTACTAGTTGATACTGTAAATTCTTACTATTGTAAATTAATGTAATGGGACAAGAGCAAGGAGAGTAACCCCCTTTGGTAGGTCAATTGCATCATTAAATGACTTCCATTTAGGTCATTAATTTGCCTTGATTTTTTTAATTCAATAGTATACTTCACAATAACAACATGTATCAAAATCTGTGACCAAATACATAGAAAACATATTAAGCAGCCATTTTTCTTAAATAAAAAATATAAATTACAATTTTATTAGGTTCCACATAATTCTCAGCACAAGAAAAATGGAACATAAATGTGCCAATAAATCCAGCATTTATCCAAGATGCAAAGTGATGGTTGAGTAATTCATAACATCTCAAAAGTTGCCCATCCGGGATACATCAGCAGCTCCTTCGAGTCATAATGCACCGAAGTCAGCACGACAAGGTTCTCGCAGGCTGCTCCTAAGAAATACATGGGGCCACAGCAAGCCACAATGACAAAGGTCCTGTAGGCTGCTCATACGAGACTTGCAAGTCCTAATTTCGGTGTACTATCAATCTGCCCCTCAAAGGGTGACACTGGCTGCGCAAGTTGCGAGAAAGCTCTTTAACCGGCTAACTCATGCCATCTCGATCGTTAAGTCAGATATGAACACCACACTTTGACAAAATATGTAAAATACATTAAAATGAACACCAGCTTCCACCAGCTATATAACCATTATATCAAACACAGGCTTATAAACAAGAACTTGCACTATTTGCCTTTATCCAATAATTCATTTTTAATAACTTTATAAATAATTTATAGTAATTATCATGGAACATATGTCAACATTTTGGTGGCTGTTGTAAGATATTCAACACCAACACATTAATATATATATATATATATATATATATATATATATGTATATATATATATATATATATATATATATATATATATATATATATATATATATATATATATATATATATATGTCGTACCTAGTAGCCAGAACGCACTTCTCAACCTACTATGCAAGGCCCGATTTGCCTAATAAGCCAAGTTTTCCTGAATTAATATATTTTCTCTAATTTTTTTCTTATGAAATGATAAAGCTACCCATTTCATTACGTATGAGGTAAAAATTTTTTATTGGAGTTAAAATTAATATAGATATATGACCGAACCTAACCAACCCTACCTAACCTAACCTAACCTATCTTTATAGGTTAGGTTAGGTAGCCGAAAAAGTTAGGTTAGGTAGGTTATTTAGTCGAAAAACAAATAGTTCATGAAAACTTGGCTTATTAGGCAAATCGGGCCTTGCATAGTAGGTTGAGAAGTGCGTTCTGACTACTAGGTACGACATATATGTATTTATATATATATATATATATATATATATATATATATATATATATATATGTCGTACCTAGTAGCCAGAACGCACTTTTCGGCCGACTATGCAAGGCCCGATTTGCCTAATAAGCCAAGTTTTCCTGAATTAATATATTTTCTTTAATTTTTTTCTTAT
>NC_091186.1:20096361-20103861 GCF_040958095.1 Procambarus clarkii
TCGTTTTCCGTAGCGAGGTCGTCTTCCACCTTAGCGAGGTCGTCTTTCACGTTTGCGAGGTTGTCTCCCGCCTTAGCGAGGTCGTCTCCCACCTTAGCGAGGTCGTCTTCCACCTTAGCGAGGTCGTCTCCCACCTTAGCGAGGTCGTCTTCCACCTTAGTGAAATCGTCTTCCACCTTAGCGAGGTCGTCTCCCACCTTAGCGAGGTCGTCTTCCAACTTAGCGAGGTCGTCTCCCACCTTAGCGAGGTCGTCTCCCACCTTAGCGAGGTCGTCTTCCACCTTAGCGAGGTCGTCTCCGACCTTAGCGAGGTCGTCTTCCACCTTAGTGAAATCGTCTTTCACCTTAGCGAGGTCGTCTCCCACCTTAGCGAGGTCGTCTTCCAACTTAGCGAGGTCGTCTCCCACCTTAGCGAGGTCGTCTCCCACCTTAGTGAAGTCGTCTTCCACCTTAGTGAAGTCGTCTTCCAACTTAGCGAGGTCGTCTCCCACCTTAGCGAGGTCGTCTTCCCCCTTAGTGAAGTCGTCTTTCACCTTAGTGAAGTCGTCTTCCAACTTAGCGAGGTCGTCTCCCACCTTAGCGAGGTCGTCTTCCACCTTAGTGAAGTCGTCTTCCACCTTAGCGAGGTCGTCTCCCACCTTAGCGAGGTCGTCTTCCACCTTAGTGAAGTCGTCTTCCACCTTAGCGAGGTCGTCTCCCACCTTAGCGAGGTCGTCTTCCAACTTAGCGAGGTCGTCTCCCACCTTAGCGAGGTCGTCTTCCACCTTAGCGAGGTCGTCTCCCACCTTAGCGAGGTCGTCTTCCACCTTAGCGAGGTCGTCTCCCACCTTAGTGAAGTCGTCTTCCACCTTAGTGAAGTCGTCTTCCAACTTAGCGAGGTCGTCTCCCACCTTAGCGAGGTCGTCTTCCACCTTAGTGAAGTCGTCTTCCACCTTAGCGAGGTCGTCTCCCGCCTTAGCGAGGTCGTCTTCCACCTTAGTGAAGTCGTTTTCCACCTTAGCGAGGTCGTC
Source organism: Procambarus clarkii (assembly GCF_040958095.1). Taxonomy (NCBI): domain Eukaryota; kingdom Metazoa; phylum Arthropoda; class Malacostraca; order Decapoda; family Cambaridae; genus Procambarus; species Procambarus clarkii. Next base: position 20,097,372 of record NC_091186.1, read on the forward strand.
TCCCACCTTAGCGAGGTCGTCTTCCACCTTAGCGAGGTCGTCTCCCACCTTAGCGAGGTCGTCTTCCACCTTAGTGAAGTCGTCTTCCACCTTAGCGAGGTCGTCTCCCACCTTAGCGAGGTCGTCTCCCGCCTTAGCGAGGTCGTCTTCCACCTTAGCGAGGTCGTCTCCACCTTAGCGAGGTCGTCTTCCACCTTAGTGAAGTCGTCTTCCACCTTAGCGAGGTCGTCTCCCACCTTAGCGAGGTCGTCTTCCACCTTAGCGAGGTCGTCTCCCACCTTAGTGAAGTCGTCTTCCACCTTAGTGAAGTCGTCTTCCAACTTAGCGAGGTCGTCTCCCACCTTAGCGAGGTCGTCTTCCACCTTAGTGAAGTCGTCTTCCACCTTAGCGAGGTCGTCTCCCACCTTAGCGAGGTCGTCTTCCACCTTAGTGAAGTCGTCTTCCACCTTAGCGAGGTCGTCTCCCACCTTAGCGAGGTCGTCTTCCAACTTAGCGAGGTCGTCTCCCACCTTAGCGAGGTCGTCTTCCACCTTAGCGAGGTCGTCTCCCACCTTAGTGAAGTCGTCTTCCACCTTAGTGAAGTCGTCTTCCAACTTAGCGAGGTCGTCTCCCACCTTAGCGAGGTCGCCTTCCACCTTAGTGAAGTCGTCTTCCACCTTAGCGAGGTCGTCTCCCACCTTAGCGAGGTCGTCTTCCACCTTAGCGAGGTCGTCTCCCACCTTAGCGAGGTCGTCTTCCACCTTAGTGAAGTCGTCTTCCACCTTAGCGAGGTCGTCTCCCACCTTAGCGAGGTCGTCTTCCACCTTAGCGAGGTCGTCTCCCACCTTAGTGAAGTCGTCTTCCACCTTAGTGAAGTCGTCTTCCAACTTAGCGAGGTCGTCTCCCACCTTAGCGAGGTCGTCTTCCACCTTAGTGAAGTCGTCTTCCACCTTAGCGAGGTCGTCTCCCGCCTTAGCGAGGTCGTCTCCCACCTTAGCGAGGTCGTCTCCCACCTTAGCGAGGTCGTCTCCCACCTTAGCGAGGTCGTCTTCCACCTTAGCGAGGTCGTCTTCCACCTTAGTGAAGTCGTCTTCCACCTTAGCGAGGTCGTCTCCCGCCTTAGCGAGGTCGTCTCCCACCTTAGCGAGGTCGTCTCCCGCCTTAGCGAGGTCGTCTTCCACCTTAGCGAGGTCGTCTCCCACCTTAGCGAGGTCGTCTCCCACCTTAGCGAGGTCGTCTTCCACCTTAGTGAAGTCGTCTTCCACCTTAGCGAGGTCGTCTCCCACCTTAGCGAGGTCGTCTCCCACCTTAGCGAGGTCGTCTCCCGCCTTAGCGAGGTCGTCTCCCACCTTAGAGATCTCGGTTAGCGAGAGCAGCTCCTCACCTCACACATATAAGCCTCACGTCTCAAGGGATCCCTTCCGTGATGTGAGGGGCCCTCACTCTGTCTTCCAGTGTCGTAAGGTGCATTTCCCGCAGCCTTTCCTCGTAACTCATGCCTCTTAGTTCTGGGACTAGTCTAGTGGCATACCTTTGGACTTTTTCCAGCTTCGTCTTGTGCTTGACAAGTTACTGGCTCCATGCTGGGGCCGCATACTCCAGGATTGGTCATTCATATGTGGTATACAAGATTCTGATTGATTCCTTACACAGGTTCCTGAACGCTGTTCTGATGTTAGCCTGCCTCGCATATGCCGCAGACGTTATTCTTTTATGTGGGCTTCAGGAGACAGGTTTGGTGTGATATCAACTCCTAGATCTTTCTCTCTGTCTGTTCCATTAAGTACTTCATCTCCTATTCTGTATCCTGTGTCTGGCCTCCTGTTCCCACTGCCTAGTTTCATTACTTTGCATTTACTCGTGTTGAACTTCAACAGCCATATTTTGGAACAGCCACTCAGTCTGTCTAGGTCATCTTGTAGCCTCCTACTATCTTGGTGGTGATGGTAGTACTCACCTAATTGTACTCACCTATTTGTGCTTGCGGTGGTTGAGCTCTGGCTCTTTGGTCCCGCCTCTCAACCGTCAATCAACTGGTGTACAGATTCCTGAGCCTACTGGTCTCTATCATATCTACATTTGAAACTGTGTATGGAGTCAGCCTCCACCACATCACTTCCTAGTGCATTCCATTTATTAACTACTCTGACACTGAAAAAGTTCTTTCTAACGTCTCTGTGGCTCATTTGGGTTCTAAGTCTCCACCTGTGCCCCCTTGTTCGTGTCCCACCCGTGCTGAAGAGTTTGTCTTTGTCCACCCTGTCAATTCCCCTCAGAATTTTGTAGGGGGTTATCATGTCTCCCCTTACTCTTCTGTTTTCCAGGGATGTGAGGTTCAGCTCCTTTAGCCTTTCCTCGTAGCTCAATCCTCTCCGTTCCGGGACGAGCCTGGTGGCATACCGCTGAATCTTCTCTAACTTTGTCTTGTGCTTAACTAGGTATGGACTCCAGGCTGGAGCTGCATACTCCAGGATTGGTCTTACATAAGTGGTACACATAAGTGGTTCTGAAAGATTCCATACACAAGTTTCTAAAGGCAGTTCTTATGTTGGCCAGTCTAGCATATGCCGCTGATGATATCCTTTTGATGTGGGCCTCTGGGGACAGGTTCGGTGTGATATCAACCCCCAGATCTTTCTCTCTATTTGACTCTTGCAGGATTTCACCTCCCAGATGATACCTTGTGTTCAGCCTCCTGCTCCCTTCGCCTAATTTATCACCTTACACTTTCCCGAGTTGAACTTTATCAGCCATTTTCTAGACCATTCCTCCAGCCTGTCCAGGTCGTCCTGTAGTCTCTGTCTATCTTCATCCGTCTTGATTCTTCTCATAATTGTTGCATCATCAGCAAACATCGAGAGGAATGAGTCTATACCCTCTGGAAGGTCGTTTATATACTTCACGTTTCTCCTTTTTCAAGTTCCGTTAAGTTATCGTTAAGTTCCTTAACGATATTCTTATATTAGCCATCGTCCCATATGCCGCCGATGTTATCCTGTTTATGTGTGTCTCCGGTGGGAGTGTTGGAGCTGTATCCACAATCTCTCTTTCCCATTCCTGTAGTTGCCTTTCCCTTACTGTAGCTGCTTTCTAGCCTACTCTCTCCCTTTTCCATCTTCATTACCTTACACTTGCTAGGGTTGAATTCCATTAACCATTTACTTTACCGGGCTGGAGTTTGTGAAGGCGCGCCCGTAACTCTCAGTACTTCTCATGTGGTGGGTATGTTCCTCAACAGCTTCCGGTCATGAGGGAATATTGAGGTGTGTGAGGTCATCCCCGCGGGTGGTGGGTCATGTTGGAACATTGTGGTCCCGTGGCGAGCCTTCCTTGGTGGTGGTGTGGTGGTGTGGTGGTGTGGTGGTGGTGGTGGTGGTGGTGGTGGTGGTGGTGGTGTGGTGGTGGTGGTGGTGTGTGTTGGTGGTGGTGGTGGTGTGGTGGTGTGGTGGTGGTGGTGTGTGGTGGTGTGTGGTGGTGGTGGTGTGTGGTGGTGTGGTGTGGGGTGGTGGTGTGGTGGTGGTGGTGGTGGTGGTGTGATGGTGTGGTGGTGTGTGGTGGTGTGGTGGTGTGTGGTGTGGTGTGGTGGTGGTGTGTGTGTGGTGGTGTGGTGGTGGTGGTGTGGTGGTGGTGGTGGTGATGGTGTGGTGGTGGTGGTGGTGGTGTGGTGGTGTGGTGGTGTGGTGGTGGTGGTGGTGGTGGTGGTGATGGTGTGGTGTGGTGTGGTGGTGTGGTGGTGTTGGTGGTGGTGGTGGTGTGTGGTGGTGGTGTGGTGGTGGTGGTGGTGGTGTTGGTGGTGGTGGTGGTGTGGTGGTGGTGGTGGTGGTGGTGGTGGTGATGGTGTGGTGGTGGTGGTGGTGGTGGTGGTGTTGGTGGTGGTGTGTGGTGGTGTGGTGTGTGGTGGTGGTGGTGGTGGTGGTGGTGGTGTGGTGGTGTGGTGTGTGGTGGTGGTGGTGGTGGTGGTGTTGGTGGTGGTGTGGTGTGGTGTGTGGTGGTGTGGTGTGTGGTGGTGTGTGTGGTGTGGTGTTGGTGGTGTTGTGGTGGTGGTGGTGTGTGGTGGTGGTGGTGGTGGTGGTGTGTGGTGTTGTGGTGGTGGTGTGTGGTGGTGGTGGTGGTGGTGTGTGGTGTGGTGGTGTGGTGGTGTGGTGGTGGTGTGGTGTGTGTGGTGTGGTGTGTGGTGGTTGGTGGTGTGGTGTGGTGTGGTGTGTGGTCGTGTGTGGTGTTGGTGGTGTTGGTGTGTGGTGTGTGGTGTACTCACCTATTTGTACTCACCTATTTGTGCTTGCGGGGGTTGAGCTTTGGCTCTTTGGTCCCGCCTCTCAACTGTCAATCAACTGGTGTACAGATTCCTGAGCCTACTGGGCTCTATCATATCTACATTTAAAACTGTGTATGGAGTCAGCCTCCACCACATCACTGCCTAATGCATTCCATCCGTTAACTACTCTGACACTAAAAAAGTTCCTTCTAACGTCTCTGTGGCTCATGTGAGTACTCAGTTTCCACCTGTGTCCCCTTGTTCGCGTCCCACCAGTGTTGAATAGTTTATCTTTGTTTACCCGGTCGATTCCTCTGAGGATTTTGTAGGTTGTGATCATGTCTCCCCTTACTCTTCTGTCTTCCAGTGTCGTAAGGTGCATTTCCCGCAGCCTTTCCTCGTAACTCATGCCTCTTAGTTCTGGGACTAGTCTAGTGGCATACCTTTGGACTTTTTCCAGCTTCGTCTTGTGCTTGACAAGGTACGGGCTCCATGCTGGGGCCGCATACTCCAGGATTGGTCTTACATATGTGGTGTACAAGATTCTGAATGATTCCTTACACAGGTTCCTGAACGCTGTTCTGATGTTAGCCAGCCTCGCATATGCCGCAGACGTTATTCTTTTTATGTGGGCTTCAGGAGACAGGTTTGGTGTGATATCAACTCCTAGATCTTTCTCTCTGTTCGTTTCATTAAGTACTTCATCTCCTATTCTGTATCCTGTGTTTGGCCTCCTATTTCCACCACCTAGTTTCATTACTTTGCATTTACTCGGGTTGAACTTCAACAGCCATTTGTTGGACCATTCACTCAGTCTGTCTAGGTCATCTTGTAGCCTCCTACTATCGTCCTCAGTTTCAATCCTCCTCATAATTTTTGCATCATCGGCAAACATTGAGAGAAACGATTCTATACCCTCTGGAAGATCATTTACATATATCAGAAACAGTATAGGTCCAAGGACTGACCCCTGCGGTACTCCACTCGTAACGTCTCGCCAATCTGAGACCTCACCCCTCACACTGACTCGTTGTCTCCTGTTACTTAGGTACTCCTGTATCCAACGGAGTACCTTCCCTTTCACTCCAGCCTGCATCTCCAGTTTTTTCACTAACCTCTTGTGTGGCACTGTGTCAAAGGCTTTCTGACAATCCAAAAATATGCAGTCTGCCCACCCTTCTCTTTCTTGCCTTATTTTTGTTGCCTGGTCGTAGAATTCAAGTAACCCTGTGAGGCAGGACCTGCCATCCCTGAATCCATGTTGATGCTGTGTTACAAAGTTCTTTCGCTCCAGATGTTCCACTAGCTTTCTTCGCACAATCTTCTCCATCAACTTGCATGGTATGCAGGTTAGGGACACTGGTCTGTAATTCAGTGCCTCCTGTCTATCCCCTTTCTTGTATATCGGGACTACGTTAGCTGCTTTCCAAATTTCTGGCAGTTCCCCTGTTGCCAGTGATTTGTTATACACCATGGAGAGCGGGAGGCACAGTTCTTCTGCTCCTTCCTTTAGTATCCAAGGGGAGATTCCATCTGGACCTATAGCCTTTGTCACATCCAATTCTAGTAAACACTTCCTTACTTCCCCGCTGGTAATCTCAAACTCTTCCAGTGGTTCCTGGTTAGCTATTCCCTCTCTTATCTCTGGGATTTCTCCTTGCTCCAAGGTGAAGACCTCCTGGAATTTCTTATTCAGTTCCTCACACACTTCCTTGTCGTTTGTAGTGAATCCTTCTGCCCCTAACCTTAATTTCATAACCTGTTCCTTTACTGTTGTTTTTCTCCTGATGTGGCTATGCAGCAATTTAGGCTGAGTCTTTGCCTTGCTTGCGATGTCATTTTCGTATTGTCTTTCTGCCTCTCTTCTCATCCTAACATATTCATTCCTGGCATTCTGGTATCTTTCTCTGCTCTCCAGTGTCCTGTTATTCCTATAGTTTCTCCATGCCCTTTTACTTTGCTGCTTAGCTAGCCTACATCTCTGATTAAACCATGGGTTTCTCATCTTCATTTCACTGTTTTCCTTTTGGACTGGGACAAACTTGTTTGCTGCATCCTTGCATTTTTGCGTGATGTATTCCATCATATCTTGGGCCGTCTTTTCCCTGAGCTCTGTTTCCCATGCTATATCTGCTAGGCATTTTCTTATCTCCTCATAGTTTCCCTTTCGGTATGCTAACCTTTTGGTTTCGGTATCCCTTCTCGAGTTCAATAACCCTTCTTCAATCAGGTACTCAAACACCAATACACTGTGGT
>NC_091186.1:20108861-20127801 GCF_040958095.1 Procambarus clarkii
TCATTCTCTTGACAGTTTTGTGAAGGACTTCAATCTTCCATTCTGTATCCCGTGTCTGGCCTCCTGTTTCAACCGCCTAGTTTCATTACCTTACATTTACTCGGGTTGAACTTTAGTAGCCATTTGTTTGACCATTCCTTCAGGTTGTTTACGTCATCTTGTAGCCTCATACTATCATCTTCCGTCTTAATCCAATGGTCCCCGGAATACGACCCGATAAATCGTTTAACAACCAGGTACTCATTCACTGCTGGCTGAACAGAGGCTATAGTTAAATCGTCCCCGGCCAGGATACGAACCCTGGATGGCAGAACAATTCAAAGGAATATAAGAATTAGTAACTGGGCGTCCACAATGCAAGCCGAGTTGGTAGCGATACTGGTAGCACTCTAAATTATTGACAGCACTGAAGTAGACAGCTTAATTATTTCTGACTCCCTTTCCTCAATAAACAGTTTGCAATCAAGTAATAACGTGTTTGTCTTGGAAGCTAGACGTAGATATATAAGAATACTTAGCAAGAGGGTAAATATAAAAATGTTGTGGATTCCTTCTTACATTGGCATGCAGGAACATGACAAAGTTGACGCCCTTGCTAAGGCTGCAGTAAATAAAGACAGTATTGAACGGAATCTTGAGTTATCAAATAGGTCCCTTAAAAGTGTCATTAGACGAGAACTCCTGGATGGATTTGAAGAAAGTAGAACAGTGCAAACTGGAACTAGCAGGTCCATTGTTCATCACAATGAAATGTGTGAAGTAAAACATGTGTATGGGGCAAGTAACAAAGTCAGTAGACTAACAGATGTTGTCACAGCTCGTATAAGACTTGGCTACAAGTATCTCTGGCAGTTCGACTTGTATAGGGATCTAGATGAAGTAAAGTGTAAAGTGTGTGGACAAAGACAGGGACACACTCGAACACTAACTTGGACTGTAGTAAAATTGAGCTATTTAGAGATAAATCTAAGCTCACTCTGTATGATATGACAACCTATCTTATTACCATGGATAAATTACCTGAAATCCTTGCACTGTATCCATATTTCGCTTCCAGTAGATGAACGACATATGAGATTCAGAAACAAGTAGTGTATTGTGAGGACTAATAATAAACAGCAGCTCCCCAGTGACTGTAATATCTTCACTGCTCAAACAATTATGTATTAATGATAAGACCTACCATTAATGTATAATGACTTACTGTAAATATATAGCTCTTGAAATAGAACATTCTCTGTAACTAGCTGACATTGTAACTATTAGGTGTGAAGGATAGATGAAATTGTTTGAAATAATCTAAGATGAGGTCTGATAAAGACCTTTTGTGCCCTCTGTAATGCTTTTTGCGCTACCGCTCACAGGATGGGTATGGGGTGCACAATAAACAACCGCTCACAGGATGGGTATGGGGTGCACAATAAATAACCGCTCACAGGATGAGTATGGGGTGCACAATAAACTACCGCTCACAGGATGGGTATGGGGCGCACAATAAACTACCGCTCACAGGATTAGTATGGGGCGCACAATAAACTACCGCTCACAGGATGAGTATGGGGTGCACAATAAACTACCGCTCACAGGATGGGTATGGGGCGCACAATAAACCACCGCTCACAGGATGAGTATGGGGCGCACAATAAACTACCGCTCACAGGATGAGTATGGAGTGCACAATAAACTACCGCTCACAGGATGAGTATGGGGTGCACAATAAACTACCGCTCACAGGATGGGTATGGGGTGCACAATAAACAACCGCTCACAGGATGGGTATGGGGTGCACAATAAACAACCGCTCACAGGATGAGTATGGGGTGCACAATAAACTACCGCTCACAGGATGGGTATGGGGTGCACAATAAACTACCGCTCACAGGATGAGTATGGGGCGCACAATTAACTATCGCTTACAGGATGAGTATGGGGCGAACAATAAACTACCGCTCACAGGATGAGTATGGGGTGCACAATAAACTACCGCTCACAGGATGGGTATGGGGCGCACAATAAACAACCGCTCACAGGATGGGTATGGGGTGCACAATAAACTACCGCTCACAGGATAGGTATGGGGCGCACAATAAACTACCGCTCACAGGATGAGTATGGGGTGCACAATAAACAACCGCTCACAGGATGGGTATGGGGTGCACAATAAACAACCGCTCACAGGATGAGTATGGGGTGCACAATAAACTACCGCTCACAGGATGAGTATGGGGTGCACAATAAACTACCGCTCACAGGATAGGTATGGGGCGCACAATAAACTACCGCTCACAGGATGAGTATGGGGTGCACAATAAACTACCGCTCACAGGATGGGTATGGGGTGCACAATAAACAACCGCTCACAGGATGGGTATGGGGTGCACAATAAACAACCGCTCACAGGATGAGTATGGGGTGCACAATAAACTACCGCTCACAGGATGGGTATGGGGCGCACAGTAAACTACCGCTCACAGGATGAGTATGGGGCGCACAATAAACTACCGCTCACAGGATGGGTATGGGGCGCACAATAAACTAGCCGGCTCCGGTGGCAACAATCAACGAAGCACTCTGGAAACGCCAGTCGATTATCTTACCACTACGCCACAGGGACTTACCACTACGCCACAGATATCCCTACAGACAAAAATCAGAGGATACAACTGACGATTTACTATAAAACCAGAAAAACGGCCAGCCTACTCATGAGAAACTCTCCAGACACAAAGCAGAACGCTTTAAAAGAGACTAACGTCGTCTATGCCTTCAAATGCCCACTTGGGGACTGTAAGCTCCAAAAAACCCAGTATATAGGCAAGACAACAACATCTCTTTCTAGGCGTTTAACGATGCATAAGCAACAGGGCTCCATTAAGGAACATATAATCTCTTCCCACAACCAAACCATCGCCAGAGAAATCCTAGTAAACAACACAGAAATCATCGATAGATACAGCGATAGCAGGCGGCTTGACGTTTGCGAGGCATTACACATCAAGAAGTCAACACCAGCAATCAACAGCCAATTAATGCACAACTATATTCTACCCACCAAGACTCCGCTCCAATATAGAAGCATCAAGAAATATGGACCAATAGGCTTTCTACAATCACTTCTATTCAATGCCCATTGTTTCGTGTTCTGTCTTGTGTTGATGAATTTAATACCCTATTAAATACCACCTCACCCCATCCACCTCACTCAAATGTAGATATAAACAAATCGGAGATGTGTAAGTTCTATTCAGTTGTGTAACTAAAGTCTTTGAAAATGTAAAATGTTTTACGAAACGCGCTCAAGTGTCGCGTCAGACTAGAAATAAAAATGAATTTTGGAGAATTGATTTTTGACTTACCACCAACAGTGAAAAGAAATGTACGAAAGATTGAGAAAATTCGTGTTAGAATTATTAATCTTACTTTTTCGGTCATATTTAATAATGTATAATATATATATATATATATATATATATATATATATATATATATATATATATATATATTAGTATATTTTGGTAGCAGTCTTTCCTGTAGACATATATTATTAAATATGACCGAAAAAGTAAGATTAATAATTCTAACACGAATTTTCTCAATCTTTCGTACATTACGCTTCACTGTTGGAGGTAAATCAAAAATCACTTCTCCAAAATTCATTTTTATTTCTAGTCTGACGCGACACGGGCGCGTTTCGTAAAACTTATTACATTTTCAAAGACTTCACAAATACACAACTGATTAGAACTTACGTATTCTCTGATTTTATATCTACATTTGAGTGAGGTGGGAAGGGTGATGTGGCATTAACACAAGACAGAACAAGGGGGGATATTAATAGGGTATTAAAAGTATCAACACAAGACAGAACAGAAACAATGGGTATTGAATAGAAGTGTTTGTAGAAAGCCTATTGGTATTATATATATATTATATATATATATATATATATATATATATATATATATATATATATATATATATATATATATATATATATATATATATAATATATATACTATGATAACCATCTTTGTAACCCATATGTAACTCCTTTTTTGTAACAAAGTTCAAATAAAGTAAATATATGTGTACATACAAAAGAATGGGGGTGGTAGGAGATAATATTAGTGTTCAGTGAGAAACCACAAGGTCTCCTCTGAATACTTTTTATTTTCTTCTCCGAGGCTATGGGTCCCCACATTGGCACCAGAGGTGGTACCCTCACAAACTATATATATATATATATATATATATATATATATATATATATATATATATATATATATATATATATATATTAATATATATATATATATATAATTATACACCCCCATCCTGAGGGCACACGCACCACACTTGTGCCCCGCTCCACACCTCACACACCACTAAATAAATAAATAATTTTTTATTCAGGAAAAGTACATACACTACGTAAGGCCAGTAATACGCATAGTGCGCGTATTGTTAATACGCGCAGGCCACTGTGAAGGTGGCCACCGGGGGGGGGGGGGAAGGGGGCGCCTCACAGTACTGTACCAACACTGTGAAGGTGGCCGCGGGCGGGGCGCCTCACAGTACCATCACCACATCATACAACACGGTAATACACAAAACAGTAATAATTTGTATATTATACAAGTTTAGAACCTTACACACACACGTTAACTACACAACATATAGTATCATACATATGTGTACAACACAGAGCAACCGAGCGACACTTGAGTTGGTAACTGTGAGGCCGACACACAAGGGGGGGGGGGGGGTAAATGACCGAATCACCGCGGGACGACCAACTATCAGTTAACACTCACTAAGATCGCCTTATAATACAATACAGAACCATATAATACAGAAGCATACACGTGTGTATGACATTTGAGTATGGTGTAGGTGAGAGTGTAGTGTGTGGTAACCATGGTGCTAGAGGTACAGTGACAAGGTGCTGACCACAGTGTATCACAGTGATAACTCTTGGCTCAGTCACCTCATACCCCCCCCCTTTTCTTCAGGGAAATTCCTGTGCGGGCCCTAAGCACACACACTTAACCTGGTTGGGGACACGAAGACTGTATATATAACACGCAAGCGCGCACGCGCGCACGTACGTTCGTACGTCTCCTGTTGATTGACGGTTGAGAGGCGTGACCAAAGAGCCAGAGCTCAACCCCCGCAAGCACAAATAGGTGAGTACACGCACACACACGTACGTGTACTCACCCACCTAATTGTACTCGCCTCATTGTGCTTGCGGGGGTTGAGCTCTGGCTCTTTGGTCCCGCCTCTCAACCGTCAATCAACAGGTGTACAGGTTCCTGAGCCTATTGGGCTCTATCATATCTACACTTGAAACTGTGTATGGAGTCAGCCTCCACCACATCACTTCCTAATGTATTCCATTTGTCTACTACGCTGACACTGAAAAAAAAATCTTTCTAACGTCTCTATGGCTCATTTGGGCACTCAGTTTCCACCTGTGTCCCCTAGTGCGTGTGCCCCTTGTGGTAAATAGCCTGTCTTTATCTACCCTATCAATTCCTCTGAGAATCTTGTATGTGGTGATCATGTCCCCTCTAACTCTTGTCTCCCAGTGACGTGAGGTTTAATTCCCGTAGTCTCTCCTCGTAGCTCATACCCCATACGTGTGTGTTCGTACGTATATTCACACGCACCTATGGCTTGTATAGAGTTCCCCTTAAGGGTGAAACTACTGACCCTGGGGTCAGTAGTTTCGTCAGTGGTCAGGGCGCCTGACAGCTGAGTGGTCTGATCTTCGGATTCGTAATCCTGAGGTTCCGGGTTCGATTCCCAGTGGAGGCGGAGACAAATAGACAAAAAGTTTGTTTTATCCTGGTGCCCCTGTTCACCTAGCAGTAAACAGGTACCTGGGAGTTACAGCTGCTACGGGCTGCTTCCTGAGGGGGGGGGGGGAACAAAAAGGAAGCCTTGTTGAGGACAGGGCCGCGGGGACGCTAAGCCCCGAAATCATCTCAAGATAACCTCAGGATAACCTCACCAGGATGCAACCCGAAACGGTTCCAAAACTCCCAGGTACCTATTTACTGCTAGGTGAACAGAAGCATGAGGTGAAAGGCAACGTGCCCAACCAATTTGGTCCCGTCTAGTAGTCAAACCCGGGAACCTTGAATGACAGTTGGGCCAGGCTTGACCTGTGAGAGCTTGGTCCAACAGGCTGTTGCTATACTTGGAGGCATAACTAATTAGACGACAACACTACCCATGAGCCACAAAATGTCACATTGTGACTTAAGAGTTAATTCACATGTGGGGTGACCACACATGTGTGGTGACCCACATGTGTGGTCACCCCCACATGTGTGGTGAATCCTCTATGTTGGGGAGGGAGGTGGTCAGCTGTGGTGTATGAGTTGACAAGAGTGGGGGGGGGGGAGCAGGAGACTGCACCTCATGACTATGCCAGCCAGCAGCCAGTCAGCACCCGAGGTGTAGAGAGAGCACCACAGTTCAGGGACACACACAAGACCCACGTGGTGCGCCAGCTGGGCCCCGCTAGGGAAGGTCTGCTAGGACATGCTAGGCTGCTGCTCTTATTGTCCGCAACACAGCCATGGTTGAATGTCAATCTGAAGCCTTCCCAAGGTGGCGTCGTGTGAGGCGTCACAACTACAGCCTACCTGATCACCATCTCAATACCTGCCACCACTCAGGAGTCTGGAGGTAATCAAGGATACTATCACCCATAACTTCTCCAGTTTCACACCGGCTCCTCCTATTTCCTGTTTTAGCCTAATTGTCCGCCAGTCACCCCAGACCTGCCCCGTCACCCACCTATTGTCCCACCTGCGCTTGTCCTACCCCCCCACCCCCACACACAGGTGTGTGGGGAGGGGAGGGGTGTGTGTTGTGTATACATACACCCCCGCGTGTCGGTGTATGTATACAGAAAGTTGACTGTAATTCTTGGCTGTGTTCAGTGCTGAAGTGTGTGTGCTGTGTGGTGAGTAAGGTAGTGTTGAGGGTGTTGACCTTACACGTGTTGAAATATGCCCAACCTCGCCACCGCCTCCACCACCACCCAACCCGTCCTCGACTCAAGTCCATTCCATCCAGCGGTCGACCCCACAGGCGCATTCATCAATTTGTACATGCTGTTCAATCACAACGGGAATTTTCTCAAATGTAAATTAATGTTATAATAGCATATTGTGCATGTTAAAACATTGGTTAGGTTAAGTGTTTAGGTTCTGTTGGCGATTATGTGTAGTACGTGGGTGAAGCATTTACAGCGTTGTGGTTCGAACAAAAGTCGTCAGTGAAGGACTGACGGAAGTGTTCGAACGTCATCAGTTGTGAGTCGTGTGTAAACCGATTTTCATTCATAAACAGCTGGGGTTTGGCGGGTGGATGGAATGGTCTTTGTTTGGAGGACTGGCTGCTGCACCACCACCTACCCCTCTACCCATGATCCCGAGTTGGATCATTACCTTCGCTCACTTAACAGCAAAATAGGTACTCGTAAGTTAACTGTTGGGGTGTGATTGCTGTGGCCAGTCCTTGGTCCGGGGGACACTGGGTCAGCCTGGTGGAGCTGCTGTCCCTGGCAGTGGGACACAAGGACAGTAGGTCTACCCATTACCATCCCCCTAACCCTCTCCCAACATTATTACTACCTACCACCACCACCACCACGACCACCACCAACCCACCCTGGGTAATGCCAGCCATCACAACTCTGCTCTCTCTCTCACCAACCATTAACTCCCTACACCACCACCAAACATTTCAAGGCTACCCTTACACTACCTTTAGGCTACGTTTAAGCTAGTCTTAAGATTTCGGGTTCGATCCCCGGCGGAGGCGGAAACAAATGGGCAGAGATTCTCTCACCCTGATGCCAGTAAATCCAGCTCTCTCTCATTGGCGATTCTCTCACCAATGATGCCAGCTAGATTCACCTAGCAGTAAATAGGTACCTGGGAGTTAGACAGCTGCTACGGGCTGCTTCCTGAGTGTGTAACAAAAAGGAGGCCTGGTCTAGGACCCGGCCGCCCCGAAATCGTCTCAACATAACATAAGATACCCCCTAGACTACCCCCTAAAACACACCACACCAACCACCCTGGAGAGGCCTCATGAAGGCCATTGGGTAACCTGAGTCCAAGACCAAAGGAATCTGCAGCAGACCTGTTCATATAAGCCTAACGGAGGCGGGTCTTAAGGCTGAGTATCCATTTGCATCTGGTTGATACCTGGTTGATGGGGCTCTGGGAGTTCTTCTACTCCCCAAGCCCGGCCCGAGGTCAGGCTTGACTTGTGAGAGTTTGGTCCACCAGGCTGTTGCTTGGAGCGGCCCGCAGGCCCACATACCCACCACAGCCCGGTTGGTCCGGCACTCCTTGGAGAAAACTATCTAGTTTTCTCTTGAAGATGTCCACGGTTGGTCCGGCAATATTTCTTATGCTCGCTGGGAGGACGTTGAACAACCGTGGACCTCTGATGTTTATACAGTGTTCTCTGATTGTGCCTATGGCACCTCTGCTCTTCACTGGTTCTATTCTACATTTCTTCCATATCGTTCACTCCAGTACGTTGTTATTTTACTGTGTAGATTTGGGACCTGTCCCTCTAGTATTTTCTATGTGTATATTATTTGGTATCTCTCTCGTCTCCTTTCTAGTGAGTACATTTGGAGAGCTTTGAGACGATCCCAATAATTTAGGTGTTTTATCTCGTCTATGCGTGCCGTATATGTTCTCTGTATTCCCTCTATTTCAGCAATCTCTCCTGCTCTGAAGGGGGAAGTGAGTACTGAGAAGTACTCGAGACGGGACAACACAAGTGACTTGAAGAGTACAACCATTGTGATGGGATCCCTGGATTTGAAAATTCTCGTAATCCATCCTATTATCATTTGTCTGTCTGTCGCAATATTTGCTTGGTTATGCTCCCTAAACGTTAGGTCGTCAGACATCATTATTCCCAAATCCTTGACTTGTTGTTTTCCTACTATGGGCAGATTTGATTGTGTTTTGTACCCTGTATTATGTTTAAGGTCCTCATTTTTACCGTACCTGAGTACCTGGAATTTATCACTGTTAAACATCATGTTATTTTCTGCTGCCCAGTCGAAAACTTTATTAATATCTGCTTGAAGTTTTTCAATGTCTTCAGCAGAGGTAATTTTCATGCTGATTTTTGTGTCATCTGCAAAGGATGATACGAAGCTGTGACTTTTATTTTTGTCGATATCTGAAATGAGAATAAGGAACAGTAGCGGTGCAAGGACTGTACCTTGAGGTACAGAGCTTTTAACCGCACATGGACTCGATTTTATATTGTTGACTGTTACTCTTTGTGTTATAGTAACTGTTACTAGTAACTCTTTCTGTCTAGTAACGACAGAGTATTAACTGTCCTACTTTACAAGTTATTCCCAATTAAATGTCTTTATTATGCACCCCATACCCATGCCGTGGTCGGTGGTGTAAAGGGTTACAGAGGCACATAATGGGTTCAAGAACTGAACCCCAGAGTTCGTTTAGTTAAGCCAGTGACAATCTTGTGAAGCTAGTTACACAATTGTTAACGATATATATACATGTACACGTCTTTATTTTCGTGATTTACACATACATGTATATGCAATCATTTACACATCGATAATCTTTTGTATCATAAGTAATTCAACAAGAGGCTCACAAGTCACTATACAAGGCACGTTACATCTATGGTGAGTCACACAGTTACTAGTCTTGCTCCACACCCACCCAACTGGGCGGCAGCTTTACAGTCATGTGCTCCACACCCACCCAACTGGGCGGCAGCTTTACAGTCATGTGCTCCACACCCACCCAACTGGGCGGCAGCTTTACAGTCATGTGCTCCACACCACCCAACTGGGCGGCAGCTTTACAGTCATGTGCTCCACACCCACCCAACTGGGCGGCAGCTTTACAGTCATGTGCTCCACACCCACCCAACTGGGCGGCAGCTTTACAGTCATGTGCTCCACACCCACCCAACTGGGCGGCAGCTTTACAGTCATGTGCTCCACACCCACCCAACTGGGCGGCAGCTTTACAGTCATGTGCTCCACACCCACCCAACTGGGCGGCAGCTTTACAGTCATGTGCTCCACACCCACCCAACTGGGCGGCAGCTTTACAGTCATGTGCTCCACACCCACCCAACTGGGCGGCAGCTTTACAGTCATGTGCTCCACACCCACCCAACTGGGCGGCAGCTTTACAGTCATGTGCTCCACACCCACCAAACTGGGCGGCAGCTTTACAGTCATGTGCTCCACACCCACCCAACTGGGCGGCAGCTTTACAGTCATGTGCTCCACACCCACCCAACTGGGCGGCAGCTTTACAGTCATGTGCCACACCCACCCAACTGGGCGGCAGCTTTACAGTCATGTGCATGCATTACCTACAGTTAGCAAATTTTCGATACTTGACTAAGATTCCCAGCAGCACATCATTATGAATGAAGTACTTACACATTCTTGGACACCATTGATGGCGTTATCTCTGAATTCCGCGATTTTTTCACATTCCATTATATAATGACGCAAAGTATGCGAATAGCTCTGCTGACAGAGTTTACATTTAGTCAAAACTACATTAGCAGATTTTACAAATTCCCAGAGGTACTTGTAGCCGAGCCTAAGCCTAGCAGTGGTACCATCTAGAAGTCTGCTAACCTTACTGGATGACCCATAGACTGCATAATAGAATGATAGATGAAGCAATTGGTGTGAATTTAATTTTGCCTCAAATCTACGAGATTTTGTTGATCCCGAAATATTACTGCCCTCAGACTGCTCAAAGGCAGTCCAAGTTGGTAATCAATTCCCTCTTTACGAGCAAAAATCTTGGCCAACTCATCAGTTCTATCATGCATTCGGAGACCCATACGGGAAGGAATCCACAGGAGACAAACTCTGACTCCATCATTGATTATTTCATTATCTGTGTCAAGCTTCAGAGATAAGCACGTCACAGTTATGCCTTGGGGAGCTGAGGGCAGTCAAGGATGACAAGGAGTCACTTACAATTAGCGTGTCAACTTTGGATTCATACGCGCTCGAGTGCAAGGATTACCAATTCTGTTTGAAGAGTGGAGGCCCAGTTACTGAGACGCGCCACACTCATGGGAGAAGGAACCATCTCTCCCTGTCACAACAACTGCACTTCCAGCTGCACCATGGGACTGATGCAAGGATCCATCAGTGTAAATAATCTGGGAAAGGGAGCGCTCTCTGACTAAAGCATCAAGTTGGCTTAAGGCATTGTACTTTGCTTCTTGTCGAAGCAAGGCTTGTTCTTTAATCAGCTTCTTGGGTGGGAAAGGGGGGACAGTAATTTGGAAAGGAGTGATCTCCCATGGGACAGGAAAGTGTTGTTGTCTCTCTTGGTAGGGGTGATGAGTATTATACATTCTGAGCACAGTGGCAGTTTTGGTAACCCATTTGGAGGGATGCTGACCTTCAAGGGAGGGCTTGGAGGGCTTCCGTGGGGTTAGGGTGGGTTAGCCTAAGCATCTTGATACCAATTAAAGCATTAATTTCAGTGATACGATCACTTACACATGAAATATTCAGTTCCTTCCTCATGTTTAGTAATTTAGTTGTACGGGGGCATCCGAGGATTATCCTCATGGCTTCGTTTTGCATGTTTTCCATCCCTCCAAGCATTCTCTCAGGCACTAGGGCAAGCATGGGTGCAGCATAATCAATCAGTGACCTAATATATGAGAGATACATCATTTTGACAATTCTCACATTTGCACCATAGCTTGGACGGTAGCCTGCCACAGCCTTGAGAGCACGGAGCCTCTCTACATTGGCGACCCAGTCTGGCTACAACATTGCGGTACAGTGGAACTTCAAGACCAAGGTATTTGTATCTGGTTACATAGTCGAGCAGAGAGCCATCATGCAACTGAATCTTGAGTACAGGTTATTCCCATTGACCTCATTTTGTGTGCTATCACTCCACGGTCACATTTATCGAATGCTTTTGTGAAGTCCGTGTATACCACATCTGCATTCTGTTTTTCTTCTAATGCCTCGGTGACTTTGTCGTAGTGGTCAAGTAGCTGTGAGAAGCACGATCTTCCTGCCCTAAATCCATGTTGGCCTGGGTTGTGGAGGTCAATGGTCTCCATGTTGGCCTGGGTTGTGGAGGTCAATGGTCTCCATGTTGGCCGGGTTGTGGAGGTCAATGGTCTCCATGTTGGCCTGGGTTGTGGAGGTCAATGGTCTCCATGTTGGCCTGGGTTGTGGAGGTCAATGGTCTCCATGTTGGCCTGGGTTGTGGAGGTCAATGGTCTCCATGTTGGCCTGGGTTGTGGAGGTCAATGGTCTCCATGTTGGCCTGGGTTGTGGAGGTCATTGGTCTCCATGTTGGCCTGGGTTGTGGAGGTCATTGGTCTCCATGTTGGCCTGGGTTGTGGAGGTCATTGGTCTCCATGTTGGCCTGGGTTGTGGAGGTCATTGGTCTCCATGTTGGCCTGGGTTGTGGTCATTGGTCTCCATGTTGGCCTGGGTTGTGGAGGTCATTGGTCTCCATGTTGGCCTGGGTTGTGGAGGTCATTGGTCTCCATGTTGGCCTGGGTTGTGGAGGTCATTGGTCTCCATGAAACTAGTGACCTGACTCCTGATAACTCTCTCAAATACTTTTATTATGTGCGATGTTAGTGCAACTGGTATATAATTTTGCCAATGCTTTGCTCCCTCCCTTGTGTAGAGGGGCTATGTCTGCTGCTTTAAGTGCATCTGGTATCCCCCGGTTTATAATATTGTTGTAGGGGACAGAAAGCCTGTGTGTATGTATTCATTAGGATTGTATCGAGGTCCCCCGAGCGAGACCTACAGATGCTTCATCGGGATGAAACCCACAACAGTTGTTTTAATCCCGGGTACCTTTTTAGTGCTAGGTGAACAGAGGCATGAGGTGAAAGGTAACGTGCCCCACCATTTTTGTCCCGCTCGGGAATCGAACTCAGGATCCCCGATTGTGAGTAGAGAACGAAGCCAACTGGACCACAGCTGGTTGAAACTACAGTGTGATTATTTTATTGATAGTGACATCCCTTCACCATACACAGTGAGTGACATCCCTTCACCATACACAGTGAGTGACATCCCTTCACCATACACGGTGAGTGACATCCCTTCACCATACACGGTGAGTGACACCCTTCACCGTACACGGTGAGTGACATCCCTTCACCGTACACGGTGAGTGACATCCCTTCACCGTACACGGTGAGTGACATCCCTTCACCGTACACGGTGAGTGACATCCCTTCACCGTACACGGTGAGTGACATCCCCCACCATACACAGTGAGTGACATCCCTTCACCATACACAGTGAGTGACATCCCTTCACCGTACACAGTGAGTGACATCCCTTCACCGTACACAGTGAGTGACATCCCTTCACCGTACACAGTGAGTGACATCCCTTCACCGTACACAGTGAGTGACATCCCTTCACCGTACACAGTGAGTGACATCCCTTCACCGTACACAGTGAGTGACATCCCTTCACCGTACACAGTGAGTGACATCCCTTCACCGTACACAGTGAGTGACATCCCTTCACCGTACACAGTGAGTGACATCCCTTCACCGTACACAGTGAGTGACATCCCTTCCCGTACACAGTGAGTGACATCCCTTCACCGTACACAGTGAGTGACATCCCTTCACCGTACACAGTGAGTGACATCCCTTCACCGTACACAGTGAGTGACATCCCTTCACCGTACACAGTGAGTGACATCCCTTCACCGTACACAGTGAGTGACATCCCTTCACCGTACACAGTGAGTGACATCCCTTCACCGTACACGGTGAGTGACATCCCTTCACCGTACACGGTGAGTGACATCCCTTCACCGTACACGGTGAGTGGCATCCCTTCACCGTACACGGTGAGTGGCATCCCTTCACCGTACACGGTGAGTGGCATCCCTTCACCGTACACGGTGAGTGGCATCCCTTCACCGTACACGGTGAGTGACATCCCTTCACCGTACACGGTGAGTGACATCCCTTCACCGTACACGGTGAGTGACATCCCTTCACCGTACACGGTGAGTGACATCCCTTCACCGTACACGGTGAGTGACATCCCTTCACCATACACGGTGAGTGACATCCCTTCACCATACACGGTGAGTGACATCCCTTCACCATACACACGGTGGTGTGACATCCCTTCACCATACACAGTGAGTGACATCCCTTCACCATACACGGTGAGTGACATCCCTCACCGTCGGTGAGTGACATCCCTCACCGTACACGGTGAGTGAAGTCTCTTAATTATATGGGATGAATAAAGTTTCTGGAGAATATGTTGCTGTTTTACACCCTCCTGTGTGTAAACTAGTTGAGTAAGGCTTACCATGAACTATGGGAAGGGAAAGCTCTCAGCCAGCTAACAGGAGTCAGCAGTCGTCTGCTCCTGTACCCTCCTGTGTGTAAACTAGTTGGGTAAGGCTTACCATGAACTATGGGAAGGCAAAGCTCTCAGCCAGCTAACAGGAGTCAGCAGTCGTCTGCTGCTGTACCCTCCTGTGTGTAAACTAGTTGGGTAAGGCTTACCATGAACTATGGGAAGGGAAAGCTCTCAGCCTGCTAACAGGAGTCAGCAGTCGTCTGCTCCTGTACCCTCCTGTGTAAAAAAAAAAAAAAAAAAAAAAAAAAAAAAAATATGCGTTCATGTATAATCTCTTTAAATTCACGTGATTCCTGGAGTGTTTTAGTGTTTTATACTTTCCATGGCCGCGCTGAGGTCAGACTTGAATTGTGATAACTTGGTCCAACAGACTGTTACTTTGTGCAGCGAGTATGCAGAACCCACGTGTCTACACAACCTAGGTTGTCCGGCAATATTTCTTATGCTCGCTGGGAGGATGTTGAACAACCGCGGACCTCTGATGTTTATACAGTGTTGTCTGGTGGTGCCTATGGCACTCTGGGTGCCACTGTGGCTTTTGTCCGGCAGCTCTGGGTGCCAGTATGAGGTAGACGCACGCATGAAGTATTATGGTGTAATAAGGTTGGTGGGATGCCTGGGGAGTGGCGCGTGTTGCGTCAAGAGTGTGGCGTAATGGTCCAAGGTCGAGTCCTAGACGTCTTGGGGAATACCTCAGTGTAAACTGCTTCACAAACGTTACTGTACAACCTTCAATTACTGGGTGAGGCGGAGGGGCCCTGGGCTGACTGTCACCTTGGCGCGCTCCACCTGCCCTGCCGTCTGCTTCCTGCTCCCAGTGCTGCTTGCTGGCCCACTGTGCTGCTTGCTGCCTGCCTGCCTCTCACTGTGCTGCTTGCTGGCCCACTGTGGTGCTTGCTGCCTGCCTGCCTCTCACGGTGGTGCTTGCTGGCCCACTCTCACTGTGGTGCTTGCTGCCTGCCTCTCACGGTGGTGCTTGCTGGCCCACTCTCACTGTGCTGCTTGCTGCCTGCCTCTCACGGTGGTACTTGCTGCCTGCCTCTCACGGTGGTGCTTGCTGCCTGCCTCTCACGGTGGTGCTTGCTGGCCCATTCTCACTGTGCTGCTTGCTGCCTGCCTCTCACGGTGGTGCTTGCTGGCCCACTCTCACTGTGCTGCTTGCTGCCTGCCTCTCACTGTGCTGCTTGCTGCCTGCCTCTCACGGTGGTGCTTGCTGCCTGCCTCTCACGGTGGTGCTTGCTGGCTGCCTCTCACGGTGGTGCTTGCTGGCTGCCTCTCACGGTGGTGCTTGCTGGCTGCCTCTCACGGTGGTGCTTGCTGGCTGCCTCTCACGGTGGTGCTTGCTGGCTGCCTCTCACGGTGGTGCTTGCTGGCTGCCTCTCACGGTGGTGCTTGCTGGCTGCCTCACGGTGGTGCTTGCTGCCTGCCTCTCACGGTGGTGCTTGCTGCCTGCCTCTCACGGTGGTGCTTGCTGCCTGCCTGCCTGCCTCTCACGGTGGTGCTTGCTGGCTGCCTCTCACCGTGGTGCTTGCTGGCTGCCTCTCACGGTGGTGCTTGCTGGCTGCCTCTCACGGTGGTGCTTGCTGGCTGCCTCTCACGGTGGTGCTTGCTGGCTGCCTCTCACGGTGGTGCTTGCTGGCTGCCTCTCACGGTGGTGCTTGCTGGCTGCCTCTCACGGTGGTGCTTGCTGGCCCACTCTCACGGTGGTGCTTGCTGGCCCACTCTCACTGTGCTGCTTGCTGCCTGCCTCTCACGGTGGTGCTTGCTGGCCCACTCTCACTGTGCTGCTTGCTGCCTGCCTCTCACGGTGGTGCTTGCTGGCCCACTCTCACTGTGCTGCTTGCTGCCTGATGGATTACGAGAACTTTCAAATCCAGGGATCCCATCACAATGGTTGTACTCAAAGTCACTTGTGTTGTCCCGTCTCGAGTACTTCTCAGTACTCGCTTCCCCCTTCAGAACAGGAGAGATTGCTGAAATAGAGGGAATACAGAGAACATGTACGGCACGCATAGACGAGATAAAACACCTAAATTATTGGGATCGTCGCAAAGCTCTCCAAATGTACTCACTAGAAAGGAGACGAGAGAGATATCAAATAATATACACATGGAAAATACTGGAGGGACAGGTCCCAAATCTACACAGTAAAATAACAACGTACTGGAGTGAACGATATGGAAGAAAATGCAGAATAGAACCAGTGAAGAGCAGAGGTGCCATAGGCACAATCAGAGAACACTGTATAAACATCAGAGGTCCGCGGTTGTTCAACACCCTCCCAGCGAGCATAAGAAATATTGCCGGAACAACCGTGGACATCTTAAAGAGGAAACTAGATAGTTTCCACCAAGGAGTGCCGGACCAACCGGGCTGTGGTGGGTATGTGGGCCTGCGGGCCGCTCCAAGCAACAGCCTGGTGGACCAAACTCTCACAAGTCAAGCTGGCCTCGGGCCGGGCTTGGGGAGTAGAACAACTCCCAGAACCCCATCAACCAGGTATCAACCAGACAGTATACCCCCGTTATGGTGACTGTACCCCCGTTATGGTTGGTATACCCCCCGCCTCACTATAGCAGCTGGCATGTTCCTGGCTACAGCCCAAGCTATGTTTAGCTCCCTTTCTTGACAGTGGGCCATCATAACATGGCCCCACCACTGATGGGTGGGCGGGTATGTTGATGTGGCCCCAGCCATGTTGGGTCATCATAACATGGCCCCACCAGTGATGGGTGGGCGGGTATGTTGATGTGGCCCCAGCCATGTTGGGTCATCAACATGCTATATATAATAGACTATTAATCGCTGTCGGATGTTGGGTAAAGAGTCTCAAGACTGCCAACATTTTTGTACAGCTGTGTGGTGTAGCGGTGAAGGTATCAGGTACGCCACAGTGCCCCCTGGCTGTCTGGGTTCGAATCCTTCTGGGGTGTGGAGTTTTCAGTTGCATATTGGCTTGGGGACCATTCAAGCTTGTTCGCATGTAATTACCCAAGTGTAATTACCTAAGTGTAGTTACAGGATGAGAGCTACGCTCGTGGTGTCCCGTCTTCCCAGCACTCTTTGTCATATTTTATTTATTTATTTATTTATGCATATACAAGAATAACGCTTTGAAACTACTGACGGTCTTGGCCTCCACCACCTTCTCACCTAACTTGTTCCAACCGTCTACCACTCTGTTTGCGAAAGTGAATTTTCTTATATTTCTTCTGCATCTGTGTTTAGCTAGTTTAAATCTATGACCTCTTGTTCTTAAAGTTCCAGGTCTCAGGAAATCTTCCCTATCGATTTTATCAATTCCTGTTACTATTTTGTATGTAGTGATCATATCACTTCTTTTTCTTCTGTCTTCTAGTTTTGGCATATTTAATGCCTCTTAACCTCTCCTCGTAGCTCTTGCCCTTCAGTTCTGGGAGCCACTTAGTAGCATGTCTTTGCACCTTTTCCAGTTTGTTGATGTGCTTCTTAAGATATGGGCACCACACAACAGCTGCATATTCTAGCTTTGGTCTAACAAAAGTCGTGAACAATTTCTTTAGTATATCGCCATCCATGTATTTAAAAGCAATTCTGAAGTTAGAAAGCGTGGCATAGGCTCCTCGCACAATATTCTTTATGTGGTCCTCAGGTGATAGTTTTCTATCTAGAACCACTTCTAGATCTCTTTCTTTATCAGAATTCTTTAAAGATTTCTCACATAATATATTAGTTGTGTGGGGTCTATGTTCTCCTATTCCACATTCCATAACATGGCATTTATTAACATTAAATTCCATTTACCAAGTGGCGCGCCATGTACTTATTTTGTCCAGGTCTTCTTGAAGGGCATGACAATCATCTAAGTTTCTTATCCTTCCTATTATCTTAGCATCATCAGCAAACATGTTCATATAATTCTGTATACCAACTGGTAGATCATTTATGTAGACATAAACATCACTGGTGCAAGAACTGTACCCTGTGGTACTCCACATGTGACTTTTCTCCAGTCCGATACATTGCCTCTGATCACTGCCCTCATTTTTCTGTCAGAAAATTTTTCATCCATGTTAGAAGCGTACCTGTCACCCCTCCAATATTTTCCAGTTTCCAGAACAACCTCTTATGTGGAACTCTGTCGAAAGCCTTTTTTAGGTCCAGATAGATGCAGTCAACCCAACCATCTCTTTCCTGTAATATCTCTGTTGCTCGATCATAGAAACTGAGTAAATTCGATACACAGGATCTTCCAGATCGAAAACCATACTGTCTGTCTGATATTATATCATTTCTCTCCAGGTGTTCTACCCATTTAGTTTTAATTATTTTTTCCAATATTTTGACTATTACACTTGTCAGGATACCGATCTAATTAAGGGGGTCTTCCCTGCTTCCACTTTTGTAGATTGGAACTATGTTAGCCTTTTTCCACACATCAGCTACAACTCCTGTAAACAGGGATGCCTGAAAAATCAGTTGAAGTGGAATGCTAAGCTC